>NC_134859.1:83491785-83822500 GCF_049852395.1 Peromyscus maniculatus bairdii | reverse complement strand
GTTGTTCATTCATAGGAGCAAAATTATGACATTTGTACTAAAACGGGTGGAACTGGAGAGCATTGTGTAAAGTGAAATAAGCCAGAATATGGAGTGTTTTCTTTCATATGCACAATCTAGGTTGAAAACCAGAGGTGTGGCCGGGCGGTGGTGGCATGGGCTTTTACTCCCAGCACACAGGAGGCAGACCCAGGTGGATCTCTGTGAGTTCGAGGCCTGTCTGTTCTACAGAGCAAGGTCCAGGATAGGCACCAAAACTACACAGAGAAACCCTGTCTCAAAAAAACAAAAACAAAAACAAAAAACAAACAAACAAAAACCTACCAACCAACCAAACAAACAAACAAACAAAAAACACAAAAACCAAAGGTATGGAAGTACAAGGGAAAAAATTTGGGAAGAGGAAGAGGATGGGGTGAGGAGATATTAATGTGATTAGATGACATTAAATACATTTTAACAAGAAAAAAATGTTTGCTTGTTTGTTTTTGTTTTTTTTTTAAGATTTATTTATTTATTATGTATACAATGTTCTGCCTGCATGTATGCCTGCAGGCCAGAAGAGGGAACCAGATCTCATTGTAGATGGTTGTGAGCCACCATGTGGTTGCTGGGAATTGAACTCAGGACCTCTGGAAGAGCAGCCAGTGCTTTTAACCTCTGAGCCATCTCTCCAGCCCCCTGTTTGTTTGTTTTTTAAGTTTGGGAGTCACCCTCCATGAAGAGCCAGGCACACTGGCAGAGGCCTATAATCCTAGCTACTCCAGAGACTGAAGCAGGAGGATGGAGGATTCAAGACCTGCCCGGAGTTCAGAGCTAGACTGATCAAGCAACTTAGTAAAACTGTCTCAAAAGAAAAAGGGCTGGAGATGTACCTCAGTGGCCAGGCATAAGCAAGGCCGTGTGTGTGTGTGTGTGTGTGTGTGTGTGTGTGTGTGTGTGTGTGTGTAACTGGGGATGGGAACCCAGGGCCTCAAGCATGCATCTGCTAAGCAAGTACTCTATTACTGAGCTATATACCCAGATCTGCCTTATTTTCAAAGGGTAGGACTTGACCACCAGCTGGAAATGGCCTTTGCTGGGAGAGTTCAACACCGAGAGATGGCAAATACCACACCATGGCTTATCTATGGCAACCCAGGGAATGGCCATTGCCAGCATACCCCTGACCAGAACCCTATTACTCAAAGTCAGAGAGCAGACCTGTTTTGAGTGGAACAGGATGCTTCTGCCATAGTCCAATCCACCAAATTTGCCAAAATGTAAGAGCTAAAACTCCTCTTTTTAAAAAACATATTAGGCCAGAGCCAGGCAAGTGACATGTCTTTAATCCCAGCACTCAGGAGGCAGAGGTAGGTGGATCTCTGTGAGTTTGAGGTCAGCTTGGTCTACAAAGCGAGTTTCAGGACAGCCAGGTCTGTTACACAGACAAACCCTGTCTCGAAAAACTAATTTGTTTTATGCATGGGTGTCTTGCCTACATGTATGTTTATCCATACACCCCTGTAGCATGGCACCCCGGGGAGGTCAGAAGAGGGTGTTGGGTCCCTTGGGACTGGAGTTACAGTCAAATGGTTGTGAGCCACCATATGGGTGCTGGGAATTGAACCTTTGCAGCAGTGAGTGAAATGGACATGATCCTTGATCCCTTAAGGCTTACAGAGGCTATGAGGGAATCAGATAGCCCAATCAGTAGCAAGAGGGTTTTGGATTGGGGAGATGATGGGATAAGGAGGATGTTGGGATTTGGGGTGTTTCCATAGCGGGAATTTGAGAAGAGAGGGTGTTAGAGCAGGGAAATGTTGCAATGGAGGATAGTGGGGTAGATATGGGGATGGGTGATGCTGGGAAAGGGAAATTTGGAGATAGGAATATTGGCATGGGTATTGGATAGGACATTGGCATGGGAGAAGGCTGAAATTGGGATACTGGTTGGGATGAGGGAATTGGAATAGGGGGACTTGGGGATAGGAGGGATGTTGGGATAGAGGATGCTGAGGTGAGGGGTATTCCAAGAGGGGATGTTGGGTTGGTGGATGTTGGGTTTGGACAGAGGGGACAAAGGTAGCATCCCAAAGAAATGAAGGCTTGAGCTGGAGAAATTGCTCAGTGGTTAGGGCACTTGCTGGCCTTGCAGAAGACCCGGGTTCCATTCTCAGCACTCACACGGTAGCTCACAAGTGTCTAACTCCGGTCCAGGGTATCTGATGTCCTCTTCTGGCTTCCATGCACACGGCACACATACATACATGCAGGCAAAACACTCATACACATAATAAAAAAATAAATAATAAATACGAAAAGAAATAAGGAAGCACCGGGCGGTGGTGGCGCACGCCTTTAATCCCGGCACTCAGGAGGCAGAGGCAGGCGGATCTCTGTGAGTTCGAGTCCAGCCTGTTCTCCAAAGCAAGTTCCAAGAAAGGCGCAAAGCTACACAGAGAAACCCTGTCTTGAAAAACCAAAAAAAAGAAAGAAAGAAAGAAGGAAGGAAGGAAGGAAGGAAGGAAGGAAGGAAGGAAGGAAGGAAGGAAGGAAGAAAGGAAGGAAGCAAAGGCTTAGCTATGGCTTTGAGATAGGTAAAGGTTAGCCCAAGAAAGTGGACCGTCAGGGTGGGGAGCATAATTTCTGGCAGCGTGTGTGGGACTGAATGTGAAAGAAGGGACAAGTTCCAGAAGTGAGTAAAACCCTTGGAGCCCGGCACTGTGTCTCATAAACCTTCCTAGCGTGTATTTCTCCAACGCCCTCCAGAAACCTCTGGGAACTCCTTCAGGACTCCAGGCCTCAGCAAGACAACGGTTGATAACGAGCCCTGGTTCCCTGCTTACACAGAACTTGGTTGTGTGGCTCTGCATTACTGACCCACAGACACAGCTGGACAAGGATGCAGTGTCTGCCCTGGGCTTTTATTTCCTGCCTAGCTTTTCTTTAGGTTTTGGAAAAACAAAACAAAACTCTCTTCTCTTTGCTCTGTTCTCTCTCTCTCTCTTCCTTTCTTTCATTCTAGATTGTGGTGGTGTTGGTGTGTGTGTGTGTGTGTGTGTGTGTGTGTGTGTGTGTGTGTGTGTGGCACAGCACATGCAATGCCATAGGTCAGAGAACAATTCACAGGAATTCATTTTCTCCCTCCACCATATGGTCCTGCCTGGGGGTCAGACTCAGCACCTTTAACCACTGGGCCATCTCGCCGGCCCATCTTTTTGCTTCTTTCTTTCTTTGGAGTAGAACATGTGTGAGAAGATGTGGGTTTCTGAGATATCTGCTCTCCTAGGCAGGGGTACGTCTTCAGAGAAACAGGCCTCTCTACCATTTGGGTAGAGAGCTGATCTGTCTAAATACCCACAGCCTAGGCCATCAACCCAAACTCTCTGTCCATGCAGGCTGCTGACCCCGTTCCTGTTACGTGCAGTAGAAGTAAAGGATGGGATGAGGGCCAGACAGACATTGACAGGCCAAGCAGAGTGGAATCTGTACACATGACTCCTGGAAGGGACGCTGGGTCTGTGCAGTTCCCCAATGGAGCCCACCGACTCTCCCCGAGCCCAGCAACCCCATGATTCTTCCTGAGACACCCCCCCACCCCCACCCCCCACATGCCAGAAGCAATAGTGGTCATGTAGGAATTCACTGGTCAAGGCTAGTTTGATGTGCAGCAGCCGGAAGGTTGGAAAGGGGCGGGCACAAGGCAGGTGTGCTTGGCTTGGCCCCTGGGAGCTGAGCCAGTCCCAGCCAGGGAAGGAGGCTTGCTTTGGCATTCATCCCCCTGCAGTTACCAAGCTGCCCTGCCTGCCAGGCTGCCGGTGAGTAGAGCATAGCCCCCTCCCCAAAGGGCCCCCGAGAGGGGCCTGGAGTGGGGGAGGCCACCCGTGGCCTTGTGAGGCTGAAGCGTTAGCTCCTTCCTCAGCTGCCAGGGAAGAATTTAATTACCAATTAAAGCCCCCTCCATCTGTTTCGGGTCTGCCAGAGAGCTCTCTCTACCCTTTAATTACATCTCTGACAACAATTTAACTCAATTAGCTAGTAAACACAGCAGAATGCAGGCAACCCAGGGCACCCTCTTGTCCCCGCCATCTGTCTGTCTGTCTTTCACTTTCCCTGATCGCTCTCAGTCTGTCTGTCCTGTGCCTGCTTCCTCATCTCATTTGAACACCAGCACCCGCGCCCCCCCCCATTCTTTTTTTTTTCCTCTGCCTCCTCCACACCTCATGTCTGTATCACACCAGCTGTGCCTTCTCCACACCCTTTGTCCTCCTGTCTTCCTTTCCCAGCTGCTGTCTGTCCGTCCCTTCCCCTGTTCTGCCTCATTCCGTCCTCTCCAGTTTTCCCTCTGTCCCAGCCCAGGTCTGTCCCCGTTGGCCCCCCTTTCTCTGTCCCTTGCCTCCTGCCAATCTTGCTCCCTCTGTCCCTCCATCTTGAATTCAGCCAAGCCATTTCTTCCAGGCGGCCGGACTCTCCTTCCTGGCCCGTCAGCCCCCACTCAGTCTCCCTCACTCTGTCTGCTCCACACAGCAAATGTGACCTCCAGGGTCACAGCTGTCATATTTTGAGCACTCACTTTACTGGTGAGTACAACTTCATGTACATTATTTTGTTCTTTTTTTTTTTTAATTCTGTGGAGTAAAAACCAGTCATGATGGTACACGCGTGTAATCCTAACAAACACTTCAGAGATTGAGACCTGAAGATCCTGAGTTTGAGGCAAGGTTGGGCTACATGGTGAGACCCTGTCACAGAGTAAATAAAGGGAAATGAGATCTGTGTCTCCCACTTCACAGGTGCAGTGACTGATGCGCAAGATATTTTGCAGCTTGCCCCAAATCACAGAGTTTATAGCCAATAGAAGCAGGTTTGAAACCCAGGTCTGCTGGCCACACCTGGTGGTACAGGTTTATCATCCCAACTGCTCTAGAGGCTGATGCAGGAGGATTGAAAGTTCACTGCCTGCCTGGGCAACTTAGTGAGACTCTGTCTCAAAACAAAAGGTAAGGCTGGTTATGGTGGCACAGGCCTTTAGTCTTAGCACTAAAGAGAAGGAGGCAGGTAGAGCTCTGTGAGTTCAAGGCCAGCCTGGTCTACAGAGTGAATCCCAGGCCAATCAGGGGTTACATAGTAAGATATTGTCTCAAAACAAACAAACAAACAAACAACAAAAAACCCAAATAAATAAATAAGGTAAAAAGAAGGCTGGATGTAGCTCTGGGATCGAGCACTTGCCTATCATAAGAATGTTTGAGACCTCGGCTCAATATCTTATACCCAAAGCAGAACAGTACAACACAACAGGCCACTCCACTGAATAGAGAGGTCTTCCTTCTGAGGACAGCAGCTGTGTCCACACTAAAAGAGCCTCAGCATTTAGGGGAAAGGCCCTGGATTGCTAAATAAAGAGCAAAAACAATAGATTGCCACTTAACACTGGGAAGGAGGTAAACAGCGGGGGATAATCACAGAGGATGACTCCTGAGAATTTCACCTTATGATTTCTGCTGAAGGGAGCCTTCCAGATTCTAGTTCCTCATGGAGTAGGTGAAGTGACTCAGTCCCCCTAAAAGGAAAAAAAAAGAAAAAAAAAAAAGGAAAAAAAAAATCCTAGGACCCAAAGGAATCGGAGGAGAGAGAAAGAAACAAGCAAGCTATAATTATCCTAGCAACCTTCCCTGGGAACGGACGGAGGGGGAGGGCCAGCAAGAAGGGCAGCCTGATCCGTCTTGTGGACAGGTAGGGACATGATGGAGACCCCAGGTCAGTCAGGTAGTCACATGGCTACAGCTCAGGGAGACCCCAGCCAGATAAAAACGCATCTGCTTTCTCCCACCGTCCCTCCTTGGCTGCCTAATCATTCTTCCGGTGGTTAGAACAGGAAAGAATTGAGGACAGCAGTGGCGGAGGAGGAGGAGGAGGAGGAGAAGGAGAAGGAGAGAGGGAGTCCTGGGTCTCCAATGGTTTCTCTGACA
Source organism: Peromyscus maniculatus bairdii (assembly GCF_049852395.1). Lineage (NCBI taxonomy): Eukaryota > Metazoa > Chordata > Mammalia > Rodentia > Cricetidae > Peromyscus > Peromyscus maniculatus. The sequence continues at coordinate 83,816,546 of NC_134859.1, read as the reverse complement.
TCTTTATTGCTGAGATGTGCAGCCCATCCTAGGGACCTAGAACTCACGGATTCCACCCCATCCCTCCACCCCGCCTCCTGCCATTTGAACAAGAGTCTGGGACATTAGTTCACTTGTTTCTTCTTCTTTGTTTTAGAATTATTTATTTTTAAATCTTACATGTCAAAGTGTGTTTTGCCTGTATGTATGTATGTGTACCACAGGTGTGCCTGGAGCTCTAGGAGGTCAGAAGAGGTTGTAGTCCCCCGGAACTGGAGTTCCAGATGGTTGTGAGCCACCATGTGGGTGCTGAGAACTGAACCCTGAACCCCAAGTCCTCTGCAAGAGCAACAAGTGTTCCTACCATTTTTCCAGCCCTCCCCTGACCCCTTTTTATGGATTTTTCGAGACAGGGTTTCTCTGTGCAGTTTTGGTGCCTATCCTGAATCTTGCTCTGTAGACCAGGCTGGCCTTGAACTCACAGAGATCCGCCTGGCTATGCCTCCTGAGTGCTGGGATTAAAGGCATATGCCACCACTGCCTGGCATTTTTTTTTTAATTTTTTTTTCTCTTTTCTCTTTTTTTCCAGAACTAAGGACCGAACCCAGGGCCTTGTGCTTGCTAGGCAAGCGCTCTACCACTGAGCTAAATCCCCAACCCCTCCAGGCCCTTTTCTTTCTTTCTTTCTCTCTCTTTTTTTTTTTTTTTTTTTTTTGGTTTTTCGAGACAGTGTTTCTCTGTGTAGCTTTGCACCTTTCCTGGAACTCACTCTGGAGACCAAGCTGGCCTCGAACTCACAGAGATCTGCCTGCCTCTGCCTCCCGAGTGCCGGGATTAAAGGGGTGCGCCACCACCGCCCGGCTCCAGGCCCTTTTCTAAACGCAAGAATTGTGCTCTGAAAGTAAATGGCAAATACAGTTAGCCTCAGGAGAGAGGGGATGGACAGATAGAACTTACTGCATTCCAATTGTCCAACAGGGAAGTCCTATCCTATCCCGAAACAGGTATGGAAAGTTCTAGGCAGACTAGCCAGATATGGCGACTCATGACTATAATCCCAGCATTTGCAGGACTGAAGCAGGAGGATTGTCATGAGTTTGAGACCAGCTTGGGCTCCACAGTGAGTTCCAGGCCAACCTAAGCCACATAGTGAGACCTTGTTTTTTTGTTTTGTTTTGTTTTGTCTGAAAAGGGGTCGGGGGATTATCTCAGTTGATATAGAGTGTTTCCCTGACACGTATGAAGATCTGGGTTTGATTCCTAGTACCACATAAACCAGGTGTGGTATCACATGCTTATACTCCCAGCACTCGGGTGTGGTGGAAGCAGGAGGATCAGAAGTTCAAGGTCATCCTCCAGGACACATGAAGTTCAAGGCCGGCCCCAAATATTATACCCTGTCTCAAAAAAGTCCTGGGCAGAGATCAGCCAGGGGCAGATGAGAGACTGGTAAAGAGGCTGGGTAGGAAAGCCGGAAATTCAAAATGAGGAGGCTTTTCTGTCCAGGTTCCCAAGATGGGTACAATCAGTGGGTTTGTGGGCAGTTTCTGTAAACTTGATATAATGCAGGCCACAGAGTAATGAGGCTCTTTTCTCTAAACAGAGACATGATGATCTAGAATTTCAGAGTTGAGCGGACCCAGCAAATCAAGGTGCTTCTTGTTGTAAGGGTTCTTATTATAGTAACCCTGACAGTGACCTTCGTCGGATACTCTGAGTGACAGGGAACTTATTACCTGACAAGGTAACCCCTTTCCATTTTTCAGACTATAGCCCAGGCTAGCCTCAACTTCATATGTAGCCCAGGGGTGGCCTCATCTAACTCCAAGTGGTTTTCTTTCTTTTTTTTTTTCTTTAAATTTACACTGTAGGGGTGTATATCTATCTGTATGTATATCTGTTTGGATGTGGTCGTGGTGGTGGTGGTGGTGATGGTAGTGGTGGTGGTGGTGGTGGTGGTGGTGGTGGTGGTGGTGGTATGGACCTGCCGTAGCACTCAGAGGACAACGTGCAGGAGTTGCTTCTCTCTTTCCACCACGTGTCCCAGAGACTGGACTCAGGTCATCCACAGGTTCAACAGCAAGCGCCTTCACCCTGAGTCCTCTCACTAGCCCTGCAGACTGTTATTTTTTTTTTAATTTATTTATTCTTATTTTATATGCATTGTTGTTTTGCCTCTATGTATGTCTGTGTGAGGGTGTCGGGTCATGGACAGTTATGAGCTGCCATGTGGGTGCTGGGAATTGAACCCCAGGCCTCTGGAAGAGCAGTCGGTGCTCTTAACCGCTGAGCCGTCTCTCCAGCCCGAGACTGTATTTTTATTGCTGCAGTTTCTATCACAGAAGCCAACGGAGGCTGAAGAACTATGTAAACCCCTTCCCCATCTATGCTGGGTCAACTCTTTAGCTGATGCGTACATAGCCTTAAGGGTCTCATGCTATAGCCCTGTCTGTGGTTGGCCTAGAACTTGCCATGTAGATCAGGCTGGCCTCAAACTCACAGCCAGTCTCCTGCCTCTGCTCTGCCACTGCACCTGACTCAATAGCATACACCTGGACATTCAGTTCCTTTACATTTCATATATGTCAAGTCAGGTGACCGTTGATGCCTACACCTGCATCCATGGTTTGACTTCTGTCAACATCCCCATCCTACTGAACCTCCGTAGTCCTGAACCTGTCATCCAGTTCTGTGTCAAACACACATGTGATGGGGTGTTTTCTTTGTCTTCATCTAACCCTGCTGAAGGGCCAAAGGGCATAGTGGCTCCTGAGAGAACTATCTGGAAAGACTCATTTCAAATAGAGTCTACAGCCAGCTGTGGCAATGACTCATGCCTGTAATCCCAACAAGCCTGTAGTCCCAGCCATTGGGAGACAGGGGAAGACCATCACAAGTTTGAGGCTAGCCTGGGCTACAGTGTGAGACTTGACCTCAAGAAAAAAGAGAAACTGGATGTAGTGGCGAATGCCTTAATTCATGTGTTCAGGAGGCAGAGGCAGGTGGATTTCTGTAAATTCAAGGCTAGCCTGGTCTACATAGAGAGCTCCAGGACAGCCAGGGCTACACAGTAAGTCCCTGTCTCAAAAAGAAGGAGAAGGAGGCAAAGGAGGAGAAAGTAAGGAGTGGAGGAGAAGAGGGAAGGGAGAGAGAGAAAGGCAGGAAGGAGAAAACACCAGGAGTCTGGCTTTTGTTTGACAAGGTCTTGCCCCATTTCTGAGGCTGGCCTTGAACTCCTCAGTCATTCCTCTACCTAACCTCAGCCTCCCACAGGCACCTCTGCGCCCAGTTATGATTTCATCTCAACATTTTGTCATTGTTAAAAGCAATCTGGAAACTCCTTTTTTGGGAGAGGTTAGCAATCAAACCATCCCACTTTCCAAGGATGTAGATCTAGAGCCTCTGAGGAGAACCAACCAGATGTGCCTCAACAGAAGAAGGTTCCCGCAGAACCTTACCACGTGTTTTCAGCCATGGAAGCATCTGGAACAAGTGCAGCCTCCCAGGGAGACGCTTTGAAGAGAACGTCCTCAAAGAGAGAAATGGCTCCTGGGGTATTTGCTTATAAATTTGCCTCATTACTTGATAGTCAAACTGCACACCATCTTAGAATTTCAGGTCCCAGAGGACAGGATCTATGTGATGGGCACATTCTTCTCGGCTCATTTGTTAAAGTGTTAGCCAACGGAGCCCAGCCTTAAGTCTCCCTAAAGGGCTATTTATATTCACCGCAAGATGAACCTTAACCTCTAAGATCCGTCATGGGGAGGCAGGTGGACAAAGGAAGATACACAAGGTGATCGATTCCCAACATCTCAAAACACGTGTCGGACTGATGGAAGTTGGGTACCATTGACTTCCTATCATAACGGACATGCAGGAAATATGAAGCCATAATAAACTCGTGCAGTGGCTTTGCAGTGATCCGCTGAACTAAGGCAGCTTGCACTCCAGCCAGAGCTGAGGAAGGTCGACTAGACACTGTTCCTTTGGATTTCCTCCCCATCACTCAAGGTCAAAATCTTAGAGCTCAGTGCTGCTCCCCGCTCTCCCTAATGTCCATTCTGTAGTTTGGATACCATCCTTCTCCCTGTTTCTGTAATCAGTCTTTAGTTTCTCTTTTGGCTCATGTCTTCCTTTGCTCATCCCTGATCTCTAGTCTCTCCTTTGTAAGTGTATAAGTGTATCCTCTATACCACCATACTACTGCTAGGTTAATCTCCCCCCAAAAAAAGAAGAAGAAGAAGAAGAAGAAGAAGAAGAAGAAGAAGAAGAAGAAGAAGAAGAAGAAGAAGAGAGGAAGAAAGAGAAAGGAAGGAAGGAAGGAAGGAAGGAAGGAAGGAAGGAAGGAAGGAAGGAAGAAAGAGGGAGGGAGAAGGAAGGAAGGAAGGAAGGAAGGAAGGAAGGAAGGAAGGAAGAAGGAAGGAAGGGAAAGTGAGCTGGGCGCAGTGGTGCACACCTCTAATCCCAGCACAGGTAGGCAGAGGCATGCTGTCAAGCACTCTCTATGGGGACTCCCTGCCCTGAGGGGCATCCTCGCCCACATTCTGCCAGTCTGCATCCCACTCCACCCCACCTCTCTCTTCCTGCCCTGGGCTCTGTGGCCCCTCTTAGGGGGTGATCCAGCTCACAATCATGAAGCTCCTTCCTTGGAGCTGGGTGTTAGGGGAGCACTTAATGCCCACACTGTCCATTTGGCAATTAGTACATGACTCCTTAAATGATTTGTAAAATTCGTTGGGTAGTGGTGGCACACACCTTTAATCCCAGCACTCAGGAGGCAGAGGCAGTCAGAACTCTGTGAGTTCAAGGCCAGCATGGTCTACAGACCGAGTTCCAGGACAGCCAGGGTGGTTACACACAGAAACCCTGTCTCTAGAAACTAAAAAGAAAAGATTTATGAATATTTATTTATGGGGAGGGCACACATGCCATGGACTGTGTAGGTCGGTCAGAGCACAACTTGAGATGGTTTTCTCTGTCCACCATAAGGGATCTAGAGATCAACCTCAGAGGTGTTTTTGTTTTTGTTTGTTTGTTTGTTGAGACAAAGGTTTCTCTGTGTAATAGACCTGGCTGTCCTGGAACTTACTATGTAGGCCAGGCTGGCCTCGAACTCAGAGACCCACCTGTCTCTGCCTCCCGAGTGCTGGGATTAAAGGCGTGCGCCACCACCCCTGGCTTTCAAACTCAGATCTTCAGACTTGGTGGTAAGGACCTTTACCCACCGAGCCATCTCACTGGCCCGGTTTGTAGTTTTTTAAGTACCTTTTTTTTTTTTTTTTAAGTGAAACTTGAAGAATGCCATGGCAGCATACATTTGTAACCCTAGTACTTTGAAAGTAGAGACAAATGCAATCAGGAGTTCAAGGTCACCCTCAACTACATAGAGAATTTTAGGTCAGCCTAGGGTACATGAAACCCTATGGAAATGAATGAGGGGAGAGAGAAAAGAAGAGACTGAAAACCCTTCAGAGGTCATAGCTGGGTGTGACCATGCATCTCTGACATCCAAGAACTAACTCCTAAGGCTGAAGCAGGAGAATCTCAGGGTGCTTGCTATTGGTTTCATGTGGAATGACTCATGCATCCCTTCTACTGCCTAAGGAAGGAAAAACAATCACATGCCCATTTTACTGACAAGGAAACAAAGGCCTAGACAGGCTGCACACTTTCCCCGAAGACATCCAGCTGGTGAGAAGGGAAACCAGCATTGAACTCCGTCTGATGTAATCCCCAGCGCTCTCTCTTGCTCACCCTGCTGTGGCCACATTTGAATGGGGTCATCCCTTCACCCCAATACTTAGCCAACAGCCCTGTTGCTGATGATAATTAGTGTAAAGTTTCCCCCGGAAGTGAAGCTTTGACCAGCTTAAGCAGCTGTTTAGCGTTTAGCAGCTTCAGTCTTGGGAAGCTCTTCATGTGCATGGACGCAATCCTTTCTTAAACCAGCAGGAGAAATGAGCCGCCAAGGCCATCTTGGTACTTGTGTTGGCTTTAAAGACTGGACATTTTTCTCTTCATTTTATCTGAGGACATGGGATTGTCAAGAAGAAGCCTCTGCTCAGAGCAACCTGAGTTGTAGAGACTCCTGTGTTTCTGATTCCCAGGCCTGGCCAGAAATCTGTAATTTTCAGCTTCTTAGGTACCTGGCCGGCCAGGGCTGAGAAGCATGGGAGAGCAGAAAAGGGGTAGGGTTGCGTTCTCCCAAGTTAGGGTTCCAGCGGGGAACCTCGCTGTCTCCATGGCTTCAGAAAATAATAAGCCCTGTATGTGTTCAGGCACCACAGACAGCATCTCAGCCAGGCAGGCCCCCCAGCACAGGCAGCTGATGTCACCCAGCTGGGGTGGAGGAGATGGAGGAAAGAAACAATAGCAGAGACAAAGCGAAAGGAGGCAGGAGGCGCCAACATCAAGGATGAGAATGCCGCAGAGAGGTTTGCGTGGAAAGGGAGGAGGAGGAGGAGGAGGAGGAGGAGGAGGAGGAGGAGGAGGAGGAGGAGGAGGAGGCAGGAGATGTGGATTTCCAGGGACAGACTGCTGACCACCTCTCCTTTTCAACCCTAAGCAGGCCGAAAGCTTCTTGAGCCTGCCTGTGACGCAGAGGTACATGCACCCGCACCCTCTGGTGCCAGTCTCCAAGGCCCAGCGGACAACAGGGCGCTAAAGGGACAGTGGGTGACGTTTTCCTACCGTTTCCCCAGGAGTTGTCCGTTTCCTGGGGTCATTCCCTTATAACCCTCCAAGAGTTCCCTCCCCAGAGACCCCAGCCAGGCTCCCTCAGCCCTGTCCCCTCCATTCTCCCATGGCTCTGAAGGGGCTCGAGTCTCCCTAATGCTCTCCAGTGTCTGTCTGAGCCATCCATCAAGGGTGGCAGGCGGAGGGAAACATGAAAAAGAGCCTATTTGGCTATTAACATCCCCTCCCGCTTTGTTGTCTCTCTCCTCCCCACTCCCCTACCAGCCCCCTACTCCCCAGCTCCCCATCCCCCCGCCTCCCCCCTTTATAGGAGACAAAACCAGACTGACAAGCTGAAGACTCAAACATTAATCAAACTGCGCTCCGGAACAACCTTTCCCTCGCATTAATAAATACATTTGCGGCCCCTCATTGGACAGTTGGCCTAATTTGTTTCTTTTTCGCAGGGTGGGGGGAGCCACCGAGCCGGCGCCCCCCCCCCCCCCAACTCCCAGCAGCCGGGCGCAAAGCAGATGTTCCGCTGCGGACGCCGAGCAGCGCTGAGCCGCGCGCCCCGGAGGCCGCGGTTGCCATGGCGACGGCCGGGCCGCCTGCTGTCGCCGAGCACGCTGTCTCGCCCGCTCAGTGATTACCTCCATCTCGGCAGCGTTCGACATACGGCCGGGATTCTAATCAGTTCCCCTCCCCCCTCCCCTCCCCTGCCCAGCCCACTTCCCCTTCAGCCCCCCCACCCCACCCCCGCATCATCGTCGTGGGGACTCATTAAGAGCTGCGGCTGCATCCCAGCAAGTGTCCAAGCAAACAGACAGCTAGAGGTGTCCTGCGCTCACCTCTCTGTTCAGGAATGGCTGGCCCTCCTGCGGAAATGGTTCTGCACCCACCCCACCCCCCACTCCCCTGGCCATTTTCAGTAGCACTGGGTCTCCAGGGCCCAGCTTCCCACACTGTCCCAGGATATTCCATTTTCTGGGTTATGTAGAGGCAGGTTCCCTGAGGTCCCCGGGAGAAGACATAGTTACCCTTCCCTCTAGGCCCGTGGTTCTCAACGTTTCTAATGCTGCCACCCTTTAACACAGTTCCTCATGTCGTGGTGACCCCCAACCATTAAATTATTTTTGTTGCTGCTTCCTAACTGTAATTTTGCTACTGTTATGAATCGTAATGTCAATATCTGTGTTTTCCCATGGTCTTAGGTGACCCCTGTGAAAGGGTCATTCCACCACCAGGTTGAGACAGGCAGGCCTCTGTCATTTTGATAATGAAGGTGCTGGAAATGGGGGTGAGGGGTGGAGGCAAAATACAGGTTTCTGGGTCCATCAGAGAATGAGCCCTGCCTGAGCTCTTGTGGTAGTTCAGACTAAGGAGAAGGTCAAGTATGGTGACTCAAGCCTGGAAGGGAGCCGAAAACTTTGGAGACCCAGGCAAGTTCAAGGCCAGCCTGGGCTACATTGTGAGTGCCAGGCCAGCCTGAACTACAAAGTAAGACACTGTACCCCCTTCCCCCCCAAAAAAAAACAAAACAAAAAACAGCAACAACAGTTGAAGAGAGGATGGAGAAGCACATTCAGGCTGTGCAGACTGGACCTGAGTTAGTCCAATGGTTCTTGGGACCATTTGTCGGTAATCCCACACACTATGACGTCAGTGCTCCCAGGCTGAGCTCGGTTCCCATACAGGTAGGCTCTGATATACTCCCAGCTGGTAGCTTTGCAAGTAGTGCCCTGCAAAACCAGTCGCAGCTGGTAGAGGTAGGGTACAATGCTCGAGGGTTTGGGGTGTCTGCAGAGCTTTCCACGGGGAAGGAGAGTCCTCTCCTTGAGACTCTGGGGTTTAGTTGCAAAACCTCAGACATAGATCTCCTCCCCAAACATCCCTGGTTTCAGGAGACATGGGGTAAAAAACAGGGGCCATGGGCAAGACAGCCCCGAAGAGCTTGGGGATGTGAGAGCAGAGGACAGGCAGGGACGCGAAATTCCCAGAGCAGATGCTACTTCCCACCCTAAATCACGAATCAGGAAGCCCAAGGTGGTTGAAGAAAAAAAAACCAAAAACCAAAAAAACCGTTTTGCTTAAAGGGAAGGGCCCCTTGGAGTGATTTAAAGCAGAAACACGCATGTTCCAGAGGCATTATTGATGCAGGAAAGCACAAATACCTTTTAATCCTCCCCCAGTGTCCCCAAAGCCAGCCTCCTCCCAATGTTTGTTTGCCTGTGGCCTTAAGCAGGAGAAATGCGCCTCTCAGGGCTCTCCGGAGCCTGCTAAGGATCTCCATGTTAGAGCTGTAAGGCTCCTTCCAAATTTAGAATGATCCTTCACGTTATGGATGGGAAACTGAGGCCCAGAAAGGTACTCTAGCTGGCCTTAGACCCCACAGCCAGCAAACAACAGTAAGCTCTGCCTGGCTTGGCCGCTGGGGCGGCCTCCTTTCTTCCCTTGGAGGCAGCTGCCTGGGAAGTTCTGGTTTCCATGAGGCCCAGACAGAATCCCAAACATCTCAGGCCTTTCCAAGCGCCCAGTCAGCCCTGTCTCCTGAGGCCTGTCACCTGGACGGCAGCCACCAGAGTGACAGCTCTGGCCCTAGCTGGCCTGGGGCCTCTCCCCAGGGGTTGGTGAGTGGTGGGGGGAGCTTTTGGTGGGGCCTCCTTCAGTCGATTGTCTGCAGCTCTGTCTTTGTCTGTCTGTCAGTCACAAGGGAACCGCTGAAGGGAGAGGTCAGGCTGGTCACTGGACAAGCAGAAAGAGGCCTGTCCCCATCAGAGAAGGGTTGGGAAGAAGGCTCCCTCCTCCTCCTCCTCTTCTTCACCGCACCCCCCTCCCCCTCCCAGCTTCTTAGCTGGCTCCCCTAGGGAATCTGCCGATTTCAGAACCAGGGCAGCAACTGCCCACGGAAGCTCTTGTCTCCCCGCCCTACAAAACCTGGGGTCCTCGTTACCCTGGCCTGTCTGCAGGAAGAGGCTGGGAAGGGGTCTAGCTCAAGCCTCACAGGCAGGGCGTTTCCAGAAAGCCTCCCCGCTGCCCTGTGACTGTACTCCAGTCCCTGCCTATCTCCCTGCACCCCAGCCAGGCTCTCACCGCCCCCTACGACAATCACACTCAGGGCCATCCCCAGAGAACCCATTTCCAGGCCACCCCAGTTTCTGCTGTACACTGGTGCATCTCCCCAGATTGTGCTGTTTCCAGTCTCCCCTAGTTCCCCCTGCACATGAACTTATCTCCCCAGATTCAGCTGTTTTCAGGCTTCCCACACACTCTCACTCTCTCTGTCTGCCTGCCTGTACACGAGCTGTCTCCCCAGATCCTGCTGTTTCCAGGTCCCCCTATATTTCCCTGGTACACAAATTAGCCTCTTTGGATTCGGCAGTTTCCAGAACACCCCCCCCCTTGCTCTCTCACTAGGCAGTTCTGTCTCCCCAGATTCAGCTGTTTTCAGGCTGCCCTCGTTTGCTCTGTACACGGGCACCTCTCTCAGGTTCTGCCGTTTCAAGGCTCCCCTGTTTCCCTTGTACACGCATCAGTATCCAACTTCTGTTGATCCCAGCTGCCTAAGGGATTCAGGGGGCTTAAGGAGAGTGGAAGGAAGAGAGTCAGGAGGAGGAGGAGGAGGAGGAGGAGGAGGAGGAGGAGGAAGAGGAGGAAAACCTGTCATCAGGGATACGCCTTATTCATTTCTCTTGTGACCCAGAGCCCTGAGCAGCTTGCACACCGGCAGTCTCTGGGCCTCTGCTCCTACAAATAGATCCCTTAAGACCATTTGCCCTGAGACAGTCTAATTCCCTCCTCCTTGCCACTGCTCCAGGGCCTGAGCTTCAAGCTGAGTGTCCCCAGAGACCCATCTTGGTGGGCTGCTCGCCTCTGCAAGCCCTGGCTCTCTCGTCCGGGCTAATCTCCTCAGCCTCTTTGTCTTTCATACCTGCTACCCCTTAGCTCTCCTCAGTTTATTCACACAGAGCTTAAGGGAGACTTCAACAGTCCCCCAGCCCACCAAAGAGGGATTTGGAGTTAAAGAGCCATGCTTGATTTATTTTCCTCTTTGTTTCAGTTTGCAGGACGGAGGACCATCACCCACAGGAAACTCGTGCCTGGACTAGCATCCCAGCATGCTCTCCAGGCGGTGTAAACAATTGTTTGATCCTTGTCTCATAAAAGCAGAGGGTCTGCATGCCGATCCTCCTAGCCAGGGCAAGGGCAGCCATCTGCAAGGCTTCTTAAGATTCTTGGATTCTCAGATTGATTGTTAATTTATTTATTGTTAGACTCTCAGTCTGTAGCTGAGGTTTGTGCACTCGGTTTTGGAACTCAGGTTGGCCTTGAACATGTGGCAGTTCTCCAGCCTCGAGTGCTGGGATTACAGGTGTGAACCATCACACCCAGTCTTGGGCTGATTTCAATATTGCCCCCAAAGTTTCTGCTTTGCTGACTCCCCCCATCTTTCATTCGCTCACACCTCCTGCTACCCATCAGTCTAATTCCAGCCATTTTGGTCACCATAATGGAGCCATCTTGCTGGCCCTAGGAAACACTCTGAGTGCGCCAGGGAACAGATAGAAAGGATGGGCCGGGTGGGGTCAGGGTAGTGGGTTAATTGAAGGCTTGCCTTCTTCCTGGGGAAGCCCACACCTGGATTCCTGCCTCATTGTTTCTGTTCCCAGGAGCAGAGAGCAGATTGGGTTTTCCCACCTGTCAAGTATGGATGACAATATCTACTTCACGGAGGCCAGGGGTCCAAAGAAAGTTCCATAGGTATAGGAAGCAGACTATTTCTACAGAGCTTAGCAAATGCACATTGGCTTAAGTCTTATTAGAACTTTGTGAGTTCCCCCCCACACACCTCTCTCCTTCTCTTTGGTTTTTCAAGACAAGTTTCTCTATGTAGTTTTGGTGCCTGCCCTGGATCTTGCTCTGTAGACCAGGCTGGCCTCGAACTCACAGAGATCCGCCTGCCTCTGCCTCCCAAGTGCTGGGATTAAAGGCATGTGCCACCACCGCCTGGCCTTCTCTTTGGTTTATGCATATATTTTCCTTGAAAAAAATGGCAGAAGAAAGCTCTTATTATTTCATCATCACTGTTATCACCACCACCATCATCATCACCATCATCAGATTTTGCTTTTATTGAGACAAAATCTCACAAAGCCCGGGTTGGCATTCAACTCTATTTGTAGTTGAGGATGATACTGAACACTTGATCCCCTGGCCCCACCTCCCAAACACTGAGGTTCTGAGTATGTACCACCACCCCTACCTTAATTGTATTATTAAGGAAAAATGCTGTTAAGGTTGGGGAGACAGCCCCGTAGGTAAAGTAACTGCTGTGTAAGAATGGGGACCCGAGTATGGATTCCTAGGACCTAAGTAAAGAAGCCAAGTGTAGCGGTGACTCTGCACTCCCCTGGAAAGGTGGAGCCAGGAGGGTCCTGGGCAGTCCATGGCACTCCGTGGCACTCCATAGCCAGCAGTGTAACTGAAAGTGTGAGCTTCAAGTTTAGTGGGAGGTCTGGTCTCAAAACATAATGTGGAGTTTGCTAGAAAGACGGCTCTGTGGTTAAGAACACTCATTCTCCGCCGGGCAGCGGCGGTGGTGGCGCACGCCTTTAATCCCAGCACTCGGGAGGCAGAGCCAGGTGGATCTCTGTGAGTTCGAGGCCAGCCTGGTCTGCAAAGTGAGATCCAGGACAGGCTCCAAAGCTACACAGAGAAACCTTGTCTCAAACAAAAACAAAAAAAAAAGAAAAAAAAGAACACTCCTTCTTGAAGAGGACCCAAGTTAACCCAGCCCTGTCATGGTGGCTCACAGCCATCTTTAACTCAGTTCCAAGGGACCCTCTCTGGCTTCCCCAGGCAGCAGGCACACACATGGTATACATACATATGGGCAAACACTCAAATACATAAAATAAAACAAGGCTGTGTGAGTTCATACCAAGGACAGAAAAACAGACAACACACAATTATTGGACTAGGTATAGATAGCAACTACCCAAAATATCTATACACGAGTGTATGTATTACCTATATACTATATATAATATCTAATAAATGGATATTGAATACCTATTCTAAAGCTTAAAGGGGTCTAAAAGGAATGAATTCTAATGCATTCAGGTGACTGGAGATATGGACCAACTGTACCGTTAGAGTCTGCTTAGTGATGCCCAAATCCCTGGATTCAACCCCCAGCCCCACGTAAGTAGGGGATGGAGGCACACACCTATAATCCTAGTACTTGGGAAGTGGATGCAGAGGGTCAGAACTTCAAGGCCATGCTAGGCTACGTAGGGAGTTCAAGGCCAGCCTGGTTTACATACCCAGTCTCAATGCTCAGCTGGATGGTTGTAGGATATGCGTATGGGGAGTTAAACCTGGAACTTCATGCATGGTGGTTAAGCGCTCTACCACTGAGCACATCCTTCATCTTTCAGATCCTATCTGAAAAAAAAAAATAAAAAAAATATGAATTGGGACTTGTAGTTAGAAATTCTGCTACCATTTTAAATGCCTAGGAAGTCACTCATTGTATTTTTTTTTTTTTTTTATTGGTTTTTTCGAGACAGGGTTTCTCTGTGTAGCTTTGCGCCTTTCCTGGAACTCACTTGGTAGACCAGGCTGGCCTCGAACTCACGGAGATCCGCCTGCCTCTGCCTCCCGAGTGCTGGGATTAAAGGCGTGCGCCACCACCGCCCGGCCACTCATTGTATTTTTTTTAATGATTTATTTATTTTATGACTCTGAGTTCTATCTGCATATACAACTCGATGCCAGAAGAGGGCATCAGATCTCACTCTAGATGGTTGTGAGCCACCATGTGGTTACTGAGAATTGAACCCAGGATTTCTGGAAGAACAGCCAGGGATCCTCTAGCCCCCAGCCATCTATAAATTGTAGGTTCTGGTGTTTTACAGAAGACATGGGATAAAGAAAGGCAAGCAAAAACTGTTAGGGATGCTAGTGTATTACTGTAATTGTCAGCATGAAGAGGCTGAGACAAGAGGATTGTGAGTTCAAGACCAGTCAGGGCTACATAGGAGTTTCTGTCTCAACAGAAACAAGTGAGAGCGAGGTGACAGCAGCCGGGCGCACTGTCATTCCTGTCCTTCTTAGCCGTGGGACCTTGGATGAGTCGCCCTTTGGGCTTCACTTCATCTCCCGAGGGCCCCCAGTTTGTTCAACCTGCACCACTCAAGTGCCTTCCCCTACCTCGCAGTATAAACTTGACTGAATGTGGGAGATCCCTGGCCCCCTCTGCAACCCGCCCTTACTCAGAGAAAATCCGACCTCCAGAGTGGAAGGCCTGGTTTTCTTAGTTCTTTATCATAGGCCCTGTTGGTTCAGCACGATGGCTGTCCCAGGGTCCTAGGGGCGCGCACCTTCCGTCTCCACCACTGTCTCATCCCCACCGGGCTGGCTGTTCCGAGCTCTGATGCGGCACCTGCCCCCTGGGGAATTTACCTGGGGTTTCTAGGACATCTCTAGGAATGGGCTTCAAAGCTCAACTCCTATCCAGAGAAAAGTTCTTCAGGCCTGATTCCTTAAGGCCGGGTGCTTGATCCCAGCCAGGCGAGGGAAAATTTAAATGGCGCTTGTCTTACAGCGCCACCTTCTGGGCAAACCTGCGAGGGCCTCATTTTCTGATTCCCAGTCCCAGAACACTAGGATGGGTTGTTTCTTCTTTTTTTTTTTTTGGGGGGGGGGGCACGGGGAGTATTATTACTGTTGTTATTATCATCACTGTTAGTGTGTGCACACTTAGTCAAGCGGATGCCATGGCGTCCACGTGGAGGACAATTTTTGAGAATCAGTTGTCCCCTTCCTCTGCGGGTTTGGAAAATGGAACTCAGGCCAGGAAGCCTGCTTGAAAATCCTTTCAGTCACTGGCCATCTCTCCAGCCCACAGAGATAGTTCTTGATTCCTGTTTTTAATTTTTTACTTATTTATTTTTTAAAGATTTATTTATTATTGTTTTATGTACATTGGGGTTTTGCCTGCATGTATGTCTGTGTGAGGAGGCCAGATCTGCTGGGACTGGAGTTACAGACAATTGTGAACTGCCATGTGGGTGCTGGGAATTGAACTCAGGACCTCTGGAAGAGCAGCCAGGGCTCTTAACTTCTGAGCCATCTCTCCAGCCCAGATTTCTGTGTGTATATTGTCTACTCTTCAAGGTCTAAATTCTTGGATTTCCCTGCCATCTGCTGGGAGGGGACGTTCCACGAGCCTGCCAGCATCCAGCCACAGGGAGGACCCTCAGAGTGGTAGTGATGGGTGGTCCTCACATCGTGGAGGCTGAGAAACAGCTGTGGCAGGTGCTCCAATCACTTATCCGCCCCATGCATTCTCACCCATCCAAGGCCTCTCACACTCACTCCCAGGCTGTTGTCGGGAGGCAGGAGCATCCTTTTTATGATGTCTAGGGTTTTCTCCTATGCTGGAAGCATACGAAAGGCCTCACATGTGCTAAGCAGAAGTGTCTAGATGGGCTTCAGCCCCCAGCCCTCATATTATTTATTTAAGCAAGTTAAATCATGGGTTCAGATGAAGAGAAACCATGCTGGTCTGTTTAAATATAATCAGATTTTCTCTCTTGCTGCAATTTCCTGTGTGTGTGTGTGTGTGTGTGTGTGTGTGTGTGTGTGTGTGTGTGTGTGTGTGTGTTTTGCGTGTGCATGCATGCACACATGCATTCATGTGTGCCTATTTTCAGGGTGGTGCTATATGGGTGACAAGAGAGCACTAAATATAGATATGAGTGAAATTATTATTTTGTTTTGTTTTTTGAAACAGAGTTGCACTATGTAGCTCTGGCTATCCCAGAACTCACTGTGTAGATCAGGCTAGCATCCGGCTCACAGAGATCTACCTACCTCTGCCTCCCAAATGCTGAAATTATAGGTGTGCACCATCATACCTGACTTTTGAACTTACTGTTCTAAGATACTTTCCAGAATTTAAAATGTCTGAATCATCATCAGCAACAAAGTGGTCCCACTGGAGTGATTGACTGCAACAGGGTTTCATTCATTCAAAAACACCAAGGCTTCAGGCTTCCAGAATAGATTGACGACAGCACACTGTGTGGTGGGTAAGATTGGCAATAAAGCTGGAGGGCACTGTTTATTTTACTGTGTATTTATTTTGATTTTTGGAGAAAGAGTCTCTTGTAGCCCAGGCAGGCCTCAAACTTGTTATGTGACCGAGTCTGACCTTGAACATCTGATCTTTCTACCTCCATTTCTCAAGTGCTGGGGTTACAAAAGTATGAGTATCTCTATATCTAATATCTAAAACATTCATATTGAATACTCTTTTTTAAAGCATGGACTTAATAGGAAAAATTCTGCCAGACCTTAGTGGTACATGCTTTTAATCCCAGCACTGTGGAGGCAGATGCAGGCAGATCTCTGTGAATTCAAGGCTAACCTGGTCTACAGAGTGAGTGCCAAGACAGTCAGAGTTACACAGAGAAACCTCATCTTAAAAACAAACAAACAACAACAACAACAACAACAAAAAACACAAGAAAAAGGGGGGTGATGAATTCTAATGTAAATAATATGCATTCTCCTGACTGGAGCTATAGCTCAGCTGGTAGGGTGCCTGCTTAGCTTGCTTATCATGCACAAATCCCCAGATTTTCCCAGATTCCATCTCCAGCCCCAAATAAACAGGGCGTGGTGGCAAACACCCACGATCGCAGCCCTTGGGAGGTGGACCGGAGGATCAGAACTTCAGGGTCATCCTAGGCTCCGCGCACCCAGTGTCAATGCGCCTTCACCTGGAGGCTTGGAGATATGTGTCTGTATAGTTCTCCACATATCGTCAACCCATGGCCAAGCACTGCACCGCTGAGCACTTTCAACGGTTTGAAAGTCTTCAGTTAAGCCGGTCAGTGGTGGTGCAAGCCTTTAACCCCAGCTCGGGAGTCAGAGACACACAGATCTCTGTGAGTTTGAGGCCAGCATGGTCTACAGAGCAAGTTCCAGGACAGACAGGGCTACACAGAGAAACCCTGTCTCAGGAAAGAAAAGAAAAGAAAGTAACTCTTCAATTGATCCCTGTTTTTCTTAGAATACAATCCAAGGGGCTGGAGAGATGGCTCAGAGGTTAAGAGCACTGACTGCTCCTCCAGAGGTCCTGAGTTCAAATCCCGGCAACCACAATGTGGCTCACAACCATCTGTAATGGGATCTGGTGCCCTCTTCTGGTTTGCAGTCATACATGCTGTATACATAATAAATAAATAAATAAATAAATAAATAAATAAATAAATAAATAAATAAATCTTAAAAAAAAAAAAGAATACAATCCAAGCTCCTTAGCTTTGTGGATGGAATGAAGAGTAATAGGCAGTAGAAGCTGGCTACCAAGGGTTTAAATCTTACTCCTTTACCTTAAAACGGGTTACTCTACTTCTCGGGCCCTCAGTTGCCTTATTTGTTAAAAATAGGGCTAAGAGCCAGACAGCTCACCTTTAACCCAGCACTTGGAAGGCAGAGGCAGGCGGATCTCTGTGAGTTCCAGGCCAGCCTGGTCTACAGAGCGAGTTCCAGGACAGGCTCCAAAGCTACACAGAGAAACCCTGTCTCAAAAAAAAAAAAAAAAAAAAAAAAAAAAATAGAGCTAAGAATGTCTCCTTGGCCAGGCTCTTCTGAGGGCACCCCAATGTAGCTAGTGTACAGAGAGAAGCAAAGTGGCAATCATTTCTTCATCGCCCACTGTGACCCACTCACGCTCTGCCCAGGAGGAAGCCACGCATTTCAGCAGCTTGTGTCAGGGGAAGACACACCCTCTATCAGCTCTGCTAGCAGATACACACTTTCTGCAATTACAAACAACACGTGGATGGACTGGAGAGATGGCTCAGCGGTTAAGAGCACTGGGTGCTTTCCCAGAGGACCTGGGTTCAAATCTCAGCACCCACATGGCAGCTCACAACTGTCCGTAACTTCCGCTCCAGGAGTTCCAACACCTTCACACAGCTACATATGCAGGCAAAACACCAATGTGCATAGAATAAAAATAAAGAACACACAAAACAGGGTTGGGGGTGGGGCTGGAAGAACACATGTGCTGTCTCTCCCCAGATGTTTTCTGTCCTCATGTAATTTGAGGTCTCCTCTGAATGTTTATAGACTCCTTATCTGCAAGCATAGTTTCATACCCAGTCAAGTTGGAGTCTGCTTAGATCAGATAGTGTGCCTTCCAACTCATTTCAGAAGTTCCCATCAGGAGCTGGAGAGATGGCTCATCAATTAAGAGACCTTGCTGCTCTTCCAGAGGACAAGAGTTGGGTTCCCAGAACTCAATCTGACAGTTTACAATCTCTTGGAACTTCAGCTCCAGGGAATTAAATGCCCTCTTCTGACCTCTGAAGGTATGCTTACACATCTCATACACACACACACACACACACACACACACACACACACACACAAGCTAGGTGTGGTGACACACACCTTCAATCCAGGCAGAAGCAGGTGGATCTCCGAGTCGGAGGCCAACCTAGTCACCAGAACTCATTCCATGATGACCAGGGCTAGCCTCATCTACAGAGCAAGTTCCAAGACAACCAGGACTACAAGGAGAAATCCTGTCTCACATAACAACAACAAAAAAGATAAAAATTATTATTTTTTAAAAAGAAGCTCCCTCTCTTACCTACCAAAAAAAAAAAAAACCTCCCATCAACCTCCAACAAAAGTGCCCAGCTCAGAACAGCCAGTTGGTAGATGTCTGTTGGAAAAATTAATTCCAAAAGAATTTTAATTTCAGTATTATGATCAGTACAGATTTTTTTCTCTCACTATACAGCCCTTGTAGAGGGACCACAGCCATCGGTGTTCACGTATAAAATCTACACCCTTCCCAGTCACTCTTGTTTTTTTCGGTCCCCCCTCATCTGAGATGAAGGGGAGGTTAGGGTCCAGATGAAGACCACGCAAATGATGCTAGAATATAACTTGGCAACTACTTGTTTAACTTTTTGTTGAAAATTCTTACTAAAAAGAACACACATCTTATGTATTGAACCTAAATTCCCATCACTACTCGGAACAAGATTGGATTTTTAAAAGGTTTTTATGCCTTGACATATCCCTCAAATTCAATCTTTTCTTTGGACCCTCCACCCCAACCTCACTGGTTTCTCCCCAGTACAAGGTTCATCACAGACGTCTAAAAAATTTGAATACGAGCCGGGCGGTGGAGGCGCACGCAGAGGCAGGTGGATCTCTGTGAGTTCGAGGCCAGCCTGGCCTACAGAGTGAGTTCCAGGAAAGGTGCAAAGCTACACAGAGAAACCCTGTCTCGAAAAACCAAAAAACAAACAAACAAAAACATTGAATATAGTGAGTCAACAAACAGCTGAACGAGACCCGGTTGGAAGGAAAGAGGAGCCGGTAGAGTACCCAGTAAATTATTCCCATTGCCAGGATCCAGAGTTGAGGGATCCCAATTAATTTCTGTAGAAGAGCTCACAATTAATTTCTCCCCACAATATAGAAAGAGTTGTCTTGTTTGTTTGTTTTGAGACAGACACTATCTCACTATGTGGTCCAGGGTAGCCCCAAACCTCCTGTCTGAGCCTCCAGAAACCACAGCACGTTAAGTTTCAAAGGGCTCCAGGGCAAAGAAAGTGGGAACTTCCGGGTGGGCTGCGGCTGCCTGGCTCATCCCTTCCCAGGCCTGGCTGGCTCCGCCTCCGCCAATCAGTGCGGACTGGAGCAGAGCCCCTGTCCCTTCCCACTGCTCCAGTCAACAGTGGTCCAGTCATCAGGCTGCAGGGAGTCATCCATCAGTGTTGGGACGGGAACCAATCCCACATGCCCTGCCCTCCCGGCAGCCAATTGGAAGGAGGCGGGAGGAGCACTGTGTGTGTGTGTGTGTGTGTGTGTGTGTGTGTGTGTGTGTGTGTGTGTGTGTGTGTGCCTCTGCGTGTTGGAAGGAGGCGGGAGGAGCACAGCGCGCGCGCGCGCGCGCGCGTGTGTGTGTGTGTGTGTGTGTGTGTGTGTGTGTGCCTCTGCGTGTGTTGGGCGTGGGGTGTGGCTGAGTTGACTCCAGGTATTATATTATAAAGAGGATTGAAGGGAGGCGCAGCCACCTGAGATCCTGTGGGTCGAGACGTGACTGGCATTCCCCTGTACCAAGTCCCTGAGTTTGTATTTCTCCGGTGCCCTACGTTCCTGAGGTCTCAGTTTCTGACCTGATGCAGGAAAAGGAGTGATCCTAAAGCTCCTTGCCCGTACGCTCGGGCTGCTGGACTTCCCCTAGACAAGGAAGGACGCTACGATGGGCAGACACGGGAAGGCAAACCCTGGCTCGGAACTGCAGACGCCCTTCCCGAAACCCCTCAGGCTCCGGTCAGTTGGCAGCTCTGATGAGGCTATCATTTCGGGAAGCTGGTGCAGCGGGCAGAGCACGGGGCTGCCAGCCAGGCCTGCTGTCTCGGCGGCTCCACTTGGCTGCAGAAAGCGAGGGGGCGGCCAAGAGACGCAATAGCCAGAAGGCTGGACTTGAAGACTGGGGGTCTTCGACACTATGGGAATTCAGCGCAATCCGCTTTGCGCTACCCCTCCAGGCTCCTTTGCCAAAGTTTCCCAACGGGATCGGGGAAGCCTATAGCCAGGGCAGGTGAAGGGACACTTTCTTATCGCTCCTACCCCCGTCACTGTGGTTTGGGTTACTTTAAAGACGGTGTCCCATCTGGAGCCCAGGCTGGTCTCAGACATACTAAGTAGTAAAAGTGACCTTGAACTCTAACTCTCTCTCTCTCTCTCTCTCTCTCTCTCTCTCTCTCTCTCTCTCTCTGTTTTTGTTTTTTCGAGACAGGGTTTCTCTGTGTAGCTTTGGAGCCTGTCCTGGGACTCACTCTGTAGACCAGGCTGGCCTCGAACTCACAGAGATCTGTCTGCCTCTGCCTCCTGAATCTGGGATTAAAGGCCGCGCCACCACCGCTCAGCTCCTCTGTCTCTGAAGAGCTGAGGTTATAGGCCTCTGTGTCCCACACCCTGTGCGGTCCAAGTGTGAGCAAGGAATTCAGATGTTCTAGGATAGTGAGAAAGTTATTGTCGTGCCCCCACACACACACAAAGTGTGACTTTGTGGAAGCTGCGGCATACTTGAAAGTTTCAGGGCCTTGGTGTACTCCTTAATAAAATGTGGACAGCAGCACTGCGTGGTTCAAAGAACTGCCAGCTTGCATGAAGCTCCTAGCTCCTGCTTGACGCTTCCCATTCCCGTCCTGGCACAATTGAAATTGCAGGTCCACGCCGGGCTGCCAGGAAGCAGTTCACTCCTCCGAGCCTTGAGGTCCCTTAGGGACCATGGATGGAGCCAAGCGCTTCGGGAGGCCCTGAACTCCACAATTTAATTGCACATTTTCCCTCTCTCTCTCCTTCCAGGGTTACATTTTTTTGCATCTCAGGGCTGAGTGCACAGTGACCCAGGAAAGGGTTGTATACGCAGTGACTCTGGAAAACTGTATAGTCAGCGTTTATAATGAAGAGATTTGCTTTCCCGTACCTTCCCCGAGTTCTCTAATTACAAATGGAGTCCAATCCAGTGTAAATATCGGTCTGCTTTTTTGATTTTGTTTTAAGATAGTGTCTCATGCAACCTAAGCTGGTCTCAAAGTCATTATGTAGTAAAAGGTGACCTTGAACTTGTGATTCTCCTGCTTCTGCCTGCCAAGGGCTGTGATTACAGGCGTGTCCCGTACGCTGGGCCTGGAAGTGACAACCACAGGGACAGGCTTTTATTAAGACCCGAAGCTCACCGCTATCTTTATTATAGCAGCTGGCAAAAAGCCCTGTGTTGAGAGGGGAGTCGCGCGTGCTGGTTGCTAGGGCAACGCAGCGGCGCTGGTGTCAGAGATCAGCAGGAACACCACGAGGAGGGTCCATCCCACTCCAGGGGCGGAGTTAATCGAGGCCCTAGACCCGTAGGCCTGCCCGTCGTTTCCTCCAGATGGCGCTGTAGGACCACGGATGCTGTGCGGGGGCGGGGCTTCCTGCTGCGCTTTGCTCCAGTGAGGGGCGGAAGCTGGGGCGGGGCGTGGGAGCCAGCAGCTCAAACTCTGGACGGATCCAAGAAGATAATTCCCCACGTTACCGGAGAAAAGTTCGCTACGTGGAAAGCGTACGGATCAGAGAAAGACTGGGACAAAGTTCAGAGTCTGGGGCCTAGGATAGGGAAGAGGGGTCAGGATACTCAGAAAGTTGATTCATCTTCATCCTTGAGGTTTGTCCCCGTGAATCTCCTCCATTGCCTGCCTCTCTGGACCCCCTTCACAACCTCAGAGGTGCGGATGCTCTGGACATACGCGCAGTGGGCACAAGCCGGGGGGCCTCCTCGCCCCCAGGATCCAGATAGAACCAGCAAGTTTATAGGGCTCTAGTGCCCAGGAGATACGCCAAGACAGAATTCCGCAGTCCCAGGCACGCCAAGAATAATAGCCAAACTGTTCCTCAGTTTGTCAGAGTAAGCCTGACTCCTCTTCCTTTCTGGAAGCTAGGAACGGAAAAAATGACTCAAGGAATCCCTTGGCGGAGCCTTCCTGTGTGTACTGCGCACACAAAACGGGGGTACCATCTTCGCCCCCTCCCCCCTTTCCTGGAAGACTATTATTCCCGTCACTATTATACCTCGCCACGCCTTCGTGTCTAGCCGCTCACGCACACATGGATCCCCAGGCTATCTGTGTTGTATCCGCCCCCCACAACCCCCCACTCCGTGCTAAATATTTCCCTTTCTCTTGATCCCGACGACCCCATTCACCCCACCCACTCAATAGCGCTGAAAATCCGAAAAGATGCACCGCGGAAGCCCTCCTCCGAACACACACACACACACACACACACACACACACACACACACACACACACACACACACACACAGCCAAGAAAGGAGATCTTTGGCAAGAAATTAAAGTTTATTAAGGCCTGGGGCTGAGAATGGCCGAGGTCCGAGGGGAAGAAGCTTTGCTGGTTCCCATGGCCCCAGGGGCAGGCCAGGGTGCTGAGCAGGGTTAACGGAGCTGGGACCAAACTTCTGCTTCTCGGAATTCCTGGCAGGAGACCTCCTGGATCAGTTCCGGGAGAGGCCTGAGAAGGCAGAGGAATCTATCTCTCCTGCCCCTTGAGGCTCGGGGCTTTTTCAGGGGCTGGGGGAAAATGCTCTCTGGAGAGGGAGCCTCGACTCCAAGGTCTTCATTTCAGTAACGACCACTTAATTTGTTCCTTGGCTGACTGAAGAACCTGGGGTGAGGGGAGGATGTCGGGAGAAATAGTTGAGAATGTCAATCAACGATGCCTTTCTGGAGGACTGTGGGGCCCGAGGGAGCCTCTCCAGCCCTGGTCACTAGGTGGCGGCAGCTTGCCACTCCTTAGTTTAGATGAGACCAGGCAGGCCCAGCGAGCCGCAGCCAAAGCCCAGCTGGCTGCTGCTCAAGCCTGTCCAAGTGTGGGTGTGGCCATGGCCCCTGCCTTCCCCGATCCACGCCAGGCTACAGAAGTTCCTCCTCACAGTGCCATCCCTAGGCAGGGGCTGGGCTCAGATACTCGGCACCTTCACAAACCCCCGACTATTGCGGTGTGTTCCCTCCACCCTAGCCGGTCCGCCAAGAAGGAACGCCTCAGTCCAGTGTATGCCCACATCAGTACCAAGACTCTCTCTAGGCATGAAGCCTCCTTCTTTCCCCCCAGATGTCAGTCCCACACTGCGCATGTCCCTTTCTCCTGCAGTCTCCCTCCTTCCTGGCGACAGTGAATTCCTCCATCTCTCCTACGGAACCCTCTCTCCACATTTCATTTCATGTTCACTACTACAAGCTTTGTTTTTATTCAAGACTTCCACGAACACACAGGTGTGGTTCCTGTAATTTCAGCTCCTGGGAGGCTGAGGCAGGAGGGTGATGAGTTCAAGGCCAGCCTGGGCTACATAGCAAGCCCCTAACCAGTCTTCACTCCTTGTTCATTTAGAGAAATACAAACAGTTGTTTCCTGAGAATGTATGACTTAACATTCTAGGCTCTTTCCATCCACGAACTGGTTCATCTAATTCTTTAAAATATTTTCTTTACAAACAGTGTGTGTGTGTGTGTGTGTGTGTGTGTGTGTGTGTGTGTGTGTTACAGCACACACATGGGGGAAGAGGAGAGGACAACTTGTGAGCAGGGCATGGTGATCCATGCCTTTATTCAGTAGGGAAGCAGAGGAAGGCGGGGATTGAACTTACGTCTTCAGGCTTGGCAACATGGCCCTTACTCACTGAGCTATTTTGCTGAGATCTAATTTGTATAACTCAACACAGTAGGTCCTATTCTTCTGAGAGCCCCAGAGATGCTGAGTAACTCGTCATTCAACTTTTGCTGGTAAAGTAAAAGCTTTGGATGACTCATAGGAATGCAAGTTTTTTGTTATTGTTGTTGGTTAGTTTTTGTTTTTGAAACAGGGTCTTGTTCTTGGATCCAAATCTGAAGCGCTGGAATTACAAGCATGCACCACCACACATGTACCATGAAGTGCTAGGAATCTCCCAGGGCTGTGTGCATGTTGAGCAAGCACTCTACACCACCAGTCTCAACTTACACAAGCTCGTCTTCATTACTTTAATTTTTTAAAGTTATATGTGTGTCGCCAGGCGGTGGTGGTGCACACTTTTAATCCCAGCACTTGGGAGGCAGAGGCAGGTGGATCTCTGTGAGTTCGAGGCCAGCCTGGTCTACAGAGTGAGATCCAGGACAGCCAGGGCTACACAGAGAAACCCTGTCTTGAAAAACCAAAAAAAAATTGTATGTGGCTTTTTTTGCCTATATGTGTGTCTGTGTACCACATGTGTGCCTGGTGCCTGCAGAGTCCAAAAGAAGGCATCAGATTCCCTAGAGTTACAAATGGTTGAGCCACCATGGGTATGCCTGAAACAGGTCCCCTGTAAGAGCAGCGAGTGCTCTTAACCACTGAGCCATCTCTTTAGCCCTCCCCAACGTGTGTTCTTGTTGGCTCTGCTCACAACACTCCCCTTTTAGAGGGTTTAATGTTTCTTTCATTTGTTATTTTAATGTGTTTATGTAAAGGTCAGCAAACACCTTGTGGGGAGTCAGTTCTCTCTCACAGTGATCCAACTCAGCTCATCAGGCTCGGAGGCAAGTGCCTTTACTTGCTGAGACATCTCAATGGACTACGTGTTGTATGTTTCTTATTTTTGTATTTTTAAACCAGAGTCTCATGGAGATGTCTTAAAAATCTGGCCTCAAACTTGATATGGCTTTGAACTCCTGATCCTCCTGCCTCCACCTCCCAAGTGCTGGGATTATGGGTGTGTGTGCCACCATGCCCAGCTTGGTTTATTTTATTTTTAGATAAAGTCTCATGCTACAGCCCTGGCTAGCCTGGAACTCACTGTGTAGCTCAGGCTTGTCTTGAACTTGAGATCCTCAAGCCCAGCTTGGTTTATTTTATTTTTAGATAAAACCCCATGCTACAGCCTGGGCTAGCCTGGAACACACTGTATAGCTCAGGCTGATCTTGACTTTGAGATCTTCAGACCTCAGTCTTTTGAGTATTGAGGTTATAGGTGTGAACCGCTGTGCCTGGCTCTTCCAACCTCCTTCCACCCTGAACGCCACCATGCAGCCACATCCTTTTCCCTCAGAACACGAGGAACCACGGGGAACTAGGGGGTGACAGGGTGACAGAGTAGTGCAGGACAGTGGACAGCACTCCTGGTGCTCTCCACTGATGGCACAAGCCTGTCTCTCACAGGGCTACCACATTAGGACTAGGTTAATCCAGGGAGGGAAGCTCCTTGGACCCAGTAAGTCTGAGCAGACAGACCTGCAGATGGACAGAACTGAAGTCAAACCATTTGGCTTGACTAGCAGGAAGTCTGTGAGACTGGAGACCCAGTTTGTGGACAGTAACCACGGTATACACACACACACACACACACACACACACACACACACACACACACACACATACACACAACGCCGCCATATTCTGCATGCATCCCAGTTAGGGTTGTACAAGGTGTGTGGTAGGCTTCTTTTCAATAGCCAAGCTACTAAGGGCAGAAGTGAAGAAACTTAGATCCTACCCCTGGGTGATGAGGCCCTTACCAATCCCAGCATGGCCCCTGAGTGGTGAGGTTAAGTGCTAGAGACAAACTCCCACATGGTATCCTGTCCAGGTTGGAGGAAATACGAGGGGTCTGGGACTCCACGTTGCACTGGGTAACAAGTAATCCAGGCATCATCAGGGTAGCTGATGGGGAGGAGATGGGGTGGGCAGGCGGTAATTTGCACACTCATCCCTCAGCACCCAGTTCCCAAGAGCTCAGTATCCTCAAGGGCTTCCTCTAAGAGTCACCACCTCAACCAGCGGTGGTGGCCCACAAAGCACTCAGGAGGCAGACAGATGGAGCTCTGTGAGTTCGAGGCCAGCCTGGTCTACAGAGTGAGTTCCAGGACAGCCAAGGCTACAGAAAGAAACCCTGTCTCAAAAAACAAAACACACACACACACACACACACACACACACAGAGAGAGAGAGAGAGAGAGAGAGAGAGAGAGAGAGAGAGAGAGAGAGAGAGAGTCACCAGCTCATCCCTTCTGTCCCACATCTCTGGTTTCTTAACTCTGACTATCTGCCCTGGAGCACTGGGCTCTCTCTGTCCTTTGGCCTGTTTCTGGCCAAGGCAGATGCATGGGGCTTACCTGGGCCACACTCTGTTCTGTTAGGCCAACGTCATCAGTCTGTGGGGAAGGAGAATCACAGTCAGGGGGGAGAGGAGTCACTGAGTCCGAGAGCTTGCAGACTGAGGGGGGCAGTAGTTAGCATGACCCAGAACTTCAGCTCTATCTCCACTTAGCCAACCAAGGTCCTGCAGCCTGTCATTGGGAAGCCAGGACCTCTGGTACCCCATCCTTCGTTGCTGGGGATTAAACCCAGGGTCTCACACATGCTAGTCAAGTGTTCTACCCCTGAGCTGCATCCTCAACCTAACTGAAGGGAGGCTGGTAAAGGGAACTAAAGTTGGGGGAAGGTATCATCCGGGCTGCAGGTGTGGAAAAGCCAAGCCAGAGCAGAAGTGTGTATCCACAGTCCCCAAGGCTGCCTCCTGGAGTCATTTTGAGGATGCATTTGTTGCTCCATCCAAGCTTCTCACTGGAGGGCGGGGAGGGGCTGCTTATTTGTTTGTTTATTATTTGTATGGGGAATGAACAGGAGGCTTTTCCTCTTAGCAACAGACACCCCGCAGCTGCCACCAATAACTGCTTCTAAGTGTGAAGCCTGGGTGGCCAGGCTCCCACCAGTGGAGCCCTAACAGCCTGATGCCCAGGAAGGCCAGGGGGAGTAAGGACAGGGAGGGCAGTGTGGAAAAAGTAGGGGTGGGGTACAGGAAGGCTTACCCTAAAATTCACTTTCTGGATCACTTGCTGGGGGTCACTCTCCAGAATCACACTGCAAGATAACAGAAAGTTTGGAGGTGGGTCAGAGATGGGACTCCCCTCCAACAAGTCACTTTCTGACTTTTCATACATCCTGCAGAGGCTCTCTCCTCCGGGGAACCTTCCCACAGGTGGTCCTGGGGCCACTCCTGTCCCTCCCCCGGGGGACTCTCAGCTCTGTTCCCTCTGCACTTTATACCATGGTCCACCTCCATGATCACCTCTGGGGGAGTACTCATCTCAGGGGCTGGTGAGGTGGTACAACCGTTAAAGGTGCTTGCCACCAAACCTGACGGCCTGAGTTCAATCCCTAGAACCCACGGTAGATAGAAAGAACTGACTTGATCCACACTCAATGCTCTGGCACACACAGTGATCAAAGATAAATAATAATAATAATAAATGTACAAAAAATAAAACAACAGAAATCAGGACAGCCTGGTCTAGATGAGCAGATGCTGTGGAGGGACTGGGTCTTTTCACATTTAGAAGCCAGCCATCAGTACACCACCAAGCAATAGCAGGCAGCTAATAAAAACAGAAAGGGGGGCCTGGTGGTGGTGGTGCACACCTTTAATCCCAGCACTCGGGAGGCAGAGCCAGACGGATCTCTGTGAGTTCAAGGCTAGCCTGGTCTACAGAGCAAGATCCAGGACAAAGAAACACAGAGAAACCCTGTCTTGAAAAAACAAAACAAAAAAACAAAAAACAAAAACAAAAGGGGGAGTGAACATTCACAGTACCCCACCTCCCAGAGGCCCCAGCTCTCAAGCTGGGTGGTACAGTGCCACGGGAAGAATATAGCCTCTGAAACATCTCATGCACATGGTTTTAGATCTTGGCCCTTCTAATTCCCTTGGTGTGTGTCCTTAGATAAGTTACTAGAATCTCTGAACCTCTGTTTCCTCCTCTGTAAAATGGGCAGCTGTTTCAAAGATGCTATAATCCCAGCACCTCCGGCACTGAGGCAAGAGGGCAAGGGGGGTGGGGGGGACACTCAAGAGGTTTCTGCTACCATTTACCCCAGAGTCAGGACGTTCTTCTTCCCTGATTATTGCACCTCTTTCAAGAAATTCTACAAACCAACCTTTCTCATAAAGGCTCCCAATCATCTAGGAGTCTGCTAGCGTACTAATGAGAAGCAATATTTACTGAGGAAAAAGACAAAAAAAAAAAAAAATCCCCAAATTACCGATGAAAACCATGGGCTTCTACAATCCTACGTGATAGATTCCTTTTATCCTCATTATAGTGACAGGGAACGTAGACTCAAGAAGAGACAGTGTCACACGTGTATCTAGCTGGCATCGAAGGGGGAGCCTCTGGCTGAGGTCCTTTCAGAAAGGGACGGGCGTCTATATTTCTCCTCAGCCCTGGAGAACAATTTGGGTTTTCCCAAACTCCACCTATCTAGCTGCCTGCTGTGGGTGACTCTCGGGCTACCCTCCCCTTTGGCTTGACTCTGGCTAGTCATGACAAGGGGTGAAGGTTGGGGCCTAGTAGGGATACATGGGAGAAGGGAGGATGAGTTGGCCAGAATGCGCCCAGCACTGAGCCCACAAAGGTATCCTCAACATCTCTTCTCTCTATCCCCTCCTCACCCGCCATCTACAATTTCATCCAGCACCAAGAAGGCTCCATCCATGTTCTCCAACAACCAGCGCCTCTCCACGTTCTTCCTGTGGGCAGACACAAGCACCTGAGCCTCCAGGTGGCCGTGAGGACCATGACTCCTCTAAGCGAGGCATCTCCTCTCCTCCCGACACCCCTTCCCAAGAAGGCCTGGGCAGGAGAATAAAAGGCAGGGGGAGCAGAGCCGATGCCGGGGATCCTGAGCACAGAGCAGGCCAGGGTCATCCTAGGTTGGTTTGCCCAGTGGTTATCAACCTTCCTAACGCTGTGACACAATATGTTCCTCATATTGTGGTGACCCCCCCCACCATAAAATTATTTTGTTGCTACTTGATAAACTGTAATTTTGCTACTGTTATGAACCATAATGTAAATAGCTGGTATTCAGGATATCTGACATGCAACCTCTGTGAAAGAGTCATGGACCTTCAAAGGGGTTGCGACCCACACTCTGGCCCATGTAGCTGGCGTAGGTATCAGTGTTGATTGGGGATGCAGGGAAAACCAACTCTGAATTTAAAAGTTAAAGATACTGTTTATATTGGGGTGTGGTGGTACACACTTGTACTCAGGGGACCAAGGACGCAGGACTGAGGGGGAAGCCAGTGTGGGCTGCGTAACAAGACCTTCCTCTCCCTGCTCTCCCTGCATCTGGAACTTGTGTTGCTATGAGTACTATGACCTCAGGCAACTCAGTGTCTTGAGATTTGATAGCTGGTCATACCCTGTGCATGGCTCTGCCTGGGGCATCATGGAAGTCAGGGGCCTCGGAGGAAGCCAAGTTCCAAGGCTTGCAGAGCAGGGGAGAGAGGCCTTGCCTCTGAACAAAGGGAGAGGCTGGGGGCTGGGGCCCCGGCGTGCACAGGGTGTCACTTACCTTAAGATGTGGCTCAAAGAGTCAAACAGGCAGGCCAGAACAGACATGAGCATCAGCTGAGGAGGAGGAGGAGGGTGTGGGAGGAGGAAGAGAAAAGAGGTGACGCTGAGAGGTCCAAAGCAGGCCTCTGAGCACCCTGTGTGGGCCAGGAGGGAGCACTCCCTCTTCAGAGAGGGTGTGGCTGGAGGCTAGCAGCACTTTGACTTGGGAGGGGGAATTTCCCTAGGTTTGAGCTGAGGGACACTGGAGTGCTCCCCTGGAGGACATACTGGGTGTCCCCTTCTCGAAATATGTTTAGAAAGAACTAAACAACTCCCTACAGAAGGTGTGAGGATTTCATTTCTCGTTCCCAAAGCACCTGAGAACATTATGGGTGTGTACAATTGCAGAGAGACCCATTCTGGCTGCCCTTCCACCCCCAGATCCTAAAGCAAGGATAGCAACAGGGAGCATCCAGAACCCACCTCCACCCCAGGACAGACCCTCCTTTGTCACCCAACCTCTAAATTCACCTCGTTCTCAGAGGAAGAGCCCACCACATACAGGAGGAGGTCAATGCTGCTCTTGTAGACGATGGTCATGCCCCCCAAAAATGCGATCTCACCTAGAAGCAGGAAAGCTTTCAAATCAGCACAGGCTCACCCCAGCCTGGGGCTAGCCTGGTCTCCATTCCCCAGGCCTCTCCCTTTGTTTCCTACTTCCTGTTTCCCGAGGAAGTCCAGTCAGACCACCACTACTTGGAGGCTGCTCTGTGTGTCCTTGGTCCCATCCCAAGTGTTATGTCTTGAGAGGGCTTCCTGGTGAGAAGTCAACAAATCCAGCCTGCAGCTGACCTCCCGCCCACCCTCCCGTCCCGTGCAATGCCCTGGGACCAGATCCAAGTGCGCGTAGGGGGTCCACAGCACAGTTGGGAGGGGAGGGGTGGGGGGTGAGAGTGACGGGCAGTGAAGGTCCCAGGATGGATGAAAGAAAGGAGTGGAAAGCAGCTGGGGAGGACAAAGGGCTTCAGAGGAGAAGGGAATGGCCTGTGGGTGTGGGAGGCCAACAAGGACAGATGTGTCCAGATGGAGAAGGTGACAGGCAGTGCGGCCAGTCATCTGGGAGTGTCATGGGGGAAGGCAGGCGTTACTTTCAGCGCGGCTGGTCTTGTTGAAGACATTTTTCTCGAAAACCATCTGCTCCTTCGTGGAGGGAAATGTATCATCATAATACTGTGAGAAAGAGAAGGAGAAAGGCGATCGCCATTGCACGGAGCCAGCTCCATCCTTGGGAGGGGCTAGCAGGGAGTGCTGGGGGCTGGCTAAGCGGGACCTCCTTGTCACCTCCCTCCAGGCCTGTCTGCTTCCAGGTCCCCATAAACAAGTTCCAGGCAAAGAAAATCAAAGTAGAGAAATATTGGGGCTGCCTTTGGAGTCTTCATCTGGCTTTCTCCCCCTCTCCCTTCCTCCTTCCCTTTCTCCCTCCCTCCCCCTCTCCCTCCCTCCCTCCCTCCCTTCCTTCCTTCCCTTCCTCCCTTCCCTCCCTCCCTCCCTTCCTTCCTTTCCTTCCTTCCTTTCCTTCCTTCCTTCCTTCCCCTCTCCCTCCCTCCCTCCCTCCCTCCCTCCCTCCCTCCCTCCCTCCCTTCCTTCCTTCCTTCCTTCCAGCATTGCTGGGGTTGCAAGCCAGAACTTCACACATGCTAGCAAAGTGTTGCACCACTGAGCTGCACCCCAGCTTGTTTTCTCTTCCCCAGCCCTTCCTTCCTTCCTTCCTTCCTTCCTTCCTTCCTTCCTTCCTCCCTCCCTCCCTCCCTCCTTCCTTCTTTCCCTCTCTCTCTCCCTCCCTCCCTCCCTCCTTCTTTCCTTCTTTCCTTCCATCCTTCCCTCATTTTCTTGAGGTGCTGGGAATGGAAATCAGGCATGCATGCTAGGCAAGTACGTGTTTTGCCGCTAACCTATATTCTCAGGCCCCTGTCTCAATTATTTTGCTTTACTTTTGAAACAGGGTCTCACTGTGCCACCTGGCTAGCCTGCTATATGTAGACCAGGTTAGCCTCAATTTCTTTCTTTCTTTTTAAATGGTTTTTTTTTTTTTTTTTTTTTTTTTTTTTTTTTTTTTTGTTGAGATAAGGTTTCTCTGTGTAGCCTTGGCTCTCTTGGAACTGGCTCTGTAGACGAGGCTGGCCTTGAAATCACAGAGATCCATCTGCCTCTGCCTCCTGAGTGTTGGTATTAAAGGTATAAACCACTACCACTGGCTCATCCTCCATTTCTTTCTTTCTTTTTTTCTGAGACAGGGTTTCTCTTTGTAGTTTTGGTGCCTGTCCTGGATCTCGCTCTGTAGACCAGGCTGGCCTCGAACTCACAGAGATCCACCTGGCTCTGACTCATCCTCCATTTCTTAACCTATAACAAAGATAGGACCTTCTAGAAGGAGGCCCCTGAGGCTTTGGCAATGCTGATCCACCTCTGCCCATCTGCTAAAGCAAGGTGTGGTCAGCTCAGTTTTCTGCATGTGACTTTTCCATTCAGTAATCAGGTCTGCAGGCAAGTTATCAGACGCCCTGCTGAGTCCTACCATGGTGAACAAACTCATTTAAATGTTATGAGGACTAAGTTTCAGCTCCAACAACTGGAAATGCTTTAACACATTCCATATCTAGTTTAGATGTTATAGCTGGGTGTGGGGCACATGCCTTGAGTCCCAGCACTTGGGAGGAAGAAGCAGGAAGATCACGAGTTCTGGGCCAGCCTTGACTACACAAGACCCTGTCTCATTAAAAATAAATAAATAAATAAATAAAAATAAAATAAAATAATGTATGGATCACACAAATAGTCTCAGCATTAGGGACGCTGAGGCAGGGTCACTGTGACTTCCAGGCTAGTCTGGGCTACACAGTAAGTTCCAAGCCATCCTTAAGTACAGAGTGAGTCCCTGTTTCAAAAACACAAAATAAGCAAACAAAAATATCTAGAGGGCTAGTTGAGGGGGTGCCCTTTAACCCTGGCGGATCTCTGAGTTGGAGGCCAGCCTGGTCTACAGAGTGAGATCCAGGACAGCCAGGGCACAGAGAACGGCTGCCTAAAAAAACAGACAAAGAAGTTAGGGCCTGGTGTTACATGCTTGCCTGCGATCTCAGCACTGGAGAGGCAGAGGCAGGAGAAGCAAGACAGGTTTAAGGCCAACCTGGTCCACGACAAAACAAAATAAAATAAGAGGGTTATATTTCTGCTACGGTTAATTGTGTCGGTGGCCGGAGTATTCTTTATTTAATTATTGGGATTTTTTTTGTTTTGTTTTTGAGATAGGTCTCAATATGTATCCCTGGCTAGCCTGAAACTCCCTATGTAGACCAGGCTGGCCTCAAATTCACAGAGATCCACCTGCCTCTGCCTCCCGAGTGCTGGGATTAAAGGTGTGTGCCACTGCCTGGCCTTCAGTGGCAGGAGTTTTAGGGTACTTTTCTTTCCAAAGTTCTTTTTTTCTCTCTTTTTAAAAACAGTTATCTCTCTCTCTCTCTCTCTCTCTCTCTCTCTCTCTCTCTGTGTGTGTGTGTGTGTGTGTGTGTGTGTGTGTGTGTGTGTGTGTGTTGTGGGGGCAAGTATGGAGAGGTCAACTGACAACCGGAGGGAATGTTTCCCTCCATAGTGAACTCAGGATCCAACTGAAGCCATCAGGCTTGGTGGCCAGCGCCCTTACTCACTGAATCATCTGGCCCACCCTGAGACTTAGCTTAGCTCATCTCACCCAGGCCATGTAGGATGGACACCAGACAACTGAGTGAGGGGTCCCTGAAAACCACCTGGAGCCTCAAATCCAAACCCCGAGTCTCAGGGTCAGTGATGACACCAACCCTGTGACCTCAGGCAGCCTACCCAGCTTCTCTACCCTTCCCTTTCTGCATCTGTGAGGTTAAAGAATGGGACAACATGGTCTCCCAAGTCCCCCCTCATTCTAAATACCCACGCTCAGTTCTTTGTGTTTACCAAGCTGAAATGCAAAAGCACACGGGTCGCTCGACTACAGTTTCGGGACCCAGCTCAGCTCTCCACTTTGGTGGAGCTTCCCACGCCCCGGGGTGCAGCTGGCCAGAGCAAGGACAAGGAAAAGACATGTCAGGAAACATGAGTAGCAACAGAGGGGATAGCCCCCTCCCCCGCCCGCCATCAGATTGATAAGGGCATAGCATGGACAGGATGACTTCTAGGGAGTCTAGGCTGGGCTGCTCTGCCATCCAGAAAGCAGAGTTTTCCCTACAGGACTTAAACGGGCTGGGTGGGGACCGCTTGTTTTGGACATGTGGCACTCACTGTCTTTAGGGTTTCTGTGGTTGAGGGGTTACCTTGGCCAGCAGCCTTCGCCCGTCATTATCTAGGATGAAGACAGCCTTGATGGTGTAGAGAGAAGGTTCCTGAAACTGACACGGGAGGGAAAGGAACCTCTGACTCAAAGTGGACCGTATGGTGGGTCTATGGAGTCAGCTATTCCCTCAATCCACAGCTGGTTCCAGCCCAAGCCCGTGCCACATGGACCATTTCCGGTGCCCACTCTCCTCCCAGGCAGATGTTCCACTGCAGGTCCAAAAGGAGTGGGTGCAGAAAGTCCTACCGGGCCCAAGTTCTGTCATGCACTGACTGCTCCAGAGCCCGAGTCGGAGTGTATCACAGAACCTGGGCCCGGGGAACAGCGGCGCCCGCCGAGCCTCCTTGTGTTCAGCTGACCCCAAGCTCCAGAAGCGCGGCCATCACCCTGGAGCAAGGGAGCCCAACCAGACCACCCCGCCAGCCACTCCCACTCCTCCCTCGTCCCGCCAGACTCTCACCCCCAAGCCTGCCACCCCGGTCAGTCCCAATCACAGCTCTGAGTTCCCCCAGAACTTCAGCCCCGCGACACTCCACGCAGGCCAGGCCTCCTCCTCGCCCCGTGCGCTCCCGGTCGAACTTTTTCTCCCCTCTTTGGGCCCGGGCTCCCTCTCCGGGGCTGGGCAGTGGTGGCACAAAGTTTCCAGCCCAGGAGCCCGGGACAAGTCGGCTCCCCCACCCCACCCCAATCCTGCCGCCCCGGGACCCAGCACTCCACGCTCCGTACCCGCATTTCCGTGGCTCGGGTGGGTGGCGCTGCGCCCCCCGCTTGGGCGGCCGAGGCCCCCTCCCCCGGGTGCGGACGTGGCCAGGCCTCCGGCCGCTGCATTCCGCTCGCTGCTCGCACTGACAGCGCCGCCCCGCCCCGCGCCCGGCCCCCGCCGCGCCGCCCCTCCGCCCAGTCCTGCGTGGCTGGCCTCTGTGCGCGTCCCCCTCTCTCTGAGCGAGCTTCCCGCCTGACCCCCCCACTCCGCAGAACCTCCTCTCCCCACCTGGCTTCTTTCTCATTCTTCTCCCTGGGCCCCTCTCTGTGCCTCCAAGTCTCCCAGGTAACCCAGACCCAGCCCCTCTTCCCTCGTACCTAGTCCTCTTCTGGCCAGGGCGCCTGTGGCTTTGGTTCATAGAGGTCTCCATGTGGCTGTCCTGGGCCAGCCCGAGTCACAGGTGAGGCTCACCTTTTTTTCTCAAGAACCCCCAGATGTTAGTGGGACAAATATTCCAAGCCACCTTTTTGGATCTCAGGACAAAGCCTATCAGAAAGACCAGGTGGCGACTCTCTCCATGGAGAAGAGTTTCTCTCATACTACTTGGAGAAAAGAGCCATAGGCTGAGGGACACCTCCTCCAGACAATTTTCAAGACCCAGAGGTGGATAAGGCGGGTAGTACATTGCCTGTAATCCAGCGTGAGCCTGTGGACTACCCTGGCCAGAGTGCAATCACACACGGTAATGTAGTTAATGGCACTTGGGCAACCATTCAGGACACTGATATGTGTCCCTTTTACACGGAACACTCCCAATGTGTGTCAAAAGTCGTGCCTGGGAAGTAGGTGTTTTCAGACACACCAGTTGAGAAGAGTCAGGTTTCCTGTGAACTTTTCATGCTGGCTGGGCTAAGTTGAGTGGGAGAGTCCCCAGGCTTTGGACGGGCGACGTTTTCCGGATTTTGCCCTTCAGGGCCTCAGTGTGGGGTGTCACAATTTCTCCCCTCAGATGGTTTACACAGGGCTTCCTTGCACTGAAGACACAAGCCTTTCTCTTTCCAACCTACACCTTTTTTGTTTTTAAAAATTACACTTCATCTATCTACCTATCTATCTATCTATCTATCTATCTATCTATCTATCTATCATCTATCTATCTATCTATCATCTATCTATGTTCTGTCCTCTATTCATATTATTCATGGGAGTGTGCCTCAGCACCCATGTGGAGGTCAGAGAACAACTTTCAGGAGTCAATTCTCTCCTACTTTCTAGGTCCTGGGGGATTGGATTTAGGTTGTTAGTTTTGGTAGCAAGTGTCTTTACCCATTGAGCCATCTTATTGGCCTGAAAGTTTCTTATTAAATATCCTCATCAAGGGGGCCGGATAAATGGCTCAATAATTAATAGTATTTGTTGTTCTTGCAGAAGACCCGAGTTCAGTTCCCACCCCCACATCATGTGGCTCACAAACACCTGTAACTCAGGTTCCAAGATTTCTGGCACCCTCTTCTGGCTTCCACAGGCATTGCATACATGTGGTGCACATACAGACAAGCAGGTGCACACACAAAAATGAACGAATGAATAAATATATACATTTTTCCAGGTATGGTGGTACATGTCTTTAATCCCAGCATTTGGGAGGCAGAAGCAAGGTGTATCTCTACCAGTTTGAGGCCAGCCTGATCTATATAGCAAGTTCTAGGTCAGCTGGGGCTGCATAGGAAGAGCCTATCTCGATAATAACTTGATATTATTATTATTATTATTATTATTATTATTATTATCTAGATGTGGTGGCACATTTAGTCTCAGCCCTTAGGAGACAGAGGCAGGCAGCTCTCTGAGTTTGAGGCCAGCCTGATCTACAGAGCAGTTCCAGGACAGCCAGGTCTACACAGAGAAACCCTGCCTCAAACAACCCAATAATGATAATAATAATAATAATAACAACAACAAAAATAGATTCCTCATCCAAAGCTGGCCACCTGTCTGGTTGGATGGGTCTCACCCACAGCAGTCTGCCTCAGCACTCTCTCATTTTCTTTTTTCTTTTCTTTCTTTTTTTGGTTTTTCGAGACAGGGTTTCTCTGTGTAGCTTTGCGCCTTTCCTGGAACTCACTTGGTAGCCCAGGCTGGCCTCGAACTCACAGAGCTCCGCCTGCCTCTGCCTCCCGAGTGCTTGGATTAAAGGCGTGCGCCGCCACCACCCGACTCCACTCTCTCATTTCCACTGCAGTTTTCTCAGTCTCTAAACATCGATCTTAGCAAGGCCTGTAATCTTAGCACGCTGGAGGATGACACAGATGGAGTGTGAGGCTGCGGCAGGGGAACTGATGAATTTGAGACCACCCGTCTGGGCTATGGAGTGAGTTTCTGTCTCAAAACCAAAGGAAGAAACAACAAGGTGGGCAGGGAGACCCGTGGCTTTTTATCACAGTAACTGGAATAGAGAGGTAGGATGATCAGAAATCCAAGGCCAGTATCGGCTGTGTGAGATCCCGCCTCCCAGAAGAACGAACGGGGCGCAGAGATAGCTCGGTGGGAATTGCTTGCTACCCAGCCCAATGGACTGAGTTTAATCCCCAGAACAGACACGGTTGCTGTAGGATGGTCTGTATATCAAATCTGTTGCTCTGATTGGTCAATAAATAAAACACTGATTGGCCAGTGGCCAGGCAGGAGGAAGTATAGGAGGGACAAGGAGGAGAAGAATTCTGGGAAGTGGAAGGCTGAGTCAGAGAAACTGCTAGCCGCCACCATGACAAGCTGCATTTGAAGACACCGGTAAGCCACAAGCCACGTGGCAAGGTATAGATTTATGGAAATGGATTAATTAAGCTATAAGAACAGTTAGCAAGAAGCCTGCCACGGCCATACAGTTTGTAAGCAATATAAGTCTCTGTGTTTACTTGGTTGGGTCTGAGCGGCTGTGGGACTGGCGGGTGAGAGAGATTTGTCCAGACTGTGGGCAAGGCAGGAAAACTCTAGCTACACACGGTAGTGGTGGTGGGGGCGAACCCACGGTTAGTCTTCTGACCTCTGTATCTAAGCTGAGGCATGCACACAAAAATGTACATACACAATAAATAAATGTGAGAAAAACAACAACTAAACGAATAGGTAAGACTTGAACAAGGAGCAGAAAAAAGTAACGGAGCAAGCCAGGAAGACATCTGAGTAACCACCACTGAGTACAGACCCTTTCTTTGAAGGTGTGACCAAGTCTTCCCTGCAGGCCAGCAGAGCTGTAACTGTGAGTACAGTCAATGATACTGGATGCAATGTGTGTGTGGCGTGGACCCAGAATTTGGGCATTTTGTCTGGACTCTAGACCATGGGAAGTTATACTAATGGTCATGTGGCTGGATATATTATATTAATTGATTTGGCTTTTCTTCAGACTGCATATATTCAGATTGAAGCATGCTTACCAAAAGCAGCCCATAATCTTTCAAAACAAGAAGAAGGTTTGCCTGGGAGAACCTGACAAGAAGAAGCCCCCTCAGTACCACAAGAACATCAGTGTAGGCTTCAAGATACTCAAAGAGTCCACGGAGGGCACCTATATAGAAAGAAAATGTGCCGGGCGGTGGTGGCACACGCCTTTAATCCCAGCACTTGGGAGGCAGAGGCAGGCGGATCTCTGTGAGTTTGAGGCCAGCCTGGTCTACAAAGTGAGTTCCAGGAGAGGCTGCAAAGCTACACAGAGAAACCCTGTCTTCAAAAACCAAACCAAAAAAAAAAAAAAAAAAAAAAAAGAAAGAAAGAAAGAAAGGAAAAAGAAAAAGAAATGCCCCGTTTACTGATAATGTCTCCACATGAGGGTAGTTACCACCCAGTGTGGTGACCAAGTTGAGGGTGAAAAGGACTATTGTGACCCACAGGGACTATCGCTGCTACATCTTTACTACAGTTGCTTTGAGAAGCACCACAAGAATATGTCTGTCTGTACACCTGTCCCCTGCTTCAGGGGCCTGGACATAGGTAACATCATCACCAGGCCCCTGAGCAAGACAGTGCAGTACAGTGTGCTAAAGGTCACCCGGGGCCACCAGCACCCAGAAGCAGTTCCAGACATTTGGAGAGGATGCCAGCTGACTCCACAGACACAGAGAAGTTATTCTATAACTTTAAAAAATGACTTGATTCTTTCCGTGCCTTAATATTTTTGTGACGTAGTCTTTTTTTTTTTTTTTTTTAGTTTGTCTGTATAAGAACAGTACCAAAGCCAGGCAGAGTTGGTACATGCCTTTAATCCCTGAACTTGGGTTGGGGATTTAGCTCAATGGTAGAGTGCTTACCTAGCAAGGGCAAGGACCTGGGTTCGATCCTCAGCTTAAAAAAAAAAAAATCCCTGAACTCAGGAAGTAGAGGCAGGAGGATTTCTGTGAGTTCAAGGGCCAGCCTGGTCTACAAAGCAAGTTTCAGGACAGCCAGAGCTGTTATATGGAGAAATCCTGTTTCTAAAAACAAAAACAGACAAACAAAAAACAGTACCCAAAGCTCGTAGAGTCTTTTCCTAGCTCTCGTTTGGTACCTGAACCACACTGGGAGGTCAGTCTCTAAAGAAGGGACAGAGAGCTTGAGAGATAGGAGCCTAGGAGCTGGGGTGGCTCCACAGGGGTCATGGGGGAGGATCGAGGCAGGGAGGGAGTGAGAACTGGGGATAAGGGAAGTCTAGGAAGCGACCCCAGGAGCTTCAAGTTCAACTTCTTCAGAATTAGATGTTGGATTTGGAGAGATGGCTCAGTGGTTAAGAGCACTGGGTGCTCTTCCAGAGGACCAGGTTCAGTTCCCAGTACCCACATGGCAGCTCACAGCTGTCTGTATCTCCAGTCCCAGGGAAGCCAATGCCTTCATCTGTCTTCTGTGGGCACTGCAAGCATGGTGCGCAATCATGCATGCAGGCAAAACACCCTACAGATTAAAAGAATAATTTTCAAAAATGAGATCTCTGGGGTTGGGGATTTAGCTCAGTGGTAGAGCGCTTGCCTAGCAAGAGCAAGGCCCTGGGTTCGGTCCTCAGCTCTGAGAAAAAGAAAAATGAAATGTTCATCAATGATAGCCTCTCCCAAGTCTTCAATAGAGCCCCTGGGATTCTCCCAAATCATGGTTACTGTGAGTGATGGCACAGAGAAACTACCAAACTAGACTGCTTCATGGGCAGAAAGAAAGTTATTGGGAATGAACTGCCAAGGTTATCTCTTGGGTGGTGGGGGAGGGAGAGGGACAGAGAGAAGAGCAAAAATGGCAGAAAAGCAAGATCTGATTTGACAGTCGTCAGGGTGGGCATCTGAGCGGATAGAAGCCGTCTGACTGATCAGGAACTAGGTACCCTTGTCAGAGGTGTTGGACCTTAAGGGAAGTTCCCAGGGAACATAAACCATCTTGAAGTCATCAACTTTTCTAGTGAACAGAAATCTTTAGGCTTGTTCACCCGACAGCAGTCCTTCTGTTAACTGGGCCAGAGTCCTTCTGTTTAGGACAATGTCACCACCAGCACTGCCATGTTGGGGGAGGGGGACTTTGGACCTGATAGTTACACCTTTAGTGAGCTTCCAAGTAAGTAAACATGCAGGCTCTCAAATGGAGACCAGGTTGGCCAGTGTCATCCACACAGCGTCACCCCGAGAGGACGTTACAGTTCCCAGTCAGCTCTGGAAAAACACACAGGTGCAGCATCAGACAGCTAGCTTGGTCGTCTGCCCAGGGTGAAGAAGCCACCATGACTGGGTTTAAAAACCAGTCAGTAAAGTGCTTGCCTCAGAAGCCTTAGAATCAGAGTTCAGTCCTCAGAACCCGTGTAAAGATGCCTTGCATGGGTCATGCTTGGGAGAAGGACACCTGAGGATCTCTAGGGCTTACTCATTGACCACTCTAATCTAATTGGGAGCTCCAGGCTAGTAAGAGACCCAGTATCAAAGCAGATGGGCAGCATTCCTGAAGATGACACTGGAGCTTGTCCTGGGGCCTCCACATGTGCACCTGCCTCACAAAATACAGGGCAGAGAGCTAGGTGTAGTGGCGCAGGCCTGTAATCTTAGTGGACTGAGGCAGGAGGATTGCACATGTGAGTACAACCTGGGATACACAGTGAGAATCTGTCTCAAAAGACAAAACAGGTGTGGTGGCACACACCTTTAATTCCAGCACCTCGGGATGTAGAGCCAGGAAGATCTGAGTTTGAGGTTAGCCTGGCCTACATAATGAATTCCAGGACAGGCATAACTGAGGAGAGAGACCCCGTCTCAACAAACAAACAAACAAACAAACAAACAAAGCACAAAACAATAATAACAAAATAATAATAAAATAAAAACAAGAGCTGCAGAGATGGTTCACTAGCTCACTGGTTAATTAAGAGTCCTTGCTTTGAAGGGTCACCACGCCTTTAATGCCAGCACTCAGGAGGCCGAGACAGGCAGATCTCTGGTCTGCAGAGTGAGTTCTAGAAGAGCCAGGGTTACCAAGTAAAACCCTATCTCAAAAAAAAAAAAAAAAAAAAAAAAAAAGAATGCTTGCTTCTGTTCTAGAGCACCTGAGTTTTTCTGTCCAGCACCTAGGTCAGGCAGTTCACAGCCTCCTGTAACTCCAGCTGCAGGGACTCCAAAGCCCTGCTGTGGCCCCCACTGGCACCGCACATACATAGCATTCACACACAGACACACACTTACACATGGATAAAAATCAAACTCAATCCTTACAAACAAACCCCACATGTCGTCTTTGGGGTTCTTCCCTCTGCTTCCTCCAGGACTGTGTGACATTTGGGGGCCTGTACCTCTCTAATTCAGAGCCCATGCCTCAGGGCACCCCTGTCTGTCCTTTTTCTTTTGGAGCCCCAGGAGACGGGCATTTCCAGCCGAGTTCTCCTGTGGGTCTTGGTATTTCTTGGAGAGGAGATCATTTTATTTTCTCTGATTCACCCTCCTGCTGCTGCCAGGCCTGAACTGTCTGTCCTGGGATTTCAGCATCTGCTCCTGTGTGACAGGAGGAAACAGCTCTCTCGGGCACCAGCCTCGGTCCTTCCTGCTAGAATGTCAAGAGGGGGAGGTGTGTGTGTTTCAGAATATGAGAAGTGCGTGTGCTGCCCTGGAGGGAAGCCGAAAGTGTCCCTGCTCTGTCTGCAGGATGGCCTTCAGCAGGTCGTTCTGGGGACAGCTCTCACGGCTCCAGAGCCTTTGGTTTCTCCGAGACAAAGCTGCAGAGTGGGTGGAGAGGTGGGGTGAGAGAGCTGGCCAGGAGAGGAAGCCTGGCATGATGGTGCATGTCTATCTTCCCAGTATGTGGGAGGCAGAGGCAGGGACAGCAGGAGTTAAAGACACCCTGATTACTTAGCAAGTTTGAGACCAGCCTCATCTACATGAGACCTTGTCTAAAATAAATAAATAAATCCTTTTTTTTTTTTTTTTAAGATTTATTTATTTATTATGTATACAGAAGAGGGCACCAGATCTCATTACAGATGGTTGTGAGCCACCATGTGGGTGCTGGGAATTGAACTCAGGACCTCTGGAAGAGCAGTCGGTGCTCTTAACCTCTGAGCTATCTCTCCAGCCCTCCCCTTTTTTTTAGATTTATTTATTTATTTATTATGTATACAGAAGAGGGCACCAGATCTCATTACAGATGGTTGTGAGCCACCATGTGGGTGCTGGGAATTGAACTCAGGACCTCTGGAAGAGCAGTCAGTGCTCCTAACCTCTGAGCCATCTCTCCAGCCCAAATAAATCTTATACGCAACTTACCCCTTTCATTGAATAGCTATACATACACACTCTGGCTTTTTTCTTTGTTTTGAGACAGTGTCTTGCTATGTGGCCTTGGCTGGCCTGGAACTCACTATACAGTTCTGTCTAGCCTTGAACTCATAGCCTTGAACTCCTGCATCAACCTCCCAAGTGCTAGGTCTACAGATGGGCACCCCCATGCCTGGCTGTCATTTGAATTTTAAGATTTGTGACTATGTATCTTGTTGCATTCATTGAGCTAAAGCTGGTCCAAATTAGTGGGCGACAAAGCTGGGCTTTGAAACCTACTAAATCCCAACACCCACTCTCCAAACCTCCCAGTGCACCTGCCTGATTGTGACAGGTCACACTTAGACCTACACAAAGAACATTACCCAATTTTG
Organism: Peromyscus maniculatus bairdii; assembly: GCF_049852395.1. Lineage (NCBI taxonomy): Eukaryota > Metazoa > Chordata > Mammalia > Rodentia > Cricetidae > Peromyscus > Peromyscus maniculatus. Next base: position 83,773,730 of record NC_134859.1, on the reverse strand, counting down.
TTTGGGGCAATCCTGGGAGACCTATCGGACAGTTGAACTCAGCTTCAAAAAATGTTATGCAGAGACATGAATGAACAATGAGATGTTTTCATTGTAGAGGTCAAGAAGAACAGGCCTTGAAATAGGATGATGACTCTAGACTGGGCCTTTAACACTGCTGTTGACTTCATCCTACCTGGATCTTTGCTTCAAGCTAGGGAGTTGGTCTCTACTCCATCTACACATAAAAATCATCTGAGGCATTTTTCACAAAATGTTGATTCTCAGTTATGTAGGGGATGGAGAGTGGATCTGACCAGGCTGGGGTGGGACTGGGTCACTGTTCTTTTTTCCTAAGTTCCTTAGGTGGTTCTTGTGTGCAGCTGAGGTTGGGAAGCATTATGGTAATGGGACACAGGGAGAGGCTGGCAGCAAGCTGAGGTATGCCTCTTCTGATGGGTTTATGGGAACACATTTTCCAAGGATGATTACCACCCAAGAAAAGAGACCAGATGTCTGCAGTGGCTGGAAAAACCAATTGATTTCCTTTGCAAGACATGTTAACATTTTAGTATTGACAGGATATAACCCTAGAATCTCTCAGGAGGGCTATAGGAAAGCAATCTCAGGCAGCTATCTGGTCCATTCCCCTGGATTACATAGTGTTGAGATGGGGAGAAACTTCTATAGATGGATATGTGTTTTAAAGACAAGTCTCATGTATCCCAGAGCAGCCTCAGATTCTCCTTACACTTGCTACAAAGGAGGCTGGCCTTGAACTCCTGATCTTCTTGCCTCTACCTCCAGAATGCTAGGATTATAAGACATGCACCACCACATCTGGCTACTTTTTTTGGTTTTGTTTTAAAGACAGTTTCTCTGTGTAGCTCTGGCTGTCTTGGAACTTGCTCTGTAGAGCACACTGGCCTTGAATTCAGAGATTTGTCCATCTCTGCCTCTCAAGTGCTGGGATTAAAGGTGTGTGTCACGACTGCCTGGCATGTATGTATGTATGTATGTATGTATGTATGTATGTATGTATGTATGTAATACAGGATCTTATCATGTAACCCAGGCTCGTCTCCAGCTCTCAGTACCCTGATTCATCTTCCTGAGGACTGGGATTGTAGGCATCCATCACTATATCCAGCTAAACAGTTTTGTTTTGTTTTGAGAAAAAGTCTCACCAGGTAGCTCTGGCCGGCCTGGAACTCACCGAAAGATTCCTGCTTCTGTTTCTAAGTGCTGGGATCTGTCTCCCAGGGCGTGCCCCACTACACCCAGCCAGGCAAAGGTTTCTAAGGAAAGGAAGACAATGGACAAGAAGAAAGGCAGCTTTAGGGGAGGGGACAAAGCAATCCCCACTATTCCTGGTGTGGGTTCCAGTCCTTCCAGCCTCTCATAGCCCCTTCTCAGAGGGCTTCCTGGTTGGCCTCCTCCTTCAGGGAACCTAGAGGACAGAAGTGCCCGCAGCAGCAGCCTTTCCTGCCGGAGAGCTGGCAGAGTCAACATGCATCCCAGGAGAAGTGGGCATTTCAGCGTCTGCCCTAGAGGTAGTTGGCCCTTTTAAAATTTTTATTTACTTTGTGTATGTGTGCCCGTAGTTGTACACACAAGTCACCGCAGGCGTGTGGAGGTCAGAGGACAACTTTGTGGAGTCAGTTCTCTCCTCCCTCTATGTCAGTTCCAGGGACCAAACTCAGATGATCAGGCTTGGCCAGGGTCTTTATCTGGTGAGCCATTTCCATGGCCCCTTAGCTACTACCTCTTTTATGATCCCCAACCCCTGTGCCAACTCTCCCCTTGGCTTCCCTCTGCTCTTCTCTGTTATTGTGGCCTGCAGTCACCCGGCAAGGCCTGGTTTTCCTGATGACTGTCAGCCCCTCCCTTAGGGAGCAAGGGCATGCTCTCACTTTTTCCAGCTGTCTTCTCGGTCTGATTTAAGGGATATACAGGGACTGATGACACATAAGCATGGGATCTTTCTTTTGCTTCTTGGGTAATTGTCCTATTAACAGCTGACCCAGGCAAAGAGAAAGGGGAGGGCCTGAGGGAGGGAGGAGGGTGTTTTCCTGGGTGAAGAACACACCCTGGATTTTACAAGGTTAATCAGCCGGTTCCGGGAAGGAACCAGTGCACCTGCTCAGACTTGATGTGGAACTCTAGACAGAGTGGAGACCGGCTTTTGGGCTACACTCCCAACCACTGCCTATTAAATATCCCCAGTGCCTGCCTCCTGCCAGGCCTAAGTTGCCTGCTGTTAGGACAGAGGTTGTCTGTGTTGGTAAATCTCAACACATTGTGAACTTCCCTTCTCGCCCTTCCTTCCCTTGCTACCCAGGTAAAGTGTGTGTACATTGTACCTTTGAGTTACGATTCTAGCCTGCGCCAGACATAATATCTACACGGTCTAACTCCACAACAGTTTCTGATCTCTCTTTTTCTCCCCCAGTCTACACACAAACAATTATTATACACATTTAATATAGTGCTGGGTGGTAAAAGAAAATGATCGGGACAGTGTAAGAAAATCCAAAAGATCTCTCCACAGCTCTCCCACCCTCCTCCAACTCAAGTGCCTCTCCTCAGTGCCGTTCCCCTGACATCTGGGACCCCAAGGGAAGGAAGGAAAGGAGGAAGATAGTCACTGCTATTCTGTGATACTTAGCAATTGTTCAAAAGCGACCAAACAGGGCCAGCTGCGGTTGCACAGTGCTTGGGAGGCATAGGTAAGTGAATCTCTATGAGTTCAAGGCCAGCCTGAACTGTATAGTGAGCGCCAGGCTAGCCAGGGCTGCACAGAGAGACCCTGTCTCCAAACAAATAAATAGACAAAATAAAAAGTGACCAAATAATGATGAAGGCGGTGGCAGCCACTTGTGAGGCTGAAGCAGAAGGATCACATGTCCCCAAGAGGAGTTTGGGTAACAAAGCAATACCTATGTAGTAGAATATTCTAATGTGTGTTACATTTGTTTATGTTGCATTTGTTTAACTCTGTGAAGCTGTGTTACTGTGCCTGTGTAAAACATCTGATAGCTTAATAAAGAACTGGCCAATAGCAAGGCAGGAGAAAGGATGGGGGGGGCTGGCAGGCAGAGAGAATATATAGAAGGAGAAAACTGGGAGGAGAGAGCCAAGAGCAAGGAGCCAGAGGAGGAGGAGGACTCCAGGGGCCAGCCACCCAGCTACACAGCAAGCCACGGAGTAAGAGCAAGATTTACAGAAGTTAGAGAACGGGAAAAGCCCAGAGGCAAAAGGTAGATGAGATAATTTAAGATAAGGAAAGGTGGCTAGAAACTAAGCCAAGCTAAGGCTGGCCATTCATAATTAAGAATAAGCCTCCCAGCCGGGTGGTGTTGGCACAGACCTTTAATCCCAGCACTCGGGAGGCAGAGGCAGGCGGATCTCTGTGAGTTCGAGGCCAGTCTGGTCTACAGAGCGAGATCCAGGACAGACTCCAAAACTACACAGAGAAACCCTGTCTCAACCCCCTCCCCCCCCAAAAAAAAACAAACCCCAGCCAAACAAACAAACAAAAAAGAGTAAGCCTCCATGTGTGATTTTGGGGGGGAGGGACAGGAGGACGATGACGACGGACCTGGGTAGCAGGTCCCCCAAGAAAAGAGTGAAAACAAACAACAAATTGGCGCCCAATGTGTGGTGTCAATTGTCCTTTTTTTAAATGGTTGCTGCCTTTTAAGCCACAGCTGTCCGAATCAGCAACTGGAACTCTGCTGTTACCAGCAGCGGTGAGGCTCCAACCCTCGCAAAGCTACGAAGGGAACTTAACTAAACCTCTGTCCCTCCAAAGAACTCAAGATTCAAAGGTCAAGGTGGAATTCTGCCCTTCGGAGGCTGAATAGCAAGTAGCTCACCTCCTCTCCCTGCTAGCATCCTCCAAAAAGCCCTCTTGCTTCTCCTCACCCCTCCCTATAGATATTTCCTCACCTGGCTCCTCTCTACCACTTCCTGTCAGCTAGTTTGTTGACGCAGCCTCCTGACTGCAGGTGAATTTTATTTAATCAAACACATCTTTGCATCATTAAACAAACGTCCCCGAGCATAAACAAAAGTAACACACCTTGAAATAATATTCTACAACACCTCTGTTGGGAACATTTTCCTTCTAGCTGTTCTTAAGGACACAGTGTTTTTGCTCCTGGGCTGTTTTACTGTTCTCTTCCTCCCTGTCAGAATTCTGGAGGGAGCATCCCAAGCCAGAGACAAGGGAAGACACGTGACATAAGCATGCTTGGGTGGGTGGGGGGCATCTCAGCTTTCACAGCCACCTTCTCAGTGAACTGGAACAGCACATGACACTTTACCAGAGTACTGTGAGTTACAATGGCATCCCAGACTTCTGTACTGCTAGGTCAATTGTCATTTCTTTTTCTTTCATTCTATTGTGAGACAAAATAAGTTCTCTCTATAACTGAGGCTGCCCTTGAACTACTGATCTTCAGATCAGCTTACCAAATGCTAAGATTAGAGGTGTGGGCTATTGTGCCTGGTCTGGCTCCAGTTTCTCCTTTTAAAAAATATTTACTTAATAAATACTTACTTTTTTTGTTTTATTTTTGAGATTATAGTTACACCATTTTTCTGTTCTCTTTCCTTTCTCCAAACCTTGCCATATACCCCTCCTCGTTCTTTTTTCAATTCATGGTCTTTTTTTTCCTTTAATTGCTGTTACATGTATGTATGTATGTATGTATGTATGTATGTATGTATGTATGTATATACATATGTATTCCAAAATATACCCTGCTCAGTTACTTGTATGTATATTTTCAGGGCTGACCATTTGGAACTCTTTCTGTCCTCTTCCCTGGAGAAGACTTTTTCTCACTCAGAATTCTTCAGTTGCCCATAATTCTTTGTGGAGGGTTGAGGTCTCATGGGCTTTCCCCCATCCTCTTTGGCACATCTTGCTGTGGAATAATCCTTATGTACACTGTGAAGATTTGTTGCTGTGATTGGTTTAATAACAAAGCTGACTGGCCAATAGCTGAACAGCATAAAGTTAGGTGGGAAAGCCAAACTAAGAATGTCAGGAGGAGCCAGGCAGTGGTGGTGCACGCCTTTTATCCCAGCACTTGGGAGGCAGAGCCAGGTGGATCTCTGTGAATTCAAGGCCAGCCTGGTCTACAGAGCAAGATCCAGGACAGGCACCAAAACAACACAAAGAAACACCCCCCCCCAAAAAAAAAAAGAATGTCAGGAAGAAGGGCAGGGTCAGTGGAGTTGTCAGCAGATGCAGGGAGACGCAAGATGGGCATGCTAGTACTAAGAAAAGATACCGAGCCACAAGGCAAAGTGAGGATTAAAAAATATGGGTTAACTGAAAATGTAAGAGCTAGTTAGTAATAAGCCTGAGCTATTGGCCGAGCATTTGTAGTAAATATTAAGCTTCCACCCACAATGTCTATTGGCATTGCTCTTGTTCAGCTAAACAAACAAACAAAACAAAACAAAAAACCTTACTTTTAATAAAACGAATAAAACTATTTTCCTCACAAATGCTGCTGCATACTGAGGGCCGAGAGTATTTATTTGTGTTTGCCACAGTTCAGTTGGTATACCTGCTGGAGCCCAGAAGAGCCTTTCCCAGCATCAAAATCATACCTACTACTTCCACCAGCCACCAAGATACAGCAGTCACACAGTGGAAGAGTGCCTGAGACATGAATGCTATTTCTTGTTTCAAGGGATAAAACCAGAAAAAGTTCCTGCTCCTGACTGTGGACAGAAGGAATCTTCAAAATCCTTCTGGGTGACTGAGTTTCCGCCTGGTACCGTTGAACTGCTGACTTGTTACTTGTATGTGTATTTTCCTGGCATACTGGGATCACTTCCTCTAAGGCCTCTGGCCTCTCCATGCTTCTGTCCTTCAAGGTCTTGGCTAGAAAAGGTACCCATTACTAAGTTCTTGGCAAAGATGTGGGTGAGGGGTTCATTCTGACTGAGAAGGACTTTTGTCCTGAGTACCAGCTTGTTGAAGTTACATTGCTGGGCTCCAGGGAAGCCAGGGTACCTATCTTCCCAAACTGGGTCACTCCTACCAGGATCTAGTTACTGAAGTTTGTGCAGATCGCCCAGTGAGAACCCCCTTCTCTAATCCCTGTATATCACTTCCAGTGGTTTGTACTCCATGGTTCCACTCTTCAGGGGAGGCTGGTCCAGAGAAATCACTACCTCCTCAAGCCGAGTGAGGTGTGTTCCACCCATGGGTAAAGGACCCTGAGCTTGCACAGGACTGTGGGTGATGGATTATGATGGGATGCAGCCCGCAAGGGACACGTGTAGACCTTCTGTAAACTGTTCCTCTATCCCTTTTTTCACTAACAGCAGTATTTACCTTCATGTTCTTGATAATTTAGTGGCTAAAACATAGTCTGTTTTCTTGTAGCATATCATAGCCTCTTTCCAAGTGTGGAAAGTAATTCTTTTTTTTTTTTTTTAATAATTCTTGACTGTATTATCAGAATTTTAGGACAAAAACTTGGACTCTGGCAGTTCTAACTAGCCAGGCTCTTGGATCCATCCCAACATATCAATTAAAGAGATGAGTGTCTTAGTTACTTTTTTATGGCTGTGATAAAACACCATGACCAAGGCAGCTTGTAGAAGGATTTGGGGTTTACAGTTCCAGAGGGCTAAGAGTCCCTTCCCATCCTAGCGGGGAGGGGTGACAGCAGGCAGGCATGGCAGCAGAGCTGGACGCGGAGAGCTGACGGCTCACGTCTCTAACAGTGAACAGGAAACAGAGAGAGGGAATTTGAAATGGAAAGTCTTCGGAAACCTCAAAGCCCGCCCCAGTGACATACTTCCTCCAGAAAGGCCACGACTTCTAGGCCTCTGCAAATAGACTTCAACTGGGCAGCAAGTATTCAATGTCTAGAACTATTCAGGTCATCTCATTCAAACCACCACAAGCAATGGGGAAAAGCAAAGACATTTTTAATCGAAGTGGTTTATTGGAAAGAGGAACAAGTTAAGGAGTCCAGTGAAACTGAATTTGTCTTCAGAGTACTGACGTAAGTTCTAGATTAGCGGTTCTCAACCCTGGGGGTCTCAACCTTTGTGGGTCAAAGGAACTTTTCATAAGGGTCGCCTAAGACCATCAGAAAACACAGATATCTACATTATGATTCACGACTAGCAAAATTATAGTTATGAAGTAGTAAGGAAAATCATTTTATGGTTGGGGGTCATCACAACACGTGGAACTGTATTAAAGGTCACAGCAACAGGAAGGGTGAGAACCAAATGCTTTAGATTTAAACAGGGGAAGAACTGAGACAACAGGCAAGATGCACGCATAATGAAGCTGTCTTGGACTAGGTGAGTTCTGGTTCTGCAAAGTGGCCTGAAGAAGTGATTGTTTTCAAAGCCTGAGGAAGCAACCTGGATTCATGAGCACTCCTGCTTCAGGAAACAGCCTTATTACCAGAGAGATTGCCCCCATTTCATTAGTTATCTGACTGGAGCACATTTTAGGGGACTTGAAGGGGCATTTAACAACTGATTAAAAGATGACTAACTAAACAAGATAGATACAAAATGAAGGGAGGGACTCTGGGCTTTTATTCTGCTTTTAATTATCTTGTGAGGCCAAGTGAGGAATGGAGCCTTAAAAAAAAGAAGAATCAAAAGTAGTTTCCAAAGCCTGTAATAATTGAACCTCTTCTCCCTTTTAAGGAAGGTTTGTTAGGGATTGAATTTAGGGCCTTATCGTTTTGTTTATTAGATTTTTTCCCCCACTTTTCTGGCCATTTTTGTTTTTTAGATAAGCTGTTGCTATTTAGCCCTCATTGGCCTGAAACTCAGCATGTAAACCAGGCTGATCTCAAACATGCAGTGATCCCTCTGCTTCCTGCGTGCTGGGATTACAAGCCTGTGTCCCTACACCCTACACCCATCTGGGCCATGATTTTGTTAGGAATGCACTCTAGCTGAAATAGGTGAAATGCACCCATAATACAGCACTTGGGAGGCTAAAGCAGGAGGCTTGCCCTAAGTTCCAGGACAGCCTGGGGCTAGAGAGTGAGAGCCTGTCTCAGAAAATAAAACAAAACAGACCACTGTACTCTCAGAATGCTTCCATTTTAGTGGGAGCTTCGAATTAACCGCTTGATTTCCTTTTCTGTTGTTACTGTCTTTTATCACAGCAGTTTGAACACCGTGCTAGGAAAGTACTCTAGGTAAGTACTCTATCACCAAGTACCCCAGTACTCCTTTTTTTTTTTTTTTTTTCTGTCCTTGAACTCACAGAGACCCACCTGCCTCTGTCTCCCAAGTGCTGGGATCAAAGGCGTGCGCCACGACGCCTGGCTGCCTGGTGTTTTGACACAAATTTCTAGTCTCATAGAGTTTATATTCTAGTTGTTTATTAGGATACACTAAAAATGATGAGTAAGTAAAACAGTCTTTGAAAGTGTAAACTAGCTCAAAATAATTTATATTAAAAAGGTGTATGGGAGCTTAGTAATTTTTGCAAGGATCAGTTGAAAAGATGCTGGTGCATATTTATATCCGTTAAAGTACTTTACACTCCATGAACCTCTCCAAATTCAGGCTAAATTTTTCACACACAGCGTGAATTTATCTGTTATCAGTTGGCCTTGTCCTTAATTACACAAGGAAAAGGAGCGATGAACTGTCAACTAGATTATGGCCTCTTTAAAGGAGCCAAGAACTCAGCTGGCACCTCACCTCTGTCCCACAGCTGGGAGCAACACAGCACAAATTCCAATTCAATGGTTTCCTAAATGTGGTCTTCGGACCAGCTGCATTAGAATTACTCGAGAGGGCATGTTATCCGGTCCCTACCCCACGGCTACTAAACAGGAATCTCTTTGGGGTTTGGAACCTGACAAAGGTTGAGAGCATACTAAATTTGATAGTCACAAATAATGGTTTGGTAGTATTGGTGTACGGGACTGGAGAACTCTGGAACGTTCCTGAAAAGCAAAAACTACGCTGTGTACGAGAGGTTAGAGGAGGGGGAGGAGCCGTTCGCCGTATTCCTTCGATGACAAAAATGGTGACCGTGTCCCATCTCTCACACTACCAACATCCCACTACGGCCTCGATACTCTGTCTGCCCGGCAGTTTCCGCCCTTTGACCGTTGCCTGGGCTACAAGACACCACCCTTCCTGCACGACCCAGGTTACTACGCCAGGCCCTAAGGCAGAGAAGGGGTACCGGTTTCCGTTGCCAGTACCCAAGATGGCGACGCGAACGTCGCCACCACGAAAGCCACATGCTCCGTGCTCCGCCTCGGCCCCCTTAGGTCTCACTGGACTTTTGCAAGTCACCGTGGGAAGCCTCAGGGATGGAATTCCGGGCTCCGGGGGCTACACCGCTCTCTCTGCCTGAAAAGACCTTACTCCTGGGCACACAACACACCAGAAGCGCCTAACTTATAACACCGCCCGCCTTCGGCGCGCGGCGGAGGGGTTCAGAATGCCGGACACTAGGGCCTTCGCCCCACTCATTGGCGGGCCCAGACCGCGGGGCGGGCCTGCACATTCATTGGTCCGTTCTCCACGTCAGTCTCGGGAAAACGGGGGCCGAGGAGGCGGGGCCACGCCCGGCTATTGGGTTCTCTTCGCTGTCAATCAAAACGACATCCGGTGACGGAGGCCGTCCCGGCCAGCGGATTGGAGCAACTGTTTCTGGGGTGGCCGTGGAGGGCGGGCTTCCGAGTGCAGTGCGAGGAGGGGGCGGGGAGGGAAGCCGAGGCTGGGCGCTCCAGGCCGGCCGGAGGTGGCGGCGGCGGCGGCGGCGGTGGCGAGGCCGGGACTCGGGCTGAGGGCCTGCTGTGGCGGCGGCGGCGGCGGCCTGCGACCTCAGCAGTGGGTACCTGACACCTTCCCTTCCCTGGCGAGAGAGCCGGGGCGCAACAGGGCCGGGGCTGGTGGGATGAGGGGCGGCGAGACGTGGTTGAGGGACAGGAGGCCGGGGGCGGCCAAGCGGAGTCCTCGTCCGACTCGGGCCCCGGGCATGGCCGGAGAGCGACGCGAGGCCCCGGAGAGCGCGCTCCCGGGTGGGCTGGACTGAGAAGGGCCGAGGGCACGGGAGGGCGTGGTGAGGCCGGCCTGGGGAGCGGGGTGGGGCTTCGGGAGCGGAGGGCGGGGTGAGGCGGGCGCTCTTAGGGTGGGTCAAGGCCGGGCAAGTAGCACTTGTCGCGCGGTGTCCCGGGAAGCTCGCAGCCGAGGCGCCGATCGTGGGCATGGCAGCTTGGTCCCAGCCAGACGCGGGTATGGAGCAGGGTGGGACCGGACTCGGGCCAGGGTGCTCTCTGGCCTTCTTGGCTTGGAAGAACTTTGTCCGCGCTCTCAAAACTCCGTTGGCACTGGGAACGTCTTAGTAATAAATGGCGTGAGGACGGGCGGGTTCTCAAAAGCAGGCCTGTTTACTCAACCGAACGAGGGGATTCGGGGGGGTGTGTGCGTGCCTCGTACGGGTAGATCCCACTGCACCTTTAGAGGGAAGTGGAGAGTGGGTTACAACCGATTTAGTTAGTTGGTTTATGAGGTTAGTGGAAGCTCAGAAGTAGAAACCAGAAACAGAAAGGCAAATTTACCTTCTCCCCACTTGGCAGCTTAGATTGAGAACTTGGCCATATCCTTCTTCTTTGGCTCAGAAGGTCATGCAAATAAAGATAAAACCTGTGAATTCAAATTCTGGACGGAGCAGGGGCCCACCCTCCTCCACTGCTCTCCTGTACCTTTCCTCCCTTTTATTTTGCCGTGCTGGGATTGAACGTGTCTTTGCCCTTTAAATTGTTTTTTCTCCTTTACTATTGAAACGGTCTCATTATTGTGTCCAGACTGGGCTAATGCTTCTGCTCCTTATGGTTCAGCTTTTTGTGTGGCCTGTGCTATTTGGCTGGTTTTTTTTTTTTTTTTTAAACGCAAAAATGGTAGGAAAGGGAAATTTTGAAGTCGGAAAAACAAAAAGGCATATTTCTTTGTGTGAGATGGGGGCCTGAACATTCCCCTCTACTTTTCACAGGTCTCCCATCAATAATCTCTTCCCACCTCTTTAGAGTTGGAAGGGAAACCAACTTTTTTTTTTCCGAGATAGGAAATGGGCTTCTCGTGCTAAAATTAGAAACTGGGTAATGTGTTCTGTTGGGAGTGTTGGTAAATTAGACAAAGTAAAGATATTTTGAATGCTGTGTACAGTGTCTGCTTCTTCAAAGAGAGCTACTTTTAAAAAGAGTAGAAAACTATAGCATTTAGTAACTTGAGAGTGGGCCTCTCCTTCTTTCCTTCCCTAGTTGGTACAACAGGTTTGGTTTGGTTTTTCCATGTAAAAGTAGCCTTTTAATGTGTTTCCTACCTTCCCCCTGAAGGTTCTTACTCTGAGCATGATGTAAAGAGCATGGAATCTTACCTCGTTGCCCTTGTGATTCCCATTTCAGGTTTCTCTGGAAACCCCCCTGGTAAGTGCAGAGGAGGCGGGACACTCTGACCCAAGACAAAGACCTGTAGCTCCAGCCAAAGAAAATAAACCCTAGGAAGGAGAAAGAAAGAAGGAAAGAAAGAAATCCACTCGCCAGCTGTTCCTGCGAACAGCCTACAGTGGGGTCTCCACAGAGGACAGCCGATGTGAGTGGGAGCTGACTGGATGTGGACTGGAGACAGTAAGTTGAGAAGAGGGCCTTGAGGGCCTGGCCGGGTTAGCGACAGCTGAACTTTAGAGGTGAGGTGTCAAGAAGGCAAGAGTGAATGCGGTCTGGAGTGTGGCTTTCACTCCACAGGGAGTGCTTTCCTCTGGGGCCGTCAGGGAGCTCAGCCCCTGTGTTGTGCCAGGGTAGGGTACAGGGTCTCCTACTGAGGAGGGTGACCTGCTGGCTGGAGTGGCAGAGCAGTGGCCTTGATTTGTCTTGTGGAAGATTTAAAAACAAAAAAGCATAAACATTCTGGTCCTTCAGCAATGCTTTCTCTGAAGAAATACTTAACGGAAGGACTTCTCCAGTTCACCATTCTGCTGAGTCTGATTGGGGTTCGGGTGGACGTGGATACTTACCTGACCTCACAGCTCCCCCCACTCCGGGAGATCATCCTGGGGCCCAGCTCTGCCTATACTCAGACCCAGTTCCACAACCTGAGGAATACCTTGGATGGCTATGGGATCCACCCCAAGAGCATAGACCTGGACAATTACTTCACTGCCCGGCGACTCCTCAGTCAGGTGAGGGCCCTGGATAGGTTCCAGGTGCCTACTACTGAGGTAAATGCTTGGTTGGTTCACCGGGACCCGGAGGGGTCTGTCTCTGGCAGCCAGCCCAACTCAGGCCTCGCCCTCGAGAGTTCCAGTGGCCTCCAAGATGTGACAGGCCCAGACAACGGGGTGAGAGAAAGTGAAACGGAGCAGGGATTCAGTGAAGATTTGGAAGATTTGGGGGCTGTGGCCCCTCCTGTCGGTGGAGACTTAACCAAAGAGGTTAGTGGCCCTGTGGTGGTGGGTGGGCCTGGGTGTTGGGAAGGAGTGGGCTGGTTCTGGAGGCTGGTTGACTCCACTCTGAGCCCTTGGGGTCCAGGGTTTGGACCTCGGGCACTGCTTGGATAGGAATGGGCTGAATTGTCTGACGTCAGGGTTGGGAGCTGCATTTCCGTGGTTTGAACCGTTGACCCACCTCTGAGTGTCCTGTCAGGGCAGGGTGGTTCCTAGACCATACCAGGGGTTTTACCACTTAGATCTCAGTGACTGCTGGAGGCTTTAGATGGGGGAGGGCAGTGTTATGATAGGCTTTGATCAAGTGTATGTTGTTACTAAGACACATGCTATGAGGCCTGTTTTGTCTTGTCGTCGTCCCCTCCACCGCCCGCATTAAAACATGGATGCTGCACCCTGAAGTTCTCCACTGCGGTTAGGCCTGTGTTGTAAACTCCCTTTAACTCTCCTGGGCTTGAGCCAAGGGGTAGACTGGGATAGTTATTCTTGGCCAGGAGAAGCCAAGGCTCCCAGTCTTTGCTAAGGGCCCTCTATGGGGAGTAGAGCAGAAAAGGCTGGGAGCTGGAAGAGAACTGTGCTCTTCCCAGGTCAGCTTGTTCTGAGCTGGTAGAGGTGATCTTTAGCTCCTGGCACAGGGCTGACAAACTTCTGGGAAGAAAAGGATTCAGTTCCTTTCCTTTAATGATGCAAATGGCTATTGCTGCCTCTGTCTGACCTAGGTAGAGAAACAGCCTTGGCTTGCCCCAGGCCTAGGAGCTCAAAAAGACCCACTGCACTGGGCTGATTAATGTGAAAGGTTGGCTGGCTGCAGAGCGAGACTCCTGCCCATCATCTCAGACCACACTTTGTCTCCCTGTCGTTATCTCAGTTGTCTTATTAGTGACTGACAGAGAATATGGCTTGTATTAGGTCCATGGTCCTCATTTAGGGGTGATTTTGATTTTGATTTATTTATTGTCACAGCTGTGGGGAGGGACGCTACTGGCACCTGAGAGGCAAGGCAGGGATGCTGCTGACTGTCTTAAACAGCACAGGGCAGCCCCAGACTACATAGTCACTGAGATTGGGAAAGCCACTCAGATCAGCTAGCTCTTACTGGATCTGTGTGAGAGAAGCTGGGATTGTCTGATCATGGAAATCAGGAGCATGGCTGACCTTTTTTTTTTTTTTTTTTTGCCTTTTGTCTTATATCCTTAAAATTTTATATTTATGAGATGATCTGGCCGGCTTGGATCTTGCTATATAGACCAGGGTAACCTTGAACTTGTGCCTTTCTTGCCTCTACCTCTGCCTCTCCTAAATGCTGGGATTGCAGGCCTGTTCCACCGTGTTTGGCAGTGTCTTAGGTTCTCGCGGTGTCTCTTGAACTTCACCTTTTCCTGCTTCTCTTATCCTGTCTTTCAAATGGGCTTCTGAAGTCCAGTGAGCTGAAGAAACCTATTCCTGCCCCAAATGGCATGGCACGCTCTTCTCCTGAGAACCCTACAGGGTTTAGCACTGACAATGGCCTTCAGGGAGTTTTTCGGGGATATAGAATGTTTGGGTGTGTTTGGGCAGAATGGGATGGAGTTTGGTATCTGCTTTGCTGTTTCTTGGTCATAAAGAAGGTTGTGTTTTCCTTGACCCCAGGCCTTTACCACTCCCTTTGGGAAGTTGGGTGGGTCATGCCTGAGGGACCTAGGCTGGGGAGGAGGGACGGGAGGATTATGATGTGCCTAGAACAACATTTCCTCAGTAACTCAGGGATAAAAATACCCAGGTCCAGAGCATGTGACAGGCACTGCTGGAGCTGGCATTATCGCTGGGGTGGTAGTGCTCCCTGCTGCCAGGCCTGTTCGATGGACAGCCATAGCTTAGGTCCTTGTCAGGGATAGGATTCCCCTCCAGGTTGGCACCCTGCCCAGAGCAAGGGGTGGCCTGTTTACAGCTCTTCCCCGGGCAAGAAGCAGGCTGCAACCAAGGGAGGACACACTGTCTCTCTGGCCTGACCTTAGGCTCTAGGGGAGTAGTGGGGAGGAGAAAGCTGTTTCCCCTGAGAAAGCAGTTCAGGAGGCAAATCTGCCAGGTTTTACCCTCTTCCCTGCTAGGATTGATCTAGTCGGGGTCGCACACCAAATGCTTTTTTCCCCTTCTTGATCCTCCACCCCCACCACAAATTGTTCTTTGAAAAAGCTAAAATGAAAGGGGGTAACTGGCATATTTGGGGCCAGGATGGTGCCCAGCACCCGTCTCTCTAAGGCTAGGTTTCAGAATCCTCTGGCCCCCACCTTTTGTCAGGGGCTGGGCCTGGCCTGCACTGACATGCCGCATGTATGTAATGATGGCTTTCCCTTTCCTCCAGTCTGGCCTGTTTGAGGGTGACAAAGCTCCTGGCCTTTTTTTTTTTTTTTTTTTTTTTTTCTTTTGGCTTGGGAGCCCTGGGTTTCTGCCCAGCCTGGCTTGTGATCCCTAGCCTTGAGGACTGGCCACAACCTTCTTAAGGAATGGGAAAACTCCTTCCACTTTCCCAGCAAAGAATTTAGTTTCTTAGTGAAGCTTCTGGAGGAGTGTCTGCCCAGTCACAGGAGTGGGCTGGAAGAGCAAGATGCGACAGGAGGGAGGGAGGAGAGTGGCACCCCTTCCCCCCCCAGGACTCTTACTGCACCACCCCAGCTGATTGACTGGGCTGGGTGGGGCTGCCCGCCCCTGGGTGCATCTCCTCAAGGAGACGGAGGCGGCCCAGGGATGGGCCGGTTCCTTGCGGCAGCTTCTCCAGCTGCCCTGGTGCAGAGATTGGTTCCCTTCTGCAGCTAGGTAACAGGCGGTGGGAGGGGATTGGCTCCTTCCGCATCTCCAGCGGAGACTTGGGGGAGGAGATTGGCTCCCGGCGCAGCCTAGGTAACGACAGTGGGAGGGGATTGGCTCTTTCCGCAGCCCCAGCTGCTGACCTGGGGGAGGGGATTGGCTCTCTGCAGCCTCAGCAGTGACCTGCGGGGTGGGAGGGGGAGGGGATTGGCTCCTTGCGGCAGCCTAGGTAACAAGTTTGAGGGGCGTGGGGAGGGGGAGAGGGAGGAGCGGGAGGACAGGCCCAGGAGGTAGCTCGCTTTCCTCTGCAGCGTGAGCACGGAGCATGGGGTGGGAGTCCCGACTCACTGCAGCCTCTGCGGTGAGCTTAGGGTGGGGGCTGCTGGGCGCCTGAGTGGAACTGGGGTTGTGAGGTGGGAGGGGGCTGCTCCAGGATGGAGGAAGGGGGCTGGGCTGGGCCGCCCAGGCAGCAGCACGGGCGGGGCACCTTCCTCGGGCCCCTCGGAGCTACCAAGGGGCCACCCTTCCAGCCTGGTGTGCTTCCTGCAAGCCACGAGCTCCTTGCAGCCCCCTGTCCGGCTTACCGGCACCGGCTGCCCTGGGGCTCCTCTCGCAGACCATGACCCGCCTGGACCGCAGCTCTCACAGTGGTGGGGGCCATGCCAAAGACAGGCCACTTAACTCTTGGCTGGCTGGTCACCGGGTGGCCCAGCCCCCCTCTGCTCCTGGGTCCAGGGCTTCTGTTCAGGTTGGTGTATGGTGGGAGACTCAAGGGAGAGGTATATGTGGGAGGTCTTAGGGGTCTTAGGATGGAGTAGGTGGTGACAGGAAAGTACCGTCCCTGCTTGGGGGTACAGAGGTGGGTCTGGTCTAAAGATACTTTTCAATGGAAAGTGTGTGCTTTTAAATCTCTAAATGGAAGGCACCACTTGAGGGTCTCTTCAGGCTTGTTGGGAAGACTCCTAAAGGGAGGGGTATATATAGGAAATCCAAAGGACTCTTGGGCTTCTGTGCTGATGTCAGTGGGGGTGGCAGTTGGTGCAGGAACTGTCTAGGAGCCACAGAACAAAGTGGAAGGAGGCATTTTAATGTCCAAGGTTGCAGTCAGAGCTCAGCAATGATGAGAGTTGTGTCCTTGAGTGGGTTGACTGACGGGGAGCTGGTGAGTCCTGGGGTGTGGTATGGGAGGGAGGGATGGAGGTAGCATTGGTGTAAGGGGATACAGTGAGATTGGCCTGAGCAGGGGTGGAGTGTGTAGTGGGGATCATCTGACTGTCTGAGGTTCCCTTGGGAAGGAGGCGGCTTGCTAGATCAGTTGAATTCTGTCAGGGACGGGTCTTGAGGTGAGGCTGGGCCTTTACTAGTTGTGGATGTTGAAGCTTACTCCAGCTGTCAGCCAGCGAAGGGGAAGGGCTGTAGGAAGGGCTGGAGACAGCTGTCGCTGTCATTGGTTGCATCAGGTGGTTGGAAATGCAGGGATTTTCCTCTCCAGGCCACCCCACCCCTTTATGCAAATGCAGTGGCACCACAGGCTGATGCAAGCCTGGTCACTGCTAAGCAATTCCACAGGGCACTTTGCCCTTGCTTGCGGGAGTCAGGCAGTCTGTTTGCAGGGTCTCCTACTCCTAAAATGAGAGGGCTCTCTTGCTTCCTCCTCTTCCTTATTAGAGGAGATGCAGCCCTGCCCTTTAGTCTGGGTGTGACTCTGGCCCACATCCTAAACCTGAAGACCCGTGTGGTGCTAGATATGTTAGTAGTTTTTACTAATGGCTCTTTTTTTGGTGGAAGATTGCCTGGGAATGGACGAATGATGCCTTACTGGTCAGAGGAAGCAAGGGAGAAAGGCTGACAGGCACGGGCCTGGGTAGAGCCCCACCCAGGACTAACTGGAATGTGACTAGGTGGGACCTCTGAGGGGGTAGGACAGGGAGCTCCCCCCTGGAGCGGGGGGGCGCTTCTTGAAAGCTAAAGTCATCTTGGTCTATCTTTCAGGATATAGATCTGATTGACATCCTTTGGCGACAGGATATTGATCTGGGGGCTGGGCGTGAGGTTTTTGACTACAGTCATCGCCAGAAGGAGCAGGATGTGGATAAGGAACTACAAGATGGAGGAGAACGAGAGGACACCTGGGCAGGCGAGGGCGCGGAAGCTCTGGCCCGAGACCTGCTAGTAGATGGAGAGACTGGGGAGAGCTTCCCTGCACAGGTACTGCTGCCTCCGACACTGGTCTCCTCTCCCCGCCCCCCAGACACACCAGGCTGGAGCTCTTCCAGAAAACTTGCTCTGGAGGAGAGTTGTGTCTTTGCGGTGGACCTGATTGTGTTTGGCGTGGGGTCTATAAAGGCACAGTGGCTGGGTACGGGAGTGGGGAGGGGAGGAGCATTGGACTCAGAAGCACCAGGTCCTGGCAATATACACTGCAGACAGGTAAAGTGTCTAGCATCTTAGGACACTTCTGTCATCCCTCCTGTTGTCCCTGAAGTATGGGACGAAGGTCCACCATTCAGAATGGCTGGGACACTGCAGACCTACAGCGGTTCTTGGGAAGAGGTAGCAGTCCTAGATAGCCAGGGCCCAGGCCAGTCAGACTTATAGTTGCTGTTGCCACAGGTGCCTGGTGGGGAGGATCAGACAGCCCTGTCCTTGGAAAAGTGTCTTAGGCTGCTGGAGGTCACCTGCCCCTTTGGAGAGAATGCCGAGGTGAGCAGGACCAGAGAGCCCACTGAGCAGATAGCACAGCCCGCACAACACCCCCGAGCTGAGGGCCAGCTGCGGGGGGTGAGTTCAGAGAAAGACGGGGCCAGATGGTAGTCGCTAGTGAGAGGGCAGAAGGGTTCTCCCCACGGTTAAGCCTGTGCTCTGCCTCAGTTCCCAGCAGACGTTCCCAGCATCGCAGAAGCAGTGCCCAGTGAGAGCGAGTCCCCCACCCTTCAGAACAGCCTTCTTTCTCCTCTTCTGACGGGGACAGAGTCGCCATTTGATTTGGAACAGCAGTGGCAAGATCTCATGTCCATCATGGAAATGCAGGTAGGACTGTCAGAGACTGTGAGAAAGCACAGGCTGCGGGGTTCTGTGTCGGTGTCCAGCACGTTGTCATTAGGAAAGGAGAGACATTTGGGAAGACTCCAGGTGTCCCTTGGGGCTGGGCGGGATTGAACTGTAACTCGGTACGGAGCCTTCCAAAGCATGGCCTGTCTGGAGTTGCACCTTCTCTTCGTTAGGCAGACAGACAGACGGACAGACGGCTGCCACTCTGACACTGCCTTATCGCCATTGCTGTCTCCCATGGCCTGCAGTCTCTACGTAGCCCTTTGCTGTTTCCTTTTTACAGTGCTGGGCATGGGGCCCAGGGTACCTGCGAGGCACGAGATCTACCAGAGTTCCCTTTAGTCCTCAGTTGTTCAGTGTGGGCAGTGGAAGGTCAGAATGTCTGGTGATCTCCTTGTGGTCACAGCAAGTTTGGCAGCAGGTTTTCTTACCTATGTTTGGCTGTGTTCAGTGTGTGTACTCCATTTCACTCCAAGACGGGAATCTAGCCACACATCATCAGGAGCCGGTCAGTCCTGCATTAGGGTGAAGGAACCCCTTGTGCTAAGCCTACTGGTCCAAGCTAGGGGCTTCGCTGTCCGGTTTCTTGCTCTTTTGCCCAGGGAGCTGTGCTTCAGTCAGGGGCCTGCAGGGTGTGAGTTTGCTCCTTTTGAATGCTGGTACACTTCTCCCTCCCTTCCAGGCAATGGAAGTGAATACATCAGCGAGTGAAATTCTGTACAATGCCCCTCCTGGAGACCCTCTTAGCACCAACTACAGCCTTGCGCCCAACACTCCTATCAATCAGAATGTCAGCCTGCATCAGGCATCCCTGGGTGGCTGCAGCCAGGACTTCTCCCTCTTCAGCCCCGAGGTGGAGAGCCTACCTGTGGCCAGCAGCTCCACCCTGCTTCCACTCGTCCCCAGCAACTCTACCAGCCTCAACTCCACCTTTGGCTCTACCAACCTAGCAGGGCTTTTCTTTCCATCCCAGCTCAATGGCACAGCCAATGACACGTCAGGCCCTGAGCTGCCTGACCCCCTGGGGGGCCTCTTAGATGAAGCGATGCTGGATGAAATCAGCCTGATGGACCTGGCCATTGAGGAGGGCTTCAACCCGGTGCAGGCCTCCCAGCTTGAGGAGGAGTTTGACTCTGACTCAGGCCTCTCCTTGGACTCCAGCCATAGCCCTTCCTCCCTGAGCAGCTCTGAAGGCAGCTCTTCTTCCTCTTCTTCCACGTCCTCCTCCTCTTCTGCTTCCTCCTCTGCCTCTTCTTCCTTTTCTGAGGAAGGTGCTGTCGGTTACAGCTCTGACTCTGAGACGCTAGATCTAGAAGAGGCTGAGGGTGCAGTGGGTTACCAGCCGGAATACTCCAAGTTCTGCCGCATGAGCTACCAGGATCCTTCTCAGCTCTCTTGCCTTCCCTACTTAGAGCATGTGGGCCACAATCACACCTACAATATGGCACCCAGTGCCCTTGACTCTGCTGATCTACCACCACCCAGCACCCTCAAGAAAGGGAGCAAAGAAAAGCAGGCTGACTTCCTGGACAAGCAGATGAGCCGAGATGAGCACAGAGCCCGAGCCATGAAGATCCCATTCACCAATGACAAAATCATCAACCTACCCGTAGAGGAATTCAATGAGCTGCTGTCCAAATACCAGCTGAGTGAGGCCCAGCTGAGCCTCATCCGGGACATCCGGCGCCGGGGCAAGAACAAGATGGCTGCACAGAACTGCCGCAAGCGCAAGCTAGACACCATCCTGAACCTAGAGCGTGATGTGGAGGACTTGCAGCGAGACAAGGCCCGGCTGCTCCGAGAAAAGGTAGAGTTCCTGCGGTCACTGCGACAGATGAAGCAGAAGGTCCAGAGCTTATACCAGGAGGTGTTTGGGCGGCTGCGGGATGAGAACGGGAGGCCCTACTCACCCAGTCAGTATGCGCTTCAGTATGCTGGGGATGGCAGTGTCCTCCTCATCCCTCGCACGATGGCTGACCAGCAGGCCCGGCGACAGGAGAGAAAGCCAAAGGACCGGAGGAAGTGAGCCAGGGGAGGCAGGGGGTGGACGCTCACTAAGACAGAAACTGGAGAAGGGCTGGGCCTGGACCTAACACTGGGGACTTAAATGCCTTCTTATCCAATATATCTTCTCAGATGGGATGACTGCGGGTCAGTGCACACAAGGGGCGGGCGCAGGCGCTGTCTGGCTTAGCTTCCCCACTGGGAGTGGGTGGAAATGACCAGATTGTTTGAGTGATTGGGGTCCCCAGCCTACTCCCTTCTTTCTCCTGAGGGAAGGGTGGTGGTGGCGTGCTGGAGGTAGAGGGGCAGTGTGGAGTGAAAGGGAAAAGGAGGACTTGGGAGAACAGAGAAAGTGGTGGAAAGTCTCATTCCTGGAAGGAGAAAAGGAAGGAAATCGCCTAAAATCAAAGCAGTCAGAAAAATCAGAGGGGCTGTTAGGGCCTTGGCCAGCATTCCAGGCAGCGAGCGTGACTCCAGTGGGCCTAAGTGAAGAAGTGGCTGGTGTGGAGACGCAGACATGCTGGGGCCATGGGAGGGCTTTTTACCTGTTTCTCGAACTGTGTCATCCCTGAAGGGGAAGAAGCTCTTGGATGGCACCTATATTGTTTTAATTACTTAAACGGGGAGCCGTGGGGACCCAACACTGACTTATTTTCAGGCCAGAGGAGGGCAGAGGGTATAACAGTGATAAAGAGGCCTGTGTTGCAGCAGCCCCACCATCAAGCATGTCACTCACTGCCCTGCCACAGCCACCTCCCTCCCTAGCCACCTCCTAAGAGCCTGCATGGAAATGCTGTACTCTTCCCACTCTCCCCCCTTTTGTGGTACCCACCCTCACTAGCTGCCTAGAGCTCTCTGGAGTGGGGTGCTACTCTGGCAGTACCCGGAACCTGGCCTATAGCGTCCTCTGCAGGGGCTAAACAGAAGCAAGGTGATGGTGTGGAGGGAGAAGCCAGCTCAGTGACCTCCAGGCACTGTTCAGCACAACACTGGGAAGTGAGCTTCCCTCAGGCCCTCTGCCTACCAACACCTGGCCTTGTCACTGGGGAAAAGGAAAACCTACAAACCCCAGCAACAAAACCCAGTCCTCTTAGACTTTCTTGCGCTTTGATTTTTTTAGGGCGTGTGCCCTGTTTCACTTATAGGGCCTAGGATGCTTGTGTTGAGTAAGAAGAAGATGCCCCAATATTCAAAGCTGCTAAATGTTCTCTTTGCCATAAAGACTCCGTGTAACTGTGTAAACACTTGGGATTTTTCTCCTCTGTCCCGAGGTCTTGTCTTGTTTTCTTTTTTGGGTTTCTTTCTAGGAAAATGAGAAATGCATGAAAGGGCCAGAGATGCCCCTCCACTAGGCTTTCAGCTTCAGGCAGCTGCTTCATAGCCTGGTTAGCCTGGGCTCCTGAAAGACAGCCCTGGGGGAGGCAGGGAGGGCAGCAGCGCCAAGGTAGCCAGATGGTTCCAGGACCACAGTGTCTTTTTTTTTTTTTTTTTGGTCACTTGCCACTGCCGCTCTCCCCCCCCCCCCCCAATCCTGGTCAGCTCTAGAGTACTATCTGCCCCCCAACTAGCAGGGGTGAGTCAGGGGGAAGCACTGATTCTCCTCCCTGGGCAGGGAGGGGTTTCCTAACTGAGCAATAGGGATAGAAAGCGTGAACCTGGGAGTGCTTTTTATAAATTATTTTCCTTGTAGATTTTATTTTTAATTTATCTCTGTGACCTGCCAGGGAGAGGAGAGAGAGAAATGCTGTGAGCACATGACAAAATAAAATCAAATAAAATGGATGATTCAGCTTAAGTGCGGTTTTTCTCCCCGCTCCCCCTTTTGAATTCAGACAAGAGTCCAGGAAACAGGCCCTGTGGGGGAAGATTGGCCGTTGTGTGGTCCAGGTAGAGTTCCCATGGGAAGTGGGTGGAAGTTGATAAAAGACAAAGGAACATTGCATTGAACTCCCATGCAGGTGCTGCAGACGCTGCTTCCTGCTTTATCAGTTGAGATTTCTCAAAGGAGGAGTCTGCATTTTTTTTTTTTCCTTTTGGCTTTCCATTCCTTGAAGAGGTGGTATCATCTAGCTCTTACCTGTCCACTTGCTACATTTTTAAAGCTTGACAATTCTGTTCATTTCTTTAGTAGCCTTACCTGCTGGAGAGATAGAGACAGCACTGGACTGGAGTTGTGATTTGAAAACTTGTGAAATCGGTCGGGTGGTGATGCGCGCCTTTAATCCCAGCAGTCGGTTGGCAGAGGCAGGTGGATCTCTGCAGAGTGAATTCCAGGACAGCCAGGGCTACACAAAGAAACCCTGTCTTGGAAATACACCCGCACCCCAGTATTAACCCATTGACCTAAGACAGTAGGAGAGGTGGCAGCAGACAGGAGACCCAGCCTTAGTTTTGACCAGCTCATCCCTGCAGTGGGACCTTGGGTGGCCATGCTTTCGGAAAGTTTGCTTTGTCTCGGTTCAGCAGTCAGTCCCTAAACTTCACCCAAAAGATTTTTCCATGGCTTACTCTTTATTTATTTATTTTTTTTTTTGGTTTTTCAAGATAGGGTTTTTCTGTGTTGTTTTGGTGTCTGTCCTGGATTTTGCTCTATAGACCAGGCTGGCCTCGAACTCACAGAGATCTGCCTGGTTCTGCCTCCCGAGTGCTGGGATTAAAGGCGTACATCACCACTGCCCGGCCCATGGCTTACTCTTAAGAGACCAATCCACGGTATCAAACTGTTCAGCATGGGTCTGTCTCGTCAGTGAAGAAGAGGCTATTTCAGTATTGGAAAAGAAATTAGCCTCTGTGAATAGTGGATACGCACCTATAATCCCAGCACCTGAGCTGACAAGGTAGGAGGGTTGCAAGTTTGAGGCCAGCCTGGGTTATATAGTGAGACCCTGTAACTGTAGTGTGTAACTGGAACACGTAGTTATTAGTTTGGTGGCTGCCTGTCTAGAGCCCACTTTCCCAGCCAGGCATAGAAACATAGAACATTTTTAATTTTTATGTTGTATGGACATCTTGTCTCTATGTGTATCTGTGTACCACGTGTGTGCCTGGTGCTCACAAAGGCCAGAGAGGGCATTGGATTCCTTGGAAGGGTTGTGAGCTGCCGTGTGGATGGAACCCCGATCCTATGCAAGGGCAGCATTCTTTTTTTTCAAGACAGGGTTTCTCTGTAGCCTCCACTGTCCTGGAACTCAGAGATCCGAATGTCTCTGCGCCGAGTCTCTGCTGGGAGAAAGGTATGCACTGCTGCCAAGCTAACAGCTAGTGTTCTTAACCACTGAGCCATCTCCAGCCACAGGTCTTTCCAGATGGCCTCCAACCCAAGGCATTCCTCCTACCTTAGTCTCCCAAGTGCTAGGATTCCAGGCATGGATTACCACTCCTGACCAAGTATGGAAATTCTGTAGCAGAATCCTTACGGCCTAGCATCAGGAGTGGTTAAATCTGCTTTTCCTGTTATCGATCATGTGGTTAAGTGAGGAGTCCCCACAAACTGACTTGTCATTTTATTGATGTACGATGATGAACCAGCACCTTTAACCCTTTTTCTTCCTCACATGGTAGTACCTTGCCTCTGATTTTGAAATTTGCAATTGCACATGAACATTTAGGGACCCCGTGGGTCCATGTGAGATAAGGAGTTCAGGTCTAGCCCATTTTTCTAGAGCTGCTTTTGAAAGGTCCTGTCTGACCACACTGGTTAAAAAAAGCAGAGCATACAAGTTGTCTCCAGATGTCGGCACAGAGCTTGTTAAAAAAGTGGTTTATTAATTTATTTTTTGAGACATGGTCTTACTGTGTAGTTCTGGCTGGCTTGGAACTCACTATGTGGACCAGGATAGCCTGGAACTCAAAGCTCTGGTTGCCTCTGCCTCCTGAGTATTGGGATTAAGAAAGGTGTGTACTAACATGTCTGGCATAAAATAAAATAAAATAAAATAAAAATTTATTTATTTATTTAGATAGATATTTATATAGCCCACTGGCCTCAAACTCATGGCTGTCCTTTTGACAGAGCCTCCTGAGTGCTGGGATTATTGGTGTATGCCATCATGCCTTTTTTTTCCCTGATTTTTTCCGATATTAAGTATACATATATTGTGTGTGTGCAGGTGCCCATGGAAAACAAAAGGGGGTCAGATGCCCTGGAGTCAGTCACAGGTTCTGGGAATTGAACTCAGGTCTTCTGGAAGAGCAAGCAAGCACTTTTAACTTTTATTTATTTATTCATTTATTTTGGGTTTTTTTGAGACAGGGTTTCTCTGTGTAGTTTTGGAGCCTGTCCTAGAACTTGGTCTGCAGACCAGGCTGTCCACTTTGTTTGTTTTCTTTTGTTTTTGTTTTTTCGAGACACGGGTTCTCTTTGTAGTTTTGGTGCCTGTCCTGGATCTTGCTCTGTAGACCAGGCTGGCCTCGAACTCAGAGAGATCTGCCTCCTGAGTGCTGGGATTAAAATTGTGTGCCTGGCTATGTTCATCCATTTCTGCAACACCCGACCCCAGGACTGTTTTTTATGTAGCCTAAGCTAGCCTCAAACTTTGTAGAGAGCCAAGAATGATCTTGAACTTGTGATCCTGACCTGGTTTATGTAGTGCTTAGGATCAAACCGCAGTCTTTGTATATAGTAGGCAAGCACTTTACCAACTGAGTCACATTCCTAGCCCACATAGTCTCTACTTTCTGTTTCAATATAAGTTTGAAACCACTGGCCATCTCTTCCAATCCTCAGATATGAGCCGATGTAGTAATTAGTAATTGAAACAATGGACTACTGTGCTAGTGCCAGGCCCCAAAGTTGGCCAGCCTGACCTTAGACTATGCAAATAAAAAATAAGGCAGGCTTGGTTAAAGTCAAACCACAATTTAAAAATCCATTTGGGAAGCCGGGCGGTGGTGGCGCACGCCTTTAATCCCAGCACTCGGGAGGCAGAGCCAGGCGGATCTCTGTGAGTTCAAGGCCAGCCTGGGCTACCAAGTGAGCTCCAGGAAAGGCGCAAAGCTACGCAGAGAAACCCTGTCTTGAAAAACCAAAAAAAAAAAAAAAAAAAAAAAAAAATCCATTTGGGGCCAGGCAAGTGGGTGCACACCTTTAATCCCAGCATTTGGGAGGCAGAGGCAGGTGGATCTCTCGAGTTTGAGGCCAGCCTGGTCTATATACATAGCAAGTTTTAGATAACCAGTGTTACTGGGCGGCGGTGGCACACACCTTTAATCTTGGCACTCGGGAGGCAGAGCCAGACAGATATCTGAGTTCGAGGCCAGCCTGGTCTACATAGCAAGATCCAGGACAGGCACCAAAACTACAAAGAGAACCCGTGTCTCGAAAAAAACAAAAAAAAATAATAGTAAAAAAAAAAAAAAAAAAAAAGCCGGGCGGTGGTGGCGCACGCCTTTAATCCCAGCACTCGGGAGGCAGAGCCAGGCGGATCTCTGTGAGTTTGAGGCCAGCCTGGGCTACCAAGTGAGTTCCAGGAAAGGCGAAAAGCTACGCAGAGAAACCCTGTCTCGAAAAACCAAAAAAAAAAAAAAAAAAAAAAAATAATAATAATAATAGATAGCCAGTGCTATACAACATAACCCTATCTCAAAAAAAAAAGTAAGTAAAATTGATTTTGGGGTCCCTGAAGAGAGGGCTCAGTAGGGAAGAACACTTGCTGCTATTCTAGAGGACCTGATTTGGCTTCTAACATCCATATCATGTAATTCCAGCTCCAGGGGATCTGGTGTCTCTCGGTACTCTCAAACATGGTGCGCAAACACATACACATAAATTAAAAACAAATCTTAAAACAACCTGCTGGGCATGGTAGTGCACATGTTTAATTGGAACAGAGGCAGAGGCAGGAGGATCTCTGTGAGTGGAGGCCAGCCTGATCTACTACATACTCTGTCTCAAAACAACAATAAAGTGATTATGGGAAGTAATGGCTTTGATACTATTATAAACTACCATACACCAAAAAGAACGTAATGCAAACTCAGGCTTTTAATACAAAGAAAACCCATAGGGCTGGGGTGTAGCTCACTGGCGGAGTACTTAGCTAGCACACATAAGGCCCTGAGTTTGATTCCAAGTATTGAAAACACAAGAAGAAGAAAAAAACCAACACATAGTCGAACTTATTATTTGGGCCTTGCTTTTCTGCCTAGCAAAGCAAACAGGCCTGCCCCTGTGGAGAGAGGCCAACTGTGCTTTTCATCTCAGCAGGAAGATTTTATTTCATTTGCTTTCATCACTTAGCAGGAAATTGACAGGACCACTACTTACTAAAGGAGATGGACTTAAAACAACTGGTAAGTAGGTAGTAACTTGGAGAATATTCCAGTGGTGTAGATGTGCAGATCTGAAGGGACTGCAAGTTACGTCTTGGCATCTTAAGCTGTCAGATTTACTGAGTCCAATACCAGAACACTAGAATGGTTCTGCCTAATAATTGTTGCACAATGCTGGCCTGAGTAGTTATTTGTAGCCAAGTCCCACATAACGACTGCATTTGTCAGTGATGTGCTGCAAGTACTGTACAGCCTAGGTATGTACCAGGCTATACCACACAGGTTGGTCTAAGTGGTTCTCAATATCTGGATGACCCTTTCATAGGGGTTGCCTAAGACCATTGGAAAACAGATATTTACATTATGACTCATAACAGAAAAATTACAGTTATGAAGTAGCAATGGAAATAATTTTATGGTTGGGGGTCACTACCATAGGGAACCAAATTAAAGGGTTGCAGCATTAGGAAGGTTGAGAACCACTGGCCTAAGTAATGCTCAGTGTGCTCACATAACTGAAATCACTTGATACTTTATTTCTTATAAAGTGTCTTGAGTGGCTTATATTCAAGTTTGGAGGAAAGCTGGATGTGGTGACATCGTAATCCCAGCACTTGGGAAGCAGAGGCAGAATTGTTGAGTTCTAGGACATACACACAGGGAGGGAAAAGCTAAGTGTGTATTTCAGAATTCTAGCTGCAAATGATTCTGTAGCAGCAACTTCTCTTCTCTTTCATTATGAATGCTTTGTAATGCAGATTGTGTCACAAGGGACAGTTAAGATGTGCTAGGCACACAGGCAAACACCAGATTGTCAAAGGTTAACATCAAAATGAGCAGAGGAAGCTGGAGATGTGCTCCTTTGGTGGAGTCCAACATGAAAGCCCCAGGTTTCAGCCCCCGCACTGCCTGATCCAGGGGTAGGACAGTCTTCCAGCCCCAGTACTTGGGGGATGGCAGTAAGATTAGTAGTTCATCACCCATGCTAGATAAAACCCCATCTCTTAACAACAAAGCCTTTAAATAGGACTGACTGGCAAAGCTGTAGAATCTAGCATTCTATTTAGATGATGGTTCTTGCCTGTAATTTGAGTACTCAGCAGGTTGAGGCAAGATCGCCATTGTTAGTTCAAGGCCAGCTTGAGCTATAATGGTAAGTTCCAGACTAGACAAATGAGAGCTTTGTCTTTAGGGGAAAAAAGGCCAAGTGTGGTGGCAACACCTTTAAGCCCAGTACTCTGGAGGCAGAGACAGGCCTGGTCTGTATAGTGAGTTCCAGGACGACCAGGGCTACACAGACCTTTTCCAAAACAAAAAACAAGGATTTTCCAGGTGGCTGCTCAGTGGGTAAGGGTGTCAAGCCTTATGATCGGAGCTTGATTCTTAGGACCCTCATGGAGGGAGTGCCCACTCCTACAAGTTGTTCTCTGACCTCCACACAACACCATGGCGTCTGTACGCCCCCCACCCCATCAATAAATCAAGGGACTGGGGAAATAATGTTTAGTAAAGTGCTTGTCCCTCAAGTATGAGGATCTGATGGATCCCTCAACATCCATGAAAAAGCTGGTGACGTAAGGAGAGGTGGAGGAAGGACGATCAGGAGTTCAAGGACATTTTCAGCTACCAAGTAAACTCTTAGGAGATTATGTTTTAAAAGTAGGGGCAGGGGCTGGAGAGGTGGCTCATCAGTTAACAGCACTAGCTGCTCTTCAGAGGTCCTGAGTTCAATTCCCAGCAACCATATGGTGGCTCACAACCATCTACAGTGGGATCTGATGCCCTCTTCTGGCATAAAAGCATACATGCAGATAGAACACTCAATACAGAAAATAAATTAAAAAAAAATTAGCTGCTAAAAAATTAAATTGGTAAATTTTTGCCTTTGCAAATGGGAGTTCTTGAAAGTCAGCGGCAGAGAGGTTTCAAGGCTGGAGAGATGGCTCAGTTGAGAAGGCACTTGCCCCACAAACCACAAAAGACACCCTGCTTCATTAAAATAAAGTAGACACATCAATCTCTAGCCTTCAGACACGTGCACACTCCTACATGTGCAAACATCCACACATGAAAGAAAGGACTCCCAAGTGTTTCTGTGGTCACTGCATAGTTCACTTACAATATTAACAAATTTAACTGAAGTCAGGGGAAGAGCAAGATTGTAACAGGTTGATAGTTACAGGACACCAAGATACTGGTATGTGGGCCCACACTTGTAATCCCAGCACCTACCAGGCTAAAGGCATGATGAGAGTTCAATAGTAACTTGGGTGACTTAGTGAGACCCTAACTAGGAAGAAAAAAGGCTGGTGATAGAGCTCAGTTGGGAAAACACTTGGCGAATGCACAAGGCCTTACGTTCAATTCCCCATACAGTGAAAACAAACTGAAGCAGGCAACCCTATTGCCATATTAGCAAGTTCTGGGTCCATGATGGTGAGATTTCATGGAAGCCATCTATCATTTATGTATGTGTCTATGTGTATGTACATGTGTTGGGTTGCCTATGGAGACCAGAAGAGGATATTGGTTCCCTGGGGCTATATTATGTGTGGAAGGACATGGGTGACGGGAACCCAACTCCAGTCCTTTGTAAGAGCAGCAAGCATTCTTAACTGCTGAGCCATCTCCCCAACTTTGTTTACTTATTTATTTAGTTAGTTTTTTTTTGAGACAGGGTTTCTCTGTGTAGCTTTGCACCTTTCCTGCAACTTGCTTTGGAGACCAGGTTGGCCTTGAACTCAGAGATCCGCCTGCCTCTGCCTCCGAGTGCTGGGATTAAAGGCGTGCGCCACCACCGCCCAGCCTTGTTTACCTATTTATAATTAACAATTTTGCATGTGCATCTACAACAATCACTTAAGACAATTTTACTCTTAAACTTTTTACCTGGAAATGTGCTAATTGGTCTTGAGAAAATTGTCAGTAATCTCAGCACTTGGAAGGGAGATCTGAGTTTGAGGCCAGCCTGCGCTACAGAGCTGAGACCTTGTCTCAGACTGGAAAAAGAAAATTGTCAGTGAACACAGTCTGTGCTGCATGCACATCTTCAGTGTCTTCCCTGAAGGAGCATGGCAAGATTATTTTTTTTCCAGATGAAGTTTTACTCTGTGTAGCCCTGGCTGCCCTGGAACTGAGGAGATCCATCCGCCTGCCTCTGCCCAAGTGCTGGGATTAAGTGTGCTCCACCACTGCCCCACGGGAAGACTATTATTTTTTAAAGATTTTATTTAGTTAGTTGTGGTTTTTCAAGACAGGGTGTCTCTGTGCAACAGCCCTAGCTGTCCTGGAACTCTCTCTGTAGACCAGGCTGGCCTTGAACTCACAGAGATCCGCCTGCCTCTGCCTCCTGAGTGCTGGGATTAAAGGCATGTGCCACCACCTAATTTATTTTTAAATTATGTGTCTGTTTGTGGGTATATACACCTGAGTGTAGGTACCAGCAGAGGCAAAAATGAGTGTTGGATCCCCTGAAGCTGTAGTTACAGCACCTGACTTGGGTGCTGGGAACTGAACTTGGGTCTTCTCCAAGAGCAGTATGCGCTTTTAACCACTAAGCCATCTCTCCAGCCCATGACAAGGTTTTCCCACAGGTCAAGAATGCTAGAAATTCAGCCGGGCGTAGGTGGCGCACGCCTTTAATCCCAGTACTCGGGAGGCAGAGGCAGGCGGATCTCTGTGAGTTCGAGGCCAGCCTGGGCTACCAAGTGAGCTCCAGGAAAGGCGCAAAGCTACACAGAGAAACCCTGTCTCGAAAAACCAAAAAAAAAAAAAAAAAAAAATGCTAGAAATTCCTGTGAAGTTGGTTCCAAGGGTTAAAAACAGAACCAATTTTGGTTGTGAGCCTAGCACTTAACTTCTGAGCCATGGTAGTTAGGAGTACTGGCTGCTCTTCCAGAGGACCTGGGTTAAATTCCTAGCACCCATAAGACAGCTCACAACTGTCTGTGACTCCTGTTCCAGGGGATCTGACACTCTCACACAGACAAATATGCAGGTAAAGTACCAATGTACATAAAATACAAATAATTTTTAAGAAGGTAGAAACCGAACAGCTGCTTATTTGGGATGTATCAAGGCTGATGTCTCAGTTTAGTGCACCTGATGGTACAGAACAAAACACCTGCACCCATCTCAGCCAAACTCAGTTGTTACAGACTGCTGTGTTGCAGTACCTACAATGACAGAGACCTCTGTACAGAAGGACTTCAGGACCAGGTAAGTGAGTAAGATTTCCTAGTTTCTTTTTACTTACATCCCTCCAAAACTTCCCCTAGGGCACTTTGAAAACAGCATCTACGTGTTTATCTGAAGGGAATTATCCTCTTTTCACTGAACAAGGATCTCAGTCTTAAGAATTGGGGCTGGGGAGACGGCTCAATGATTAAGAGCACTTGTTGCTCTTGCAGAGAACCAGGATTCTGTTAACCTCTACACACGATGGCTGACAATCATCCTTAACTCCAGGTGGAAAGCTGATGCTTCTGAATTCTGTGGGCACCAGGCATGCATTTGGTATACAAACATACATGCAGACAAAACACTCATACACATAAAATAAAAACACACTTAAGGGGAAAAAAAAAGGTACCCAGTGGTGGTGGCTCACTTTTAATCCCAGCTCTCGGGAGGCAGAAGCAAGCAGATCTCTGAGTGTGAGGCTAGCGTAGTCTATAGATCGAGTTCCAGGACAGCCAGGGCTACAGAGAAGCCCAGTCTCGAAAAACAAAACAAAACAAACAAAAAAGGGGGGGGGGTGTAGAGATCTGAGGTAAGAAGATTGAAGTCTTCAAGGCCAGCCTGGGCAGGGCTACATAGTAAACAAACACTAAAACTAAATAAAATGACAAGCAGGGAGTGTGGGGGACTTAAGATGGTTCAGTAGTTAAGAGCACACACAGCTGGAAGGCTCAGGTTCGGTTCCGAGCACCCACTTGGCAGCTCACTGTAACTCCGGTTCCAGCTGATCCAACGACCTCTTCTGACCTTGGTAGGCACGTGGTGCAGACATAACCAAAACACTCATAAGTAAACAACCGAGTCTCTACTGTTCTTGCAGAGGATCCAAGTACAGGTCCTAGCACTCAAGCAGCTCAAAGCTGCCTGTAACTCTAGCTCCAAGGGAGGCCAGGCACCAACTGGCACTCATGTATACACAGCAACACAGAAACATACATAATTAAAAGACAAGGTTACACAAAGTTTTTTAAACCAGCCTAGTCTACGTAGGGAGTTCCAGGCCAGCCATGGAGTAAGACTTTGTTCTCTAACACAAAACAACAACAAAAACCAGCCAAGAATCCAACTGCCCCTGTGACACATGCCTGTAACCCTAGCACTTGGGGGAACTAAGGCAAGAGGGTCGGTCACCTTGAGGTCAAGGTGATTGAGCTAAACAGGAAGTTTCAGACTAGCCTGGGTTAGAGTAAACCCTGTCTTAAAACACATAAGCAAGTGCTACTGAGATGGCTTGGTGCATAAAACACAGTAAGCAATCTGAGCCTGGTTCCCTGAACCCAACTCCACAGAGCTGTCCTGACTTTTAACATGCATGTGTACATACTAATGTCCTAAAACAAAACAGGGCTGGAGAGATGGCACGGTGGGTAAGAACATTGGCTGTGCTTCCAGAGAACCCTGGTGTGATTCCTCGAACCAACACCGGACGGGCCACAACAGCCTATATCACATGTTCTCTTCTGGTCTCCAGACACTGGACACACAAGTGGTGCAGACATACATGCAGGCAAACACATCATACAATAAGACAATAAAATAATTAAAAGCAACAAAGATCTATTCCTATTTGGGCTCCAGAATTATAGGCAGAAGAAAATGTCATCAAGAAGACGGATGACAGATTGGGTGGTGGCGGCGGCGGCGGTGGCGGCGGCGGCAGTGGCAGTGGTGGTGGCGCACACCTTTAATTCCAGCACTAGGGAGGCTGAGGCAGGCCAATCTCTGTGAGCTCCAAGTTAGCCTGTTCTACAGAGTGAGTTCCAGGACAGCCAGGGCTACACAGAGAAACTCTCAAAAAAAAAAAAAAAAAAAAAAAAAAATCCCAAAGAGATGATGGATGACATTCAATCCAATATTTAAAACATAGTGTCAATTCCTAAAACTTTCTGGAGTTTTTTTGCTAATGCCACCCAACTGATTAAGCTAGTTTGTAAAATGCCTATTTTCAAGTGGGAAGTGTTCTCAGTAAATAATTTCTCAGCAATATGAAAGACAGAATGATGTGACAGTTTTTTTTGTTTTTGTTTTTCAAGACAGGGTTTCTCTGTGTAGCTTTGGAGCCTTTCCTGGAACTCACTCTGTAGCCCAGGCTGGCCTCGAACTCAGAGATCCGCCTGCCTCTGCCTCCCGAGTGCTGGGATTTTAAAGGCATGCGCCACCGCTGCCCAGCTGACAGTTCTTACAATATGTACAGAATTATAAATGCTCAAGCATTTACATTAATAATTTATAAGACCATTTACAAGATTAAGGCATCAGATTTCAAGCCTATTATTTTCATCTGTAGTCATGAAGCCATGGATGCTACTTCCAACAAGCTGAACTGAGGCAAGAGGGGTTTCTGGTAAGATGATCATACCCACTATAATGGTACATGCACTGTGTAATCCTAATACTGGATGGAAGGCAGAGGCAGAGGATTCAAAGTTCCAAGCCAGAGTGAGCAATACTGGGGAAGGAGACCTGGTCTTTAAAAAAAGACAGAAATCAAGAATTATAAATCTATAGTTTTATTAAGACAAAAACTGACAGTATGGTATGAAGTTTACATTTAAACAAAATTTTCACACATACATCTAACACATGCTTTAAAGATTTTACAATGTAGTTCTAGATGCAGGTCTAGACAATACTAAAAATTGATAGATCTCATGATTCAAGACAGTATTTTGGACATAGTTAATCTGAAGGTTTGTATTCTCAAATGAACCACTACCCCAACATGAAAGTGAATCTCCTGAGACCAGGGCTTGTGAAGTCCTTCAACCCTTGAATTGACTCAATGGGATTTGTGCTGTCAGTAACTGAACCTGCCACAAGCAGTTTCAGGGTTCAAAGCTGGAAAAAAAAAAAAAAAAAAAAAAAAAAAGAGAAAACAAACAAAACAAAACCAGGCTCTAAGAGTTTCCACCCTAAGAGCACAGGCCCTCCGCTCCCATCTCCCATACAGGCCCTCCTGCACTACTTGAGCCAGTGGCTTGGATGGACAAACTGATATTTAGAATTTCATAATTGGAAAAAGGTCTTTTCTCTCCATTTCAGGAATTAGCACCTCTAAAGGCAGAATGGTCTGCCCGTATATAATCTCCAATAAAACCTTCCCTCCACAGTCAGTTTCCATCTTCAAAGGGTAGCTTTGGTAACTCGGGAACTGGCTTTGTCCTTTGTGGGCCACAGTGAGCTCAGGTAGGGGGCACCTTAGCTGCAGATTTCAGCATTCACAGATTTTTAACAGTCTCTCAATCCTTATTAATGGTGCCAATGTAATTTTTTGAAAAGGCAAAATATTGACATAGAACCAATTGATTAGTTAGCTGTTCATTCTACTGTTTCACCATATCCCCAATCAGACCCCAAATTTTAACCAAAATGATTCCACCCGTCTCCCTTCCTCCCTGCCCCAACCCTCCCACCCCCAATGAATATACCAGTAATAGCCAAAAACTACACACATGCTAGGCTGTAAAAATGCAGTTAACACTATTGGGAAGGCTGTGGGTTGTGGAGATGCTCTTTGAAGATCGACAGTATCTTTGCTCTCCCACACCCCAGTTCTGCAGGTTTTGTCCTTCATGGAAGGCCCTCCGCTTTCTTAGCAAAGCGCAGAACGGGTTGCCTTGAAACACTTACCCCTTTCCCCTCCACTGGGATGGGTGTGCAAACTATACAGCTTAAAACGATTTAAAGCACTTGGGCTGCTGCAGGGCACAGAAACTATGCTGGCTCTTCAAAGGACATCTTCTCAAGCCACCTCTATGGTGTCAAGAAAGTAGAACTCCTTCCCTCCCCATTTGAAACCCGCAGTCAGAGGTGACAGGGGCCGGTACTCAAGAGGGCTAATTCTTGTCGTCTTTTTTGTCATCATCCTCTGAGGGGTAGGAATGCCACGTTAGCCTTTCCTCATAGAAGGATATGACAACCTGCGGGCACTTGACATTGGCTTCCTTGGCAGGGACCAGGTCAGCCTCATCAGAGTTTTTCCTGCAGAACAAAGCACAAAGAAACCTTGAGATCAGCTGTTGTGGTCTCCTAATTTGGATCACCCAGGGAATGGGGCTTAAAGTCTAAATTCTAGAAACAAAATAGGAAAACAGAATGCAAGCAGCATTTACTGGGTGGGTTCTGTCACATGATACCCTCAAAGATCTTCCTCCTGTTAAAAATCCCCTCTGCAAACTTTGTCAAAAGGTAGGACTTTGGAAAAGGCCAAAGAAAGTTCCATTAACATTCCAGAGGGTGGACAGGAAGCTCTGCCACACTCTTCCAAAACTCTATTCCAGCCAGTGCACACAGCAAGTTTGGCTTTGTAAGAGGACTTAACACTGACTGATCTGGCACAATCTTGCTTACTTATGACACACTG
Source organism: Peromyscus maniculatus bairdii (assembly GCF_049852395.1). NCBI lineage: Eukaryota > Metazoa > Chordata > Mammalia > Rodentia > Cricetidae > Peromyscus > Peromyscus maniculatus. Next base: position 83,738,565 of record NC_134859.1, on the reverse strand, counting down.
TTTACCACCACCATATAGACCTGCACACACATCATCTCCGGTAGTTAACAGAGCTCCAACATGAGGAAGGAGACAAAGAAGGCACTAGGATGTAATGCTCTATTAGCTTTCTGAATTGTAGTGTTAAATTGGGCCTGTCCCAGACAGAGGCAGCAGCATGGGGCAGGCAACAGATACATGACAGAATCTGACACAGCACACCTCAAGTCTCCAGAACTGGAACAAGAACAAGAGTCCAGAGCCACAGGGAACCAGAGAATAAGCTGATATGGTTAAGTTTCCGTAAGAAATACCAAGGAAACGGTGGGAAATGTACTGAATCTTTATGGGGTGTCTAACTCACGCTCTCTTCCAACTGAATGATTCTGGAACAAATTTAAGACTTTTCACTATGTAGAAATATTTTCCATGGGCAGTGGTGGTGCACGCCTTTAATACCAGTATTGGGGAGGCAGAGGCAGGCAGATCTCTGTGAGTGCGAAGGTAGCCTGGTCTATGGAGTTCCAGGACAGCCAAAGCTGTATGTATCACAGAGAAACCACATCTTGAAAACCCCCCAAAAAATTTTCTATAGACAGGTGTCTCCACTTTCCTGGAAGATCAGGTTACAATTACAAAATAATAATAATAATAATAATAATAATAATAATAATAATAATAATAATTATGTGACAAGTGTTTTGCTGGAATATATGTATGTACATAAACCACATGCATATCCAGCACACTCAGAGGCAGAAGAGGATGTTAGAGTCTCTGGAGCTGGAGTTACATAAGGCAGTGAGCTACAATGTGGATGCTGGGAACTCAACCCAAGTCTTCTAGACGGAGTGCTGAGGCATCTCTGCAGCCCCCTATTTTTTGTCAAGGGCATGTGTGTGTGTGTGTGTGTGTGTGTGTGTGGTATTAGGAGTGGAAGCCAGGGCCATGTGTATGCTAAGAAAGCTATATCCTGAGCCGTGGGTGTGTACGTGCATCACTTTTTGCTGTTGTTTTGTTTGAGACAGGGTTTCTCTATCTGTGGTTCTCAACCTTCCTAATGCTGTGACCCTTTAATACAGTTCCTCTTCTTGTGGTGACCCCTAACCATACAATTATTTTCGTTGCTACTCCATAACTCTAATTTTGCTACAGTTATAAACTGTAATATAAATATCTGTTATTTTCTGATGGTCTTAGGTGACCCACAGACAGAACCACTGTTGTATGTAGTTCTGCAACTTGATACGTAGACTGGGCTGGCCTCAAACTCAAGAGAGATCCACTTGCTGACCGCTGGGATTAAAGGCACACCACCACACCTGGCCATGCATAACTTTTTAAAACCTTGGGTTTTATAACCAACATTCAATGTTTTGGGGGTGAGGGAGTGGATGCTAAGGATTAAGTTATGGGCCTTGCACATGCTAAGCAAGCCCAGTAAGCCGAATTCCTATCACAAAGGTTTGGGGTTTTTTTTTTTTTCTTTCCAGGGCTGGGGATCAAACCCAATTTTGTTTGTTAGGTAAACATTTTATCTCTGAGCCACATCCCTAGCCCAACACCCAAATATTAATTTTAAATACAGTAGTAAAATAACCAATCCTCTATACTTCTTTCTTTCTGTTTGTTATTTGAGGCAAAGTCTTACTTTATGTTACCAGATGCCCTCTAGTGCTGTAAGTACAAATATGGGTTATGACTGGCTCTTTTGTGTGCGTGTTTATGCTTTTAAGACTTCCTCTTAACCGGGCGGTGGTGGCGCACGCCTTTAATCCCAGCACTCGGGAGGCAGAGCCAGGCGGATCTCTGTGAGTTCGAGGCCAGCCTGGGCTACCAAGTGAGCTCCAGGAAAGGCGCAAAGCTACACAGAGAAACGCTGTCTCAAAAAACAAAAACAAAAAAACAAACAAACAAAAAAAAAGACTTCCTCTTATTCTAGGCCTCCACCTTGTGATACTTCACTTTACCTGCGTGCTGGGACTGTAAGTGTGCATAACCACACCTGGCCAAAAATACAACCCTACACAATATGGAGGGGATACAATATGCAACTCACACTGGTCATATGTAGAGCAAGTGTATACTAGCTAAACTATTTAAAACACCCTATTATTCAGTTTTTCTTTTCTCCTCTAAGTTAGAAGAAATAAGCTAAATGAGGGTCAGAATCAATAAATACTAAGGAACACACAGGAAGAAAATAGGTGATTAATTGATTATGACACAGGCCTTCACCTATATTGAAGTTAAACCTCTTTTTTAGCCATTACCTAGGGAAGAACTACCATAGATACCAGTTTCAGAGAAATTTTTTGACCAATCAAAATAGTCTTGACAATCCTATTTTAACTAGCAATGGCTTAACACTTACTCTTCCTAGTTCATCATGGTGGCATGTCCCTGTAATCTCAGCACAGAGTCTGGGGCAGGAGGATTTCAAGCTCAAGGAAGGCTAGGCTAGATAGAGTACAACTGTCTCAAAACTTGACTACCTTGAACCCCTCTGCATTAAACTGTTTGAAAGCTAGTCATAGAAACCTACTACTATGCTGGCCGTCCATAAAAACACAGTAATACAGCATGTTCAGCAGGTGATACTGACTAGTGCTAACAAACACTACCCACTGTTTCTACTTAGAACAAGTCTGTATCATTACCACTTTTATAAACTTACATTATGTTCAGTAACAGTAAACAGTAGAGGTCTTGCTGACCTCTGCTGGCTGATTTTGAAAATTTAGAATCTTCAAAATAAATTCTATAAATTCTTTCCTAACCCTCAAACATGAACAGAATCCTGTTTATGGGGCCAGCCTGATTTTTACTAAGGAGGTGGCAGAGAAGGAGGGTAATTCAATCACATTTCAGATTTTTTTTTTCTTTACTTAACAGAACTGAAATGCGATTCCTCTCCATAGTCTCTCCCACCTTAAAAAAAAAAAAAAAAAAAAAAAAAGAGGGGTGAAAGGAAAAAAAAAAAAAAAGCAAAGATCTGAAATCCTAAGGCCCCTACCTGTAACTCATGAGTCCAGGTTTGTAGTCAGGCCGAGGATCACTATCGGAGGACTATGTCATCTTAAAGATTTCACACCTGGGCGACTGGAATTTCCAAGGTCAGCTCTTTCCTCTGGCATAGAACAGATGGGGAGAAGGGAAGAACAACCACACAGAGCCACTGCCAGACTCACCATTTCATCAGGAACATGAGTTCTCCACTGGAGTCAGTAGCTCCAATAATCCGCTCAGGCTCCAAACCCCGGGCAAAGCCTCGTGGCTTTTCTGACTGTAAAAACCAGATGGGCAGAACAATTTTACTGGCAAAGGACTATATCCAGAATGAAGTTATTCTGTGCTTCTAAGAAATGTAATCACAAACATTCACTCAAGGCTTCCTCTGCTTCCCACACCATGCATTATATCTGAAGCACATGAGGTCCTCCCAGCATGAATGGAATACACACTCCAAGCAAAAGAAATGTTCACACTGTCTCTTCAAAGGAAAATTACTTAAGATATTAAATAAGACCAAACAGCCACCTCAAATCTTTAGTGATCAAAACACTGAATTCCATCTACTGACAGGAAATGAATTCAGCTGCTGTCTTATGTCTCTGGTAACTGTTACATGTTAGCATCTATGCCTTGACGCCACTATAGATGGTTGGGAGCCACCATGTGGTTGCTGGGAATGGAACTCCGGTCCTCTGGAAGAGCAGCCGTCAGTGCTCTTAACCTCTGAGCCATCTCTCCAGCCCCATACTATCATTCTTGTACCATGGATAAAAAGTAAGATTAGATCACTTTACAAGAGTAAGCCCCAAATCCTTTTGTTTTGCTGAGATAAGGTCTCCTGTAGTCCAGGCATCTTATTCCTGATCCTCCTGCGTGCTAGGATTACAGCTGTAGACACGGTTGGCCCCCAAATCCTTGTAAAACCTTAGCTATTTCTGAAGGACAGAGAGGACATGACTGCTGAGATGAAAAGGGAGAAGTAGTTCAAGAATAGTAGCTCACAACTGTAATCCCAACACTTAGAAGACCAAGTACTGCCAAAGCCTGAGGGCAGGCTAGGCTTCTATGCAAGACCTTCCCCAAAAGAAATAAATAAAAATGTAAAGGAAAAACAAACGCAGGGGAGGACAGGAGAGAGACGAAGTGGGACCAAACTGCTGATGCTCTGGCCCCTGGCTGGTGAAGACCCTGTCCTAAGTCTCACCTCTTCTTTCTTCTTCTTTGGTTTGCTTTCTTCGCCCTTATCATCAGAATCAGAATCAGCTTTGCGTTTGCCTCCTTCTGATTTATCTGTCTCATGAGCTGTTTTCTGTGACTGCAGAAACTCAGCGATGAGGTCAGGGCAATCCAGGTTCTCTTCTGGTTCCCAAGTGTTGTCCTCACTGAAACCAGCAAGCACAAGTTAGACTTCCACCCAGCCAACCTTTTGAACTAAGAGAAGAGTTAGTCTTGGAAGAGAGTTCAGTGATAATGAACAGCTAGATTTTTGTTCAAGATTAAGAACTTTCCTAGGAGGGGAGGGTACAGATCAAAGGCTTAGAAACTTGCCTACTTTGTAAAAGTGGACTATTGTATACAAATTGCTCCTCAGAAATCACTGTCATAGACTGGCAAGATAGCTCAATGGAGCCGGGTGGTGGTGGCGCACGCCTTTAATCCCAGCACTCGGGAGGCAGAGCCAGGCGGATCTCTGTGAGTTCGAGGCCAGCCTGGGCTACCAAGTGAGTTCCAGGAAAGGCACAAAGCTACACAGAGAAACCCTGTCTCGAAAAACCAAAAAAAAAAAAAAAAAAAAAAAGATAGCTCAATGGGAAAAAGGAGCCATCCACTAAGCCTGAAGACCTGACTTTCTCTTTTCTTTTTTTTCCTTCAAGACAGGGTTTCTCTGTAGCTTTTGGAGCATGTCATGGATCTTGCTCTGTAGACAAGGCTGGCCTGGAATTCACAGAGATCCACCTGCCTCTGCCTCCCGAGTGCTGGGATTAAAGGTGTGGGCCACAGCTGCCCAGCTAAGACCTGACTTTCACCCCAGGATTTACATGACACACATGGCCACATGCACAAATAAACAAAACAAAAAGCTGTACTATATTACAGCACTCTGCTTGCAGGTCCTTCCTCTCTCAGTAGACTATAGGCTGTGGAGGTCAGGACTGAACCAAGGAATAGCCATCACGGAAGAAGCAGCAAGCACATCCTGACTCCTCTCACAGTGACTGAACTGGCCTGTGCCACTGGAACTTACTCTGAGAAGCCCTTCCACTTCAGAAGATATTCCACTTTGCCCTTGACAACTCGCCGATCAAGAACCTTTTCCACCACATATTCCTCTTCCTCTTCTTCTAGCACCTCTTCCACTTTCTTCTTGTTCTGCTTTTTTCCCATAGTCCCCGCCAGCTTTCCGGTGTAGAGGGTGACGCTGCTAAAACAAGAAGGAAACAAAGGGCGCAGGGCACCTTTACTACAAGATAAAAATCAGGTGTGGGCACTGCTTACATATAACCCTCTACTAACTTCCAGTTCACAGCCATGTCTGCTGTCTGCTAAGAAGTCAGCCACATCTCACAGCAAACTGAATGTCTCTTCCGTCCTCTCCCTTTGGACAAAGACTTACTGTGAAGCCCAAGCTGCCCCCAGCTTTCTAAGCGATGGAATTACAGGTGTAACCGCAATGTGTGGGAAGAATTTCTGAATTCTTACATCCATTACAGCTTTTATACTAGATCTAATTTATACTAACTCCTAATACCCCTTTGCCACAAAGTATATCTAAAATACTATGTTGGGGGGGCTGGAGAGATGGCTCAGAGGTTAAGAGCACTGACTGCTCTTCCAGAGGTCCTCGGTTCAATTCCCAGCAACCACACGGTGGCTCACAACCATCTGTAATGAGATCTGGCGCCCTCCTCTATATACATAATAAATAAAAAATCTTAAAAAAAAAAAAAGGCATAAAAAATACTATGTTAGCTCACAGTTACATATCATTTGATTTTTTTTTTTTTTGTTTAAAACAGGGTCTCATATAGCTCAGGCTGACTTTGAATCCCTGATCTGGTCTCTATGGTCTCTACCTTTCAAGCACTGGGATTATAGATGTGCGCTACCATGTCCAGCTCAAAAGTCCCTTTATTGTTCATTTTGCTTTTCTTGAATGCCATCATAAATTCACAGTTCAAACTTTAAAAAATTCTTTTACTGCATTTACTCATTTAGTGTGTATATGGGTGTCATAAAAGTCAAGGGACGAGCCAGGTAGTGGTGGCGCACACCTTTAATCCCAGCATTCAGGAGGCAGAGGCAGGTGGATTTCTGTGAGTTCGAGAAGCAGCCTGGGCTACAGAGTGAGTTCCAGGAAAGGTGCAAAACTACACAGAGAAACCCTGTCTTGAAACACCAAAAAACAAAAAACAAAAACAAAAACAAAAAACAAAAAACAAGGGATTTGTGGGAATCAGCTCCATGTGGATTTTGGGCTTGGCTAAGTCACCTCACCCAGGTTGGCCTGGAACTTAAGATATAGCTGAGGATGACCTTGAACTTCTGATCTTGTCTCTTCCTACCTGAGTGCTAAGATTATAAGCTGCAGCCCTAACCCATAAATCACTGTTATTTGATCTAGTTTACTTTATAATTTATTTCTAAGACTCAGGACTGCTTAGAAAAAGCCCCAGAATAACTATTAATCTAAGCTGGAGTATAATAATTGCATTAATTTAGAAAATAAGCAGGGGGTCAGGAGGAAGGGAGCCACCACAAATACAGTCTACTTTAGCTCCTGTGAGGCAGGAGCTGTACAGCTGGGCCTCTCCTTCTGCCTTTACCTGGTTCCACATAAAAACTCAAGGCCATTTGGCTTGCATGGCAAGTGCTTTACCTTGTAGGTGTTGAGTTTATTCTTTTCTAAAACATGCTTTTGGGATGGAGAGATGGCTCAGCAGTTGGGGGCACTGACTGCTCTTCTAGAGGACCCGGGATCAATTCCCAGCACCCACATGGCAGTTCACAATTGTCTGTAACTCCAGTTCAAGAGGATTGGACACCCTCACACACACAAATGCAGGCAAAACACCAACGCACATGAAAGAAATAATTAAAAACAACAACATACCCCAAAAGTCTAAAACATGCTACAACACACACACACAATTATGTATGGGTGAAACAACTTGTTCTTTCATGTTGGGAAGTTGAAGTTGGTTTTGTTTGATGAAAATCCCCAATGTGGCTGGGGATACAGGTCAGCTGGTGGAGAGCTTGTCTCACATGAATGGAGCCCTGCATTTGACCCTAAAAACTGGGCATGGTGGTGCACAAATGGCTGTCTGTGATCCTAGTAGGAGATCCAAGGAGTTCAAGGTTATCCTTGTCTACACAATACCCTAACTCAGGAAACCCATGAAATATGTATTTTTCTAGTATAAAAAATTTAGTTCCTTGTAAATCTCTTGCCTTTAATCCATTCAATTCTGATGTATTAGTTTTTTAATTATCCTCCCTCCCCGCTTGCCCCGACAGGGTTTCTCTGTGTAGCCCTGGCTCTCCTGGAACTCTTTCTGGCCTTGAATTCAGAGATCTGCCTGCCTCTGCCTCCTGAGTGCTTTCAAAACATTCTTGGGTGGCATACTATAAAATGTTCAGAACATCTTTGATGGAGAGTGCCCAAAGCCTTAAAATTACCAATTTGTGTCAGTAGATGGCGCTGTAACATGCCGGTCAAACAAAATTGGCTAAAATCTTAGAAATGGATGGATCGATTATCCAGAATGAGATACAAAGAATGAAGCAAATGGGCCAGGTGTGGTGGCACAGGCCTATAATCCCATAATTTGGGAGGTGGAGGCAGGGGAATTAGGAGTTTAAGGTCAACACGGACTAGATTGAGAGATCTTGTCTCAATTCCCCTCACCTCCCCAAAGGAACATGGCAAACAAACCAAGACACGGAAGGAGCATTGTTATGCATTAGTTTAATACCCCAATCTTAGATTAAACGGGTACTACCAGTGTCCTTGAACAAAAGTTTTAGATATTGTGCTGAATTCTGGAGACTCAAGAGAATAAGAAATGGTCCCCACCTTTTTGACGCTTAATGTAAGAAAAAAAAGGGACCTTTTCCATTAGAGGTATTCTGAACTTTGTAGTATGCCATCCAAGAACGTTTTGGAAAACTGTGGATATAGCTCGGTAGCATAACGCTTAGTTTATATACACGAGTCCCTAGGTGTAATTCCCAGCATTGAAAAAACCCACCCCCCAATAAAACAAAAAACAAACTCCCAAGAGTACCTATAATTGCAGGAGGCTTAATAAGAGAGGCTAAGGCAGGAAGGTTGCAAATTATGGGCAACCTGAGTTATAGAGCAAACACAAACTGATATATATGTATATGTGTGTGTGTGTATACACACACACACACACACACACACACATATATATAATGCATGATATATGTGGGTGCATGTATGACACAGCTTGGGTGTGATGGTCAGGGAACAACTTTCAGGAAGCTGGCTTTCTCCTTCCAACAAGGGCTCTGTTTGTTTTTGAGACAGGGTTTCTTGTGTAGTCCTGGCTGTCCTAGAACTCTGTAGATCCACCTGCCTCTGCCTCCTGAGTGCTGGGATTTAAGGCGTGGGCCACCTCTGCCTAGCCTAACAAAAGTTCTGAGGATGAAACTCTGATGATCAGTTTTGCACAGGGAGAACTTTTACTCACCGAGGCACCTTGCTGGCCCTGTTTTTCTTTTCTTCTTATTTGTTTAACATGCCCCCCCCCCACCCTGTGTATCTCTGGCTCTCGCTCTGTAGACCAGGCTGGCCTCAAACTTAAAAGAGATCTGATTGCCTTGAGTTATGGGATTAAAGGCATGTGCCAAAGAAAGAACATTGTGATTTTCTCACCAACCCTCCCAGGGCCAATTATACAGAAGAGGGATGGCAGACTTGAAGACCTGCATTCCACCTTCAGATCCCACAAGGTGGCAGAAGAGAACCAACTCCAGACAGACCTCCATCTACACACCAGCATGTGTGTGTGTGCACTGAGACATGTACAAACACAATAAATAAAAATTTAAAACCTTTATGAAGAATAATGCTTGCTTTTTTTCTTGTTCAGATAGAGATTAAATCCAAGACCATTGAATGTGCTAGGTAAGCATTCTACCACTGAACATCTCAGCCCCTTATTTTCAGACAGTCTTGCTAAATTGCCCAGCTGGCTTTCAACTTGAGATCCCCTTGCCTCTGCCTCCAGAATAGTTGGGAATAACTGTGTACCTCACCTACTTCTTAATATATGTGTCTGTATTATATTTACTGATTTATTTTGTGTGTGTGTGTGTGTGTGTGTGTGTGTGTATCAGACACAACATTAAGCACTTTTTTTCTTTTGAAGTTTGCATAAACTATTCAAAGAAATGGGAAAGGCTTAAGAAGCCTGTTAAGCCAGTGTAGACATAGGTTCCAGCTGTTACCACAGAAAAGCATGGGCTAAGGCTGGGTCGATATCCCAGTTGGTAGGGTGTTTATCATGCAAGCATAAGGATCTGAGTTGGATCTCCAGAACCCTTCTAATACAGGAATAGGGGTGTGTGCTTCTAAGTTCAGTGCAAGGGAGGCAGAAATAGCTAGATCCCTGGGGCTTGCTGGGCAGCCAGGCAGCCTAGCCTACTAACTAAGCACCAAGGAAAGGAAAGACACTCTCTCAAAACAACAAAAACCTAAAACAAGGTGGAGAGCATCTGAGAAATTATACCCAAGGTTGACCTCTGGCCAAACACACAGTGGTGAGCAACCTAAGAACTTCTAGGATACCTATTTTTGTGCAGCTTGAGAAATCTAATTCTAGGGGCTAGAGAGATGGCTCAGTAGTTAGGAGCACTTGGTGTTGTTCTTCCAGAAGACTTGAGCTGGGCTCACAACGGTTAACTCCAGCTCCAAGGGACTGGACACCTCTGGCCTCCCTAGGCATCTGTATATACCCACATGCAGACACACACCTACACAAAGCCCTAAGTGGTAGGGTGCATCGGTAATCCTAGCTATTTTACAGCAAGATGGAATGAAGAGACAGAATTGCTAGGAAACTCACTGGCTAGGTAGCCCAGAGTACCAAGTACAACAGAAAAAGAGATCCTGCCTCAAATAAGATGGATGGAGAGAACCAACTTCCAACAGTCCAACCACCACATGGCACCCATACACACACATAAATAAATGTGTTTATATCTATATCTATCTCTCTCTCTATATATATATATAAACCCACCAAACTGTGGGGCTTGGTGACACATATCTTTAATCCTAGCACTGGGAGGCAGAGGCAGGTGAATCTAAGAGTTTGAGGCCAGCCTGGTCTACAAAGTGAGTTCCAGGACAGCTAACACTATACAGAGACACCCTGCCAAGGGGGAAAAGCAAAGAAAAAAGTTACTGATAACTATGATCATCCTGTAGTGGGTGCTAGTAACTGAGGGTCCTCTGAAAGAGCAACACAGACTCTTGTTTTTCGTGACAGGGTTTCTCTATAGAGCCTTGGCTGTCCTAGAACTCACGATCTGCCTGTTCTGCTCTCCAGGCTGAGATGGAAGGCGGCATAGCCCACTGTATCCACACAATCTACACTCTCAACTGTGTCAGTGCAGGCATGCACATGCTGCAGTGTACATGTACAAGTTTGAGGACAACTTGTCTGGAGTTAGTTCCCTTTCAATCTTGTTTTTCTGAGGCTAGGTTTCTTGTTTCTTCATGCTATCCTCTATTACCCAGGCTATCTGGCCCCCTAGCATCTGGAAAACTCTTCACTCTACTTCTCATCTTGCTGTAAAAGGTACTTGGATCTGAACTCAGTCCTTATACTTTGCTGGCAAACATTTAACTGAGCCATGCCATTTCCCCAGCCCTTAAGATCTCCATTCTCACCTGCTTCTATTATAGCATTCAATTGTATGTACAAAGATGCTTGAACTTGAACTTTTTGTTTTTGAAAAAAGGTTTTTTTTTTTTTTTTGAAACAGGGTTTCTCTGTGTAGCCTTTGCTATCCTGGAACTCTCTTTGTAGGTCAGGCTGGCCTCAAACTCATAGAGCCACCTGCCTCTACTTCCCAAGTGCTGGGATTAAAGGTGGGTCCCCATCATACTACACCCTGGCAGATACTTGAACTCTTAACAAGTGCAATACAGACTTTTTGCATAACAACCAATACTGGGGTGGGAGAGATGGCTGAGCAATTAAGAGCTATTGCTGCTCTTACAGAGGATCTGAGTTTGGTTCCTAGCATAATTGTGAAATGGCTCAGGTCCGTAAGTAACTCCAGCTCTAGGGGATCCCTCATGTACACATACCTACACTGAGATACATAATTTCAAAAAACAAAACAAATCTCAGGGCTGGAGAGGTGGCTCAGTAGTTAAGAGCACTGGTGGCTCTTCCAGAGGACCTGGCTTCAATTTCCAGCACTCACAAGGTAGCTTAAAACCATCCCTTGTTGTATTCAGTCAGAACCCTCCTGTTTCTCCAAGACCTAGCCGAAATGATACTTCTCCCATAAAGCTCACCCAACCTAACCAAATTTCTCTCCTTTCCTTGGGATCCCCAAAGCATTTTGTTTCTATTTTCCCTCAGACAGTCAATTGGAATTCTGAGCCCTGTACAAATTATGAACATTGTATGCCCAACAAAGAAAGATGTTTCAAAATCAAACTGGGAAATAAAAGTACAAAGCCACCAGCTTTTTTGGGAGTGACCAATCAATAAACCCTGAACTGAAAACAAGGACGAGGCATCTTTGCTGTAATAATCGGCAACTACACACCAGTAATCAAAACACAAATGAAGGCATGCATAGCAGTACAGTATACTCTGGGGCCAGTCATATTTCTGAACTGCTTTCAGTTGGCTTTTTATTTGGCTGTTTGTGAAGCAAATGCTTTCCAGATGCAAATCTGAATGAAAACAGGAACCACATACACACCAAGCAGAAGGAGTGGTTTGGTTTCTGTAGTTGTTTTTTTTGAGTATGGCTGTGGGAGCAGAGTTGGTTGGCACAGCTTGAATCCAGAGCAAATCCAGAGACTTTTTCTCCCCTCCCTTTTGTTGTCCAGGGTCTCAACTCTGTTGTAGCCTAGGTTGGCATCAAGTACGTGAGTCATCTTTTACCTCAGCCACTGTTATTTAGTCAGTGTTTGCAGCAGGGAGCACAAGGGCAGAGGATGACCTTCAGAAGGCAGCTCCCTCCTAGACTATGTCGTTCCTGGGATCAATAAGCTATCAGGTGTGGCGGGAAGTGCCTTTATCCACTAAGATATCTTGAAAGTCTAGCCTAGTTCTTCAGACAGGATCTTACTCTATCGTCCAGGCTGGCATGAATCTCGTTATTTAGACCAGGCTTTCTTCAAACCTGAGGCAATACTCCCTGTTTGGCCTCCTTCGGTGGGTGATGTATTATAGGCATGAGCCATCATACCCAGCTGTGAAATTATTCAACTTTACACAAGACAGTAAAGATTTTAAGAAGGCTCGTAGTACAGCTCAGGGACAGAGCACATGGGTTTTGGGGTTCAATCCAGTGCACTACCACCACCAGAAAAAGAAAACAAAAACCAGCCCAACATTTCGCACATTTGGGCTAGAAGTGTAGCTCACCAGTAGAAAGCTTGCCAAACTGGGATACAGCTCAGTGTGTGTGCTTGCCTAACACGTAAGAAGCCCTGGATTCAATTCTTCAGATTTCGAAAAGTAAGCAATGACATACATACACACATTAAAAATAAACGTAAGCTAGATATGGTGGTGCACACCTATAATCTCGGTTCAAGGCCAATCTGGGCTACATAGTGAGTTCCAAAAGCCAATTTGGAACATAGATAATAAAATCTTCACATACCAACTTCTGCTAGGTCTAGTCCCCAAAATTTAGAAAATGGGGCTATCCAGCTGGTAGAGCAGGTAAAGGTGTTTGTCTCACAAGCCTAATAACCTGAGCTCAACCACCAGTTTAGCATGACAGTAGAAGAGAATGGCCACTGGGGATTCAGCTCAGCGGGAGAGCGCTTGCCTAGCAAGCACAAGGCCCTGGGCTCCAAGCTCAGCTCCAAAGAGAATGACACCAAAGTTGTTCTATGATCTCCACAAGTATGCCACGGCACACTTCCTACCTCCACTTTTAAAAACCAAAAAACCAGCTGGGTGTGGTGGCTTTACTCCCAGCACTCAGGAGGCAGAGGCAGGTGGATTCTCTCAGTTCAAGGCCAGCCTGGTCTATAGTATGAGTTCCAGGACAGCCAGGGCTACAGAGAAAAAACAACAAAAAAAGCCTAATACTCCAAAAAATTGTTCAGAGGGCGGCAGAGTCAGTTCAACAGGTAAAAGTGCTTGCCATGCACGCCTGGTGGGTTGAGTCTGATCCCCTGAACACATGGCAGAAGAAAAGCAGGGACTCTCCAAAACTGTCCTCTGACCTCCACCCATATGCACACAGGGGTTGTTCTCTGTGTAGCTTTGGAGCCTTTCCTGGAACTCACTCTGTAGACCAGGCTGGCTGGGGTTAAAGGTGTGAGCCACTACCACCCGGCTGCACACACAGTGTTTTAACTGCTCAGAAAAATACCTAGAAGACAGGGTAAAAATCTATGAGTTTTATTGCTATCTATAAAAAAAAGTGGCCAAGCAGAAAACCAGAAGTGACTGAAGATCTTCTACTGAGGAGCAAGTGGTTTCAATGTGGGAGCTTTCTCTGGGCCTTGAACTCCTGATGCTCATGTCTCCTCCATCTCCTAAGGGCTGGCTGGGATTATAGGAGTGCCCCAACATACACAACAGGAATCTTTTCAATGTACCACTTTTCATATATAAATAATATATATATTATATATATATATGTGGCATCCAAGGAGGGGCACAGGCACTAATTTCTTGATTGCAGCCATAAATCTATCCCCAAACCTTAGATCTTTAGAAACTATTCCAAATTGCTGACATGATTCTTAACCCAAAACTGGAGAGGATACCTTATACACTAGTAAAACTCATTTTTTTTTTCTCTTGGTTTTTCGAGACAGGGTTTCTCTGACAGAGATCCACCTGGGTGCTGGGATTAAAGGCTTGGGGCCACCACCACCACCTGGCTGTAAAACTCACTTTTTGAAATTATTTTTGTGGTACTGGCACATAACTCAGTGGCAGATAACTTGGGGGAAATGAGGTCCATATTTCATATACTATTTTTTAATAAAAATATTATCACTGTGTGTGTGAACGCCTGCTTCTGTGGGTCGCTGCCATACCCCCATGTGTAGATCAGAGGACAATTTTCTGGTCGGTTGTTCTTCCCACCTTTACCTGGGTCCCAGGAGTTAAACTGAGGTCTCAAGGCTTGCTCAGCAAGGGCAAACGCTTTTTTATCTGATGAGCCTTATCCACGCTATTCTTACAGCCTCCCAACTCACACTAAAGACCCATTATTAGGCAGAAAGTGGCCATTTCACTCTTTCTGGACTCGAAGCCCAGCCAAGGAAGGTCTTCAACTCCTGATCCTCCTGAGTGCTAAGACTACAGGTACAAGCCATCACACCCAGCCAGTTTATGTGGTGCTGGAGATTGAATCCAGGGGTTTGCAGCTCACCAGGCAAACACGCCACAAACTATGCTACCCCCTCATTTTGCAGGATCCTTCTCTGGACCTCCACCCTACTCATCCCAAGAACTCCTTTACACACGGTCCACAAATCTCTTCTCCATTAGCACGCCTCCAGCAGCCCAAGCCCTCTTGCCCAAGTTTACTGGAAGTTACTTCTTCGTGACCCTGGCAAGAGAAATTTCTCCGACGGTGTCGGTTGGACCCAACATCCTCAGGTTCCTTTTCTTTTTTTTTTTTCTCTCTTCCCTCCACGTACTCCTGGGATTGCCCGCGACTGCCACCGTGTCCGCTTTCTCAGGTTACCTTTCTAAACCTCTAGTGTAGGAAGCCGTGGTCCCGTGCCATGCACGCCCAAAGCACCAAGCCTGTGTCCCCTGATCGAGGTCCTAAAGTTCTTCTTCTCCCGCCCAACTCCGGAGCGGCTCACTTGAGTCACACAGTCTCCGTCCAGACCGTGAAGCGCTACCCCTCCGATGGCTAAGCTCGTCGGGAAGCCCGCGGCTCCCGGGATTCTGGACTCGCGGCCCCGCCCTCTCCATACTCCCGCAACCCGCGATCTCCGCGCGGGAAGAGGGATCGTGGGGCGCGGGGGCCCGGCCGCGCCCCCCAACTCCTCCCGCCCCAGGCTTCCGTTCGCGGCCCTCGACCGCCCGCGGCCTCCCGCCGTCGCCGCGCCCCCTCCCGCCCGCCTCCCCAGCCCGCCTCCTCTCACCTCGCAGCAGCGCCCGAGAGTTCGAGAGGAATCGGGGTTGCGCTCCTCGCGCGTCGCGTGGGGCGGCCCGAGGGAGTCGCGCCCGGGGAAGCAAAGAGGCGTGCGGTCGCAGTCGAACGCCTGCCCGGCTGAAGCGGCGTACCGCAGGCCCCGCCAACGGCCCTCCCCTCAGCCGAACAAAAGAGCCTCTCTCACTCTGCGGGGCCCGCCGCCGGCACGGCGCAGACGCGATGACCCCCGCCGCACGGCATTATGGGACGAGGGAGCCTGTCCAAGACTACAAGTTCCAGAGTGCCGCGCGAGTCTCGGCCCGCACGCCCCACTTTCAAGGGCTGTAGGGAGTTTTCGTAGTTCTGTTTTTCTTTTAAACTGGAAAGGCGGGTCGACTGCGGTTTATAAAACTCTGCAGTCTAGGAAGTTGGTGAGTGGTGGTGGAGTCTGTTTGTCTAATAAAAGGGGATGGTAGCCCAGCTGGCTTCGAACTCCTGGCTTTTCTTCTGCCTCAAACTTTAGGATTATAGGCATGCGCCACTGCTTACTCAGTCTACCCAGAACACGTGTGTTTGCAAACTAGCCCCTTGTTATTTGATCCGAAAAACCATTTGCCTCTGGGCACTTCTGTAATTAGCATCCTCTGCATATAAAAAAGTAATCTTAATTGCCAGGCATGGTAATGCACACCTTTAATCCTAGCACTTGGGAGGCAGAGTTAGGCGGATTTCTGTGAGTTCAAGGCCATCCTAGTCTAGAGCGAGTTCCACGACAGTTAGGGTTGTTACACAGAGAAAACCTGTCTTGAAAAACCAAACAACAACAAAAATTTAACATATTTGTTGCCTGAGATTTATCAGATCTCCATCTTTCAGTAATGTCAGTAATGTCCAGCAATCTGTAATTTTATTTTTTTTTATTTTTATTTATTTATTTATTTATTTATTTTGGTTTTTCACGGCAGGGTTTCTCTGTAGTTTTGGTGCCTGTCCTGGATCTCACTCTGTAGCCCAGGCTGGCCTCGAACTCAGAGATCCGCCTGGCTCTGCCTCCTGAGTGCTGGGATTAAAGACGTGCTCTACCACCGCCAGCACAACCTGTAATTTTTTACCTCCATCTGGATGAGGTTCCTACTCCTCAGCCTTGAAATTACTTTCTCCGTCCAGGAAGTACTAAATTAATCCTCTTGGTAGTTATCATCATTTCCTGAATTTTCTTTTCCTTTCCCTCTCTTTCTTCCTTTTCCCGTGTCCCTTTTCTCTCTTCCTCTCTCTCCTCCCCTCTCTTTTTACTTTTGTTTTGTTTGTTGCTATTTATTTATTCGTGATGGTGGGTAGATAGGGTCTCAAGGATGCCCTGGCTAACCTTGAACTCTTGAACCTCCACTTCCTGAGTGCTGGAGCTACAGGCATGTGCCACCACATGTAAAAGTTTACCTTTATTGCCTGTGTCCATGGGTGACTTTTATGGGGACTTCTCCATCTCCACCAACACCCCTTATCTGGCTAACTAAGCAAAAGCCATGGTTGTCATTCTTAAACAAGTGTGCTGGATTCCAGCGACGTTGCTGCTAACTTCTGAACTGTACACTGCAGTCCGAAGAGAAACGCTCCCTTCTATGGGCCTTTGCATCCACAACTCCCAAGAAAGTCCTTGGTATTTGTTGCAGGCGTTCACGTGTCCCTGTTTTGACTCTCACTGTTGGAAAACATTCATTGAGGAAGTGATTAAATGAATAAATGCGATGTCCTCTTTCCTAGTACTCAGGCACATAGCACTTACTACAGACCTCCACTCCACTCCAAGCCTAAGATGTTATCATTATGTACTGCAGTGGTAGGAATCCCGGTTTCCTTCTTTCTCTTCTTGGTCCTGAATCTGGAACCTTGTGCAAAACAAGCCAGGACTCTGCAGCCGGGCACTACCCAGCCTCTGCAGCCCAGGGGAAGTAACTGTTTGCTTGTTGTGGAGTCAGGCTCTTCTGTACAAATCCCTTGAACTCTGCATCTCGCCTCAGTCTCCCTGCCTGCTGATCACCTCAGTCTCCCTGACTGCTGAGTGCAGAGATCTGAACTGTCCAATAGGCGGGCACCTGAGCCATTTGTCCCAGGACTTGAGCACCCGGTTCAGCACCGGCGGCGGTGGGAGGAGGAAGTTTATTGCAGTTAGAAGAAAGAGCCTAGCCAGAGGCAGAGACATCTGAGAGAGTCCCGAGTGGACCTGACCCTGAGCCACGTGAGGAGAGGGGAAGGAGGAGGAGAGAGAGGGAACCAGGTTCATCAGCCAGGAGGGCAAAAGGTTAAAAAAGGGGCAGGTAATGAAAAAAAAAAATGGCTGGATTATATAGGGAAGAGCCTCTGGGGGAAGGGCAGCCCAGCTCCTGGGCGGGGGAACTAAGGAGGGGTCTGTCAGCCACACCCTGTAACAGATAGGGACTGAGGGATGCTGGGAGAACATGGCGACCAGGTCTGCTTTGATATGTTAAATTGGCACCTCACCAATCTATGTTAAATTCTTTTTGGTTTTTGCTTTTTTTTAAAATGGTTTTTCAAGACAGTGTGGTTTTGGAGCTCTGTATACCAGACTGGCCTCGAACTCACAGAGATCCGCCTAGCTCTGCCTCCCAAGTGCTGGGATCAAAGGCTGCGCCACCACTGCCCGGCTTTTTTGTTAAATTCTTGATTGGAGGTGGAAATTATAATCCCAATTTTTTTTTTTGCATTTCCAATTCCCAAATCATGTCCCTGTCAGCATCAAATGCTGCCACCCCCAAGTCCCCACATCAAGCTGAATTCCACTCTCTGTGTCAAAGCACTGGCTCCTCTTCCAGAGGATCCAGCAGCACCCACAGGGCAGCTAACAATTGTCTGTGACTCTAGTTCCAGGGGACCTGACACCCTCACACAGACAAACCTGTAGACAGAACACTAATGCACATAAAATAAAAAATAAATTAATTAAAATAAAAGAATTAAGGGAGTCAAAACCTACCTTTGGTTTTCACACAGCGAAACACTGCTGGTTTATGCTAATCTGAAAATCTGCCCATGTAGATGTCAAATTTATTAAACTAAAATCTCTGTCTAACAATATCCATTTTGAACATTGTTAAGAGGTTCGATGTGGTGGACTGTAATCCTAGTACTCTGGAGGCAGAAGCATTGCTATAAATTTGAGGCCAGCCCGATCTACATAGTGAGTTCCAGGCTAGCCAGGACTATATAATAGAGAAATCCCAGAAGAGGTGGGGAGAGACGAGTGTGTGTGTGTTTGGGATTAAACTGTTTTACTGCAATCCCCCCCTCATTCCGAGAGTAGCAGTGTGCTGTTGGGCATGCTGGCATAAGCCAATATTCTCAGCACACAAAGGCCTGAGATGGGAGAATGAGTTCAAAGCCAGCCTGGGCTACACAGTGAGACACTCGACGAAACAACAACAAAAAGAAACACATCACAAGTAATGAGGGGAAGAGAAAAAAATGTGTTGTTGCAAAAATAAGGGAATCGTGTCAAACCCTGTCTCTGTTCTTTGTCCACACAGTGTAACCCCGGGCAAGCTGCTGAACCTGTGAAAATCCAAAGCCTCAAAACTTATCATGGTCTCATTTTATAGCATTTCTACATTTCTACTAGTTATTTTTAGATAGCTTTTTCTAAGAATTTAAAGAGGGAAGTACAGAATGTTTAAAACATTTCCCCCAACACTGTTGGAAATTCTTTGTTTCACTTGAATACGACTTTCTTTTTTTTTCTATACGGAGTTTTTCTGTGTAGCCCTGGCTGTCCTGGAACTCACTCTGTACATCAATCTGGCCTCGAACTCACAGAGATCCCCTGCCTCTACCTCCCAACTGCTGTGATTAAAGGTGTGTGCCACCACCACCCGGCTTCTTCTCTTTTTTTTATTTTTTAATTTTAATTTTAATTTATTTATTTGGTTTTTCAAGACAGGGTTTCTCTGTGTAGCTTTGGAGCCTATCCTGGAACTCACTCTTTAGCCCAGGCTGGCCTCGAACTCACAGAGATCCGCCTGCCTCTGCCTCCCGAGTGCTGGGATTAAAGGCCTGCGCCACCACCTCCAGGCTTCTTTTCTTTTCTTTTTATTTTTTTAAAGACTTATTTATTTATTATGTACACAGAAGAAGGTGCCAGATCTCACTACAGATGGTTGTGAGCCACCATGTGGGTGCTGGGAATTGAACTCAGGACCTCTGGAAGAGCAGTCGGTGCTCTTAACCTCTAAGCCATCTCTCCAGCCCCTTTTCTTTTCTTTTTAAAGATTTATTTTCATTTTTATTTCTGTGTATGGGTGTTTTGCCTGTAGGTATATATGTCAAAGACCAGAAGAGGGCACCAGATCCCTGGGAATTGAAGTCACTGATGGCTGCGAGCTGCCTTGTGGGTCCTGGGAATGAAGCCTGGATCCTCTGGGAGAGCATTGAGTGGGTTTTTGTTTGTTTGTTTGTTTGTTTTTGTATGTTGTTTTATTGTATGCTACAGCCAGTGTATATGAAATAGTTAAACCCTGTGAAACAGAAACCCATGAAAATTCAGAGGACTCACAAGTAGAAATGGTATATTATGGCACGTGTTATAGGGAAACTTTGTACAGACTTCAGATTTAGTCCTCTTGATTGAATATTCACTGGTTCATGAAAAGTGGAAACCTCAGGACATCTGAATACAAAAAGGAGCAGACTTCCCAGGATTTGGAACGTGAAGATACCCCAGTCAGCGGAGGGTCTTGTTGAGCATTCTGAAGACAGAACTGTTCAGTCTGCAGCTGGCTGGGAACCCTTCACTTGGTTGAGCCGGGTCTCTAGCTGGAGCTGCTGAACCACCTTCTTCGTGGTGGCAACACTAGAAGAACCCGTCATGGCGCTGGGGGCAGCCGGACCAACTCGTCAGGCCGAGTGAGAGCGGCAGTTTAGGGGACTGCGGGCGCAGCCCGTGCTTTGAACTGTGTAGACCAGGCTGACCCAGAACTCACAGAAATGTGCTCCCTCTGCCTCCCTAGTGCTGGGTCTTTTAGTTTTGCGAGGAGACAAGACAGACTGTGGTTAAAGTGCCTATTTAACAGATCAAAGCAGACGCTGGGTGCCGGCTTCTTCCCGCATCCCTCAGTTTCTTCCTGCTTCAGGGTCCTCCTGGCTTGTACACCCTCCCCCCGTACCCTAAACTTCTCTAGCCCAGGGCTGCCAGTGCCCCAGCTGCCCTTCCCTATATAATCCAGCCATTTGGGGTCCGTGATCTTTTTGTCTGCGCTTTCCTCTTCTGGCCTCTTGGTACGGCTCTCCCCTGCCCCTGTCCTCACCTGGCTCAGAGTCAGGTCCACTCTGGACTCTCCCCGATGTCTTTGACTCTGGCTATGCTATGATGCCCTCCACTTTATCTACAATAAACTTCCTCCTCCACCATACCTAGCAGTCCTGTCCTTTCCTATTTCTTTCTTTCTTTTTTCTTTCTTTCTTCTCTTTCTTTCTTTCTTTCTTTCTTTCTTTCTTTCTTTCTTTCTTTCTTTCTTTCTTTCTTTCTTTTTTTAAAGATTTATTTATTTATTATGTATACAGTGTTCTGTCTGTGTGTATCCCTGCAGGCCGGAAGAGGGCACCAGATCTCATTATAGATGGTTGTGAGCCACCATGTGGTTGCTGGGAATTGAACTCAGGTCCTCTGGAAGAGCAGTCAGTGCTGAGCCATCTCTCCAGCCCTCCTATTTCTTTCTTTTTTTTCCATTCAATAATCTTGAATTCCGGATCTTCCAATCTCATCCTCTAAAGAACTGGGATTGCTAGACTTTGAGCCCCCAGACCCAGTTTGGGCAGCCACCTGAAATCCAATTGTTAAAGATTTACTCAATCTGGCTGGGCGGCGGTGGCTCACACCTTTAATCCCAGCACTCGGGAGGCAGAGCCAGGCGGATCTCTGTGAGTTCAAGGCCAGCCTGGTCTACAGAGCGAGATCCAGGACAGGCACCAAAACTACACAGAGAAACCCTGTCTCGAAAAACAAACAAACAAAAAGATTTATTCTTTCTGGAGTTAATATGTACGCTCTTATAATACGTTTAAGAGACATTTCTTCTCATATCCTCTGGTTTCCACATTGATTCCCGGATAGTTGAGTTTGATTAAAATATATACATTTAAGCCACATACCTCTGACTTTGACTAGTTCAGTCGTTTTTTTTTTTTTTTTTTTTTTTTAAATTGTTGGGGTCTTGGAGCTGGAGAGATGGCTCAGTGGTTTAAGAGCACTGGCTATTCTTCCAGAGTTATAGAGTTCGATTCCCAGCACCCACAGGGTGTGATGGGATCTGATGCCCTCTTCTAGCATGCAGGTGCGTATGGAGATAGAGCACGATATACATAGAATAAATAAATCTTGAAAAAAAATTGTGGAGCCGGGCGGTGGTGGCGCACGCCTTTAATCCCAGCACTTGGGAGGCAGAGCCAGGTGGATCTCTGTGAGTTCGAGGCCAGCCTGGACTACCAAGTGAGTCCCAGGAAAGGCGCAAAGCTACACAGAGAAACCCTGTCTCGAAAAACCAAAAAAAAAAAAAAAAAAAAAAAAAAAAAAAAAAAAAATTGTGGGGCCTTTTGTAGCTCAGC
Organism: Peromyscus maniculatus bairdii; assembly: GCF_049852395.1. Taxonomy (NCBI): domain Eukaryota; kingdom Metazoa; phylum Chordata; class Mammalia; order Rodentia; family Cricetidae; genus Peromyscus; species Peromyscus maniculatus. Next base: position 83,716,617 of record NC_134859.1, on the reverse strand, counting down.
TTGACTTTAGAACTCCAGCTCAGCCTCCCCAGTGCTGGGATTATACATGTGTCACCAGGCCCAGCATTTTAAAACTATTTTATATACAAAGTCTGGGTTTTTTTTTTTTAAACATGTCTGTGTTTTTTTTTTTTTTTTTTTTTTTTTTTTTTTTTTTTTTTTTTTTTTTTTTTCCGAGACAGGGTTTCTCTGTGTAGCTTTGCGCCTTTCCTGGAGCTCACTTGGTAGCCCAGGCTGGCCTCGAACTCACAGAGATCCGCCTGGCTCTGCCTCCCGAGTGCTGGGATTAAAGGCGTGCACCACCAACGCCTGGCCAACATGTCTGTGTTTTAAGTGTGAAATCTTCCACTGTAGCACTGTGTTGGTGCTCAATAATTTATTGCTTTTTAGTTTATGTGCATTGGTGTTTTGCCTGTATGTATGTCTGTGTGAGGGTGTCAGATCTTGGAGTTATAAATAGTTGTTAGCTGCCATGTGGGCACTGGGAATTGAGCCTGGGTCCTCTGGAAGAGCAGTCAGTGCTCTTAACTGGGGAGTCATCTCCCCAGCAGCTCAGTATGTTTTGGAGTTTGGATTGTTTGGGGCTGTGGTTGTTATTTCTCAGTATTTACTGTATAAGGATTGGCCCCAGCATCAACAATTGAAATTTTCAAGGAAGGTGCCAGCATTTGGGAGGCAGAAGAATTATGAATTACAGGGATACCTGAGCTATGTAGTAAAACCTTAGCGCCCCCCCCCCAAAAAAAAGGACAAGGGAAAAAAGCTGGTTAATCAGATATTTGAATGCAGAGTTGGCTCTGTAAAGGAAAACAGTATTACTGCCAATGAGAAATTGTCTTTCAAGCAAAAATTTTACCTTTGGAAATTTGGTGTCTACCAAAGTGAATCTGACAACTTCCTGAAAGTTTCCTGATGACATCAGTGGTGATATTAACATGATTAAATTTTTTTTTATGGGATTGGACAGATGGTTCAGTGTTAAGAACATTTGCTTCAGAGGATCTGGGTTCGGTTCCCAGAACACACATTTGGGTGGGTCACAACCTTCTGGAACTCCAGGGGATCTGATGCCCTCTTCTGGCTTCTGTGGGCACCTGCACACACAGGTAGTACATATAAATGCATGTAGCTTCATATACATACACATAAGTAAAAATAAATCTTGAAAAAAAAAAACCACCACCAGTTAACTGGCCATGATGGTGCACACCTGTAATCCCAATATTTGGGTGACAGAGGAGGAGGATTGTACATTTTGCATTTGAGGTAATCTTGGTCTACATAGTTCTGGGCCAGCGCAGACTAGGTAACAAGACTTTATATTAAAATGAAAGGAGAACCAGAGATGGAAAGGGAGAGGGAGAGTACTATTTGATGTTTTGTTATAGCAAAGGAGGATTCACGATTTTTGGAGAGGGCTAAAAAGATATGTTTGTGCTGGGCTAGGTTTTCTTCATATACCAAAAGACAGAGCATGAAAGAGGACCCAGGTAGGGGCAGGGATTTGGGACTCAAGAAATGACTCAGAGGTTAAGAGCACATTCTGCTCTTGCATAGGACCAGGGTTCAGTTCCCAGACCTCCAGAGTGGCTCCAACCATTTGTAACTCCAGTGCCAGGAGATCTGAGGCCCTCATTTGACCTCTGAGTGTTCCATGTAGGCATGTTCCAAACGGGCATCCATACTTACAGACAAAACACTCATACACAAAATAAAAACAAACATTTATTTTTGGTGTGTATGTACGTATGCCTCAGATCCACAGGAATTGGAGTTACAGCACTTTGTGAGCTGCCTGATGTGGGTGCTGAATTTATCTTCTGGAAGAGGAACAAACACTCTTAAGCTCTCAGTCATTCCTCCTTCTCCCGTTCAGTTGTTTTTGCGACAGGGTTTTAAGTGGCCGGGGATAAGCTGAAACTCACTATGTAGTTGGCAATGGCCTTCAATTCCCGCCTCTACTTCCAAGTCCTGGGATTACAGGTGTAAAATTATCTTTTTAACAGATCAAGAGGGTTTTTGTTTCCTTTTTTTTTTTTTTAATTTTTTAATTTTTATTTTTTAATTTTTCGAGGCAGGGTTTCTCTGTGTTGTTTTGGTGCCTGTCCTGGAACTCCCTCTGTAGACCAGGCTGGCCTCGAACTCATAGAGATCTGCCAGGCTCTGCCTCCCGAGTGCTGGGATTAAAAGCGTGTGCCACCGTCGACCGGCTATAAGAGGGTTTTTTAAACTGTGTTTTGAGATTGAGTTCTGTAGCCCGGGTCGCCTGGAACTCACTCTGTAGCTTTACTCTTCCAAGTGTTAGGATTCCAGGCGGGAGCCCCTTCATTGCCGTAAGAGGAAATTTAATGTCACCACGGTTAGCATTGTCACCAGCTTTTTCTTGCTTACTAACTAGGTGATCCTGTTGTGGGCTTGTCTCGGGGAGTCACAGTGAGTTGTGAGCCATCTCGTTCGGTTTTTGCCGGGATGACCCGCGCGGCTTTTACAAATCGAACTGGCAGTGCCCGTGACATTTCAGCCGGGGAACTGCAACCTCCGAGGTTCAAAGCGGGACCCTCTGGAGATCTTAGTAAGACTGCAGGAAAGTGTGGAACCTCCCGACACCACGGACAACCCCGTAACACCCTACAGACACCTGGGCTGCCGAGACGCTCCCTGAGCGCTGATTGGCGCGCCTGACGGCGGTGGGCGGGACAAAACTCTGGCGTGGACGCCGAGGGCTTTCAGTTCGCGCGCTCCACCTCCCCGCGCCCCTAGCGACTTCCGGAAAGATCCGGATGGCGGCTCCAGTCTGGGCGGGGCCGAGAGCCTCCGCTGACCCGCGGTCGCCACTGAGAACCCCGGTCTGCAGGGGTGGGGGCGTCCCGGACACTCAGGATTGGTCCGTCGGGAGCCGCCTCCCGTCGTGCACCGGGGCGCCGGCGACTCACCCGGAAGGAGAAGCCGGGACTCGGGCTCTATGGTGCGGGGCTGGTGGTGTCGCTGTCGAGAGCCGCCGCTGCCGCCGCTCTCAGGTGAGGGGGCGTGGGCGGGGCCGCGGCTCGTGGGTGCTGCTTGGGGCGGGGGGGGATGGGACGCCGGCTTGGGGGAGCAGTGGTGGCGTTGGAGTGATGGCCTGGCTTGACATGTCAGGGAAGGAAGGGGTTGTCTTCCTGCCCGGGGTGGAAAGTGAGGCTTGCTGGGGACCCGACCAGAAAGGAGGAAGCCTGGCTCCTCCGTTTACCTTGACAGTAGAAGGTGACTTTCGTCCCAGGTTTAACCGGGAAAGGAGAAGGAGCATGTATGTGGCTGTTTTCCATCTGGGTTGATAAGAATGGAAGGGAGCGTCCAGAGTCGGAGTTTGGGGATAGCTATCCAAGTGGCCGGGAGTGGGAGGAAATGGCAGGTATTTTTCGCGGACACTGGGAATTATGGTCGCCCTGTTATTTCCAGGTGGGATGAGTGGGCTGTGGACTGAAAGGTCGAACAGCTGCCTGATGGACGGGGTGGAGTGTGTCAGGCCGGAGAACCGCCTTTAACTAACCCCCGTGGGCATTTAGGAAGGCGAGGTTTTTGAGTTGCTCTCTGTTGACATCAAAGGCTCAAGAATGAGTAAGAAAAGACGAGAGACTCCTTGGCGCAACCCTTTTGCAGCCTGGTTTGTTTTTAGCGTGCCTCTTGAAGTAGTTTAAGTGGCAGAAAAAATTGAGGGGGAGGCCTTGAATTAGCAGTTGTGAGCTTGACAATACATCAACTTTGTGCACGTCAAACGATCTGGTTCTTCCCCAGGACTGTTGGTGCCGGTACTGCTGAGGGAAGCAAACAGCACTTCAGATATGATGGAAAGGGCCTGGAAATGTAGTTAGCATTGCGTAAGTCACCTAACCTTTGGAGGTTACTTGACTTTATCCGTCCTTAGTGGATGCACACAGATCCATCTCTAGGTCGTAGAGCTGAAGTTAAGATAGCTTGCTGCTTCTCCAGGAATGGATGAACTTCGTTTTCTTCCAAAGAGTGGTGTCTTTGGGAAGGAAATTGATGGAGAATAGTGGTGGTTAGAAATGGAGTCTAGGTTTTACCAGGTGATGGTGGCACACACCTTTAATGCCAGCACTCCAGAGGCAGAGGCAGATCTCTGTGAGTTAGCAACCAGCCTGGTCTATTACAAAGTGAGTTCCAGGATAGCCAGAGCTGTTAAACAGAGAAACTCTGTCTCGAAAAACCAAACAAACAAAAAGAAATGGAGCCTAGGTTTTTGTAGTTTCATTATTTTAAGGAAATTTACAATCAGAACCTCCTCAGTGCCCTTTAAACTTAGGTTTAAGCATACTTGGAATTTTTAAAAGCCAGTTTTTGGTTGTTTCAATGTGACGGTAGCTCCACACTAAAGGAGAAAAACTTCCACATGGGGGTGCTGCGGGGCCCCTTTCAAATTCTTCTTTGAGACCAAAGGTATGATGACTAGTTATTGAACTAGTCTTGAATTTCACAGACCTTTTCAGGAAGAGTGATATGAACTCCCGTTAGTGGAGATAACTCTTTTTCTTGTCATCTTTCCTATTGTACTACAAAAAGACACTTCAGAATAGTTAACTCTCTGCTTGTATGCTGGCAGATCGGCAAATGCCTAAAAAGAGAAAGGGGTGGGAAACCCCAGGAGGTTAATTATTCACAGCAAGTCTGTCTGCTGGTTTTTGGTCACAGACCTTTGTTTCGGTCTGGACTGTTGTTAAGCTGGGTTATTGGGGAATTTGAACTCCCTGCATTTCAGTTCAGGGCCTGTTGGAGGTGGTGACTGCTGCGGATGAAAAATCATATTGTCAGCAAGAATGCTGTTTATGATGGTGTTGAAATCACAGAACCTTGGGTTTGCGCCACAGTGTAGCTCAATTTTGTCATCTGCCATGTAGCTTTGTCCCTGCGTGCAATGTCTGTCTGTAGAAGTGAGACCTTCTGGGATATTGGAAAGAATTGCAAAAGCTGTTTGCTCTGCTAATTTCATGCGGTAAATGAGTTCCCCTTCTTTTGAAACATTAGCCCTGTGTTAGCAAAACATAAAATAGACGGAAGCTCATTATGCGCTCTTCTAATGGTAAGGCAGAACTAATAAGAGAATGTGTTTAAAATTAATTGTGGGACTGTAAAAATGAGTGGGTGTGTGAATGGGCATGGGGGGAGGGAGGGAGAGCTTAGATAGGCTTGTTTTCCCAGGAGCCGGCCCGGATCATTTGTTGGCAGTACATATTGGCTGAAGTCAGTTTTCATTTCAAGGTAAATTGGAAAGGGAAATTAAACCTTATTGTTCTGCTCTTAAGAGAGAGGAAGGGGGTGGAGGCGGCAGCCAGGGTGGATGCTGTTGGAGTGGTTCTAGGAGTAAGAAGATTAGTGCTGTATTTTAACAGAAGGTGACATCATGGGCCCCTTTGGAATCCAGTAACCCTGTGCTACAGCCTTCATGGTCCCCTTGTTGGAGTGGGCGATGTCGCTGTACACATAAACTACCACACTGGGGGAAATCAGTGGCTTAGGCTTTAATGAATCTTTACAAAGGAGCGGAATGCATCCTGAGTTGACCTGCGTAGCTGTGGGGTGCTTGGGCAGAGGTACAAACCGGATGGCATGTCAAGATTGGAAATGATTACAATGGTTGGCTCCAGTTTAGAGAGCTGATAAGGGAAGGTGGTAACTGTAACTGGACCATTCAGTTGGGTGCTCCCAGGAGCACTCCAGCTCAATGACTCACCTGTCTAGAGGTAACTTTGGTTAGATTGCTGGAGCATTGCTATGTGTAGGGACTGGGTTGTCTCTAAACAACCAGGAGGGGGTGCTGTTAGGCTCCTTTTCAAAGCCGTGCTCCACAAGGCTCCTAAGCCACAGTCCTCAGGCAGAAGTTTTACAAGGGAACCCACCTACCTGCCTTTCTGGCCACCCACAACACACTCTCCACACACAAGAAGCTCTAGGTTGAGGTGGCCTTGTAGAGGGTCCCAGGGGTAGTCTGAGAATGGAGACAAATTCCCCAGGGCTTTTAACTTGCTACTAACTAGTGTGGGTGTTTTTTCCTTCCTCTTTAAAGTTTTACACAACATAATTAGGGAGAGGGGAGCTGACCTGGGTTTCCCCAAGGGCTGTCTATTAAGAACTTTTGGGGTTTTGCCCTGACAAAGCCTGGTAAGGACATACCTGCTAACTGTGCTTGCTCCTGTCCTCTGTTCCTCCCCAGATGTTTTCTTCCCATGGGCTTTTGGTGTAGGATGTTGGAGAACCAAGAGCTGGAGGTAAGAGTGGGCTCCAGGTGGCCAGAGTTGGGGGCCTTTAGGAGGAGGGGACACAGATGCAGATCATCGTCTGTGCTGTTTCCCCTAATGTGCTCTTGGTGTGTCTGATGGGCTCAAAATAAAGCCAAGAGAAGGAAATCAGCAGCAAGTGTACATGCTGAGAAGTGAGCTTCCATTTCCACTAACTTTCACATTGGCTGGAATGTACTAGAATGTAAGCTTTTTAAAATTACATTTTTAGGCCAGGCGGTGGTGGTGCACGCCTTTATTACCAGCACTCGGGAGGCAGAGCCAGGCGGATCTCTGTGAGTTCCAGACCAACCTGGTCTACAAAGTGAGTTCCAGGAAAGGCGCAAAGCTATGCAGAGAAACCCTGTCTCAAAAAAACAAAAACAACAACAAAAAATTACATATTTATTTATCTAACAAATAGAGCTCATTAGGACATTTCCATATATATTTATCATTATACTTTGTTCTTGTTTGTCTACTCTTTCGCTGTGCAGATTAAACTCAGGGGCTTGTGAGTGCTCAGCTCTACTGTTGAGCCGTGTATCCCTAGCTCTCTTTTTATCTTTATGTAGTGAGACAGGGTCTCACTGGATAGTCCTGTTTGGCCTAGAACTTCAACTAGCTGACCTTCAACTTGATGGCAGTCTTCCTGCTTCTTCCTGAGTGTTGGGATTACAGGAGGGAGCCACTGTCCAAAGTTCTTTATTTACTTATTTTTGTTTTTGGAGACAGGATTTCTCTGTGTAACCCTACCTGTCCTGGAACTCCCTCTGTGGGCCAGACTGACCTTGAGCTCACAGAGATCTGCCTGCCTCTGCCCCCAAGTGCTCGGATTAAAGGTGTGTACCAATGCCCAGCCTTTTTCTTTTCTTTGATGTCTTTATTTTTTTATATGGAGTCTCACTAAGTTCCTCAGATAAGGCCTGGAACTCTTGACTCTCCTGCCTCAGCCTCCCAAGTCGTTAGGCTCATAGGCCTGTACTAGTTGGCATGGCCTGTGGTCTCCTGGAGAACAGGGAGCTTTGCTTCTTGTTTATGCTCAATCTTAGTACAGTGCCTGGCACACACCATGTCAGCAAACACTTGTTGAATTGACTAGAACAACGACTGGAAGTTGGTATTGAGTTAGAAACTTTGGTAACTATTGTGTGGTCAGAGCTGCCTTGCTAGCTAGGTGTGGCGTCTTATGATCTCAACACTTAGGCAGATCTGTGAAAAATGCCACGTGTTCAAGCGATAAGTCTACATAGTGAGTTCTAGGCCAGCCAGGGCTCCAAAGTCTGAACCAAACCACTTTCTTTCTGTGTGGTGAGCTGAAGCTGAAGGAGCTTTTTTTTTATACCTGCAGGAGGTGATCACGGTGCGTGTGCAGGACCCCCGGGTGCAGAATGAGGGTTCCTGGAATTCTTACGTGGACTATAAGATATTCCTTCATGTGAGTCAAGCTTCTGTAATGGGGTCAACTCCAGGGCTATGGGCTGTGCTGAAGTGGAAATGATTTGTGGGTGTTGCCAACATCCCTTTGAGACAGAAGATTGAGAGAAAAAGAGCATGGTGAAGGAAACACAAGGTGTGATTGTGAATTGCTCTCAGCCTGTCCGGTGGCACCCTGGTCTGGGGACCAGTGGCCTGATCATTTGGCCCCTTAATGAGAGTGATGGTGGCAAAGTCACAGGGGCCTTAGTCCTTTCCATTTAACCCTCTTTACCAACCTCCTCTTGTAGACGAACAGCAAGGCCTTTACTGCCAAGACCTCGTGTGTGCGGCGCCGCTACCGTGAGTTTGTGTGGCTGAGGAGACAGCTGCAGAGGAATGCGGGCTTGGTGTGAGTTTGCCCTCGGCGCCCTCTCAGGCCTGAGGAGACTCGGGCTACATGGGAGCTGGAGTGTCCAGAGAAAAGGACCTTGAACATGCCAGGCACCGGGGAAAGGCTTTGAGTCAGGTGTTCAAGTCAGTGAAGAAAACCAACATTCTCCTTTTTAGTTTTTGAACTAGCAAAGTTGTATGAACAGGGGAAAAAGTGTGTATGTGCACATATATATTTCACTGACTTAAACACGGTTTAAAACAGCTCCCAGCTTCTTTAGTGCCTGGCATGTTGTAAGCTATCTTCCCTGTAAACTCCAGAGACTTCCTTCCTTTTCTCAGGCAGGGTCTCACTATGTAGTCCAAGTTGCCCTTGAACTTGCACTCTTCATGTGGCAACATCTGGAGCGCTGGGATTATAGGCATAGATCACCACACCTAGATACATTTTTTTTTTTTTTTTTTTTTTTTTGGGACATGGTCTTCTGTAGTACAGGTTGGCCTGCAACTGTTGATTCTCTTGCCTCTCTCTCCAGAGCTTCATTTACTTCAGGGTGATCACTGGTGGAGGGTCTGCCCAGTTAGTTACCACGTGGGACTGATGGGGTTACCGCCATGGGCCATGCCAGTTGACTCCCTTTGTCCCTCTCCTCTAGGCTGCTTTGGGGTGTCTGTCTGCCCGTCTGCTTCTGTCTGTTGTTCTCTCTCTGAGAGTGTCTGTGTCTATTTCTTTCCTTTTCTTGTGTGCTAGGGATTGAACTCAGAACTTTGTGCGTGGTTGGCAATCACTCTACCACAGAGTTATGTCTTCAGCCCTGGCTGCTTGTTATTTTATAACGTGTTCTCTGTGCCTTATAACAGAAGCTAAGGATGTTTAACAGTAATATGCGATAACTCACTTCGTTTATGGCAAATTCTGGGGCTAGAGTGGTCTGTTTTATTTGTTTGTTTGTTTGTTTGTTTGTTTGTTTGTTTGTTGTTTTTCCCTGAAATAGAGGCTGTATGTGCAGCTCCAGGCTGGCCTGGAATGCTCCACCTTCTTGCTTTAGCTTGCTGAGTAGTTCCGATTATAGACATGTGGCAACATGTCCAACGTGGAATAGACAGTTTTAGTTTATGGGAAAGGGCCCACATTCCTGCTTGAAGTCTCTTTCTTAAAGAAGGAATGTAGAGCTGGGTGCTGGGGAGATGGCGATTGGTAACATGATCGTTGTGAAGCAGGAGGAGCTGAGCTGGATCCTTAGTACCCATGTGAGAAGCCTGTAATCCCAGTGCTGGGAGACAGAGGCAGGGGAATCCTAGGGGCTTGATGGCCAGCTAGTCTAGCCAAATGGATTAGCTCTGGGTTCAGTGAGAGACTCAGTTCAACAAGTGAAGTGGAGGGTAATTGAGGAAGACATCCTCTGTCAACGTCTGGCTTCCATACATTGTGTATGCACGTGCTCCCCCATCCCAATGCAGAGCACAGAGGTAGTAGAGCTGGGTGTAGTGGAGCAGGCCTATAGTCCTACCACCTAGGAAGCAGAGATGAGAGGATTACTGCAAGGTCCAGGCCAGCCATGGCTACATAGCATAGTGAGGCCATGTGTCAGAAAGTCCCCAAAGGGACTGGAGTTAAGAACCCTTGTTGCAGGGCTGGAGAGATGGCTCAGAGGTTAAGAGCACTGGCTGTTCTTCCAAAGGTCCTGAGTTCAATTCCCAGCAACCATATGGTGGCTCACAACCATCTATGTTGAGATCTGGTGCCTTTTTCTGGCTTGCAGGGATACATGCAGGCAGAATAGTGTATACATAATAAATAAATGAATAAAAGCCCTTGTTGCTCTTACAGAGGACCTGGGTTTGGCAATCCACACTAGGTTGCCTACAACTGCCTGTAATTACAGTTCCAGGGGATCTGATTCCCTCTTCTGGTCTCTGTGGATACTGTGGACACATGGGGCACATATCAAGCAAGCTCATACACCTGAAGAAAAAAGCAATTGATGTTGGAAGTGTGTATACTAGATGGAGTGGTATAATAGCATGGCTTTGGAATCGTAGACCTGGATACTACCTGTGTTGTGTGACAATGGGAATTTTTTTTTTTAAAGACAAGGTTTCTCTGTGTAACCCTGGCTGGCCTAGAACTCACACTGTAGACCATGCTGGCTTTGACCTTGGAGATTAGCCTGCCTCCCCAGTGCTGGGGAGTGCGCCACCACACCCGGCAGACAGTGGGAATTTTATGTCACCTGTCTGGTTTTCTAAAAGGAGGACACTAGTATTTTTCTCATGGGATTTTTAGGAAGATTAAATGCCATGTTTGTGGAAATGTGATGCGAAGTGCCTGCCGTAGGGCATACCATCAACCAGTGTTAGCGCTGTACGTCCCTTCCTAAAATCTAATTGTATTGATTGGGCCTCTTTTCAGGGGATTATTTTGGGGTGGGGTTGGAGTGATGCTTCACTTTGAGTGTTACATTATGTTTCCACAGGCCGGTCCCTGAACTTCCTGGGAAGTCCACTTTCTTTGGCAGCTCTGATGAGTTCATTGAGAAGCGACGGCAAGGCCTACAGCATTTCCTAGAAAAGTGAGTGGACTTGCTGGGTTAGCACTGGCCACCACTGTGGAGGCAGGGCCGCAGGACAGAGCCAGACAGATGCAAACCCCTGCCCTGCTCTTGCGGTCGGTCGCATTTGTGGTGGCTTGCTTTCCTGTGCCCCCCATCTCCAGTGCTCTGTGAAGCCAAAGGCGGGCTGGGCTGGGATGGGGACAGCTGCTTCCTCACATGGTCGGTGTTGTGCTCTCTGTTGCTCCAGGGTCTTGCAGAGCGTGGTCCTTCTGTCAGACAGTCAGTTACACCTCTTCCTCCAAAGCCAGCTCTCAGTCCCTGAGATTGAAGCCTGTGTGCAGGGCCGAGGCTCCTTGACGGTGTCTGATGCTATTCTCCGCTACGCTATGTCAAACTGTGGCTGGGCCCAGGAGGAGAAGAGGCAGAGCACCTCCCACCTGGCTAAAGGAGACCAGCTCAACAGGTAATCGGAGGGCCTGTGAAGGAACCTGGGGCTGGGATCACTGTGACCAGTGACACATGGGATGTGACATGCCCATATGTTAGGAAAGGAATGTCACAGCATTGGTAGCCTTGGAAAGGCCTGGTTCTCTATCTTGAATGGGAAACTAGAGGTCCCGCTGAAACTCAGAGAAAGAAGGGCAGCCTTCCCTGGCTGGCTTTTTCTTTTGTTTAAGGCAGGTCTATTATGTGGTCCATACTGGCCTAGAGCTCACTGTGTACCAGGCCAGTCTTCAGCTTTTCGTGATCTTTCTGCTTCAGACAATGAGCTCGGAGATCCCAGGTGTGTGTGTATACAGCACTCTGTTTCTTCTTCTCCTTTTGTTTCACTGTATAGCCCCGGCCATGTAGACCTACTCAATTATGTAGGCTGCTTGCTCTGTAGACCGAGCTGGTCTCAAATTCACAAGCTCTGCCTGCCTCCTGAGTGGAATTCAAGGTGTGCAGCACTACACTGGGCCCTTTTTGAAAATTGACTAAGTAGTTAATTTTTGTGATTCTGGTGGGAATGAAGTCCTGGGCTCCACTTGTGTTAGGTGTATGTTCTACTACCAAGTGACCTCCTCAGCTCTTAACATGTTCCTATTCTAAATGAAGAAATGCCACCCCAGTGAGCAATGGCCATTCCCCCTGGTAACCATAGTCTACTTTCTGTCTGGATCTGCCTGTTCTGGTCATTTCAAACACGCTGAGTCATATGGCAGGTGTATCTGGCTCTTTCTTTCTTTCTTTCTTTCTTTCTTTCTTTCTTTCTTTCTTTCTTTCTTTCTTTCTTTCTTTCTTTCTCTCTCTCTCTCTCTCTCTCTCTCTCTCTCTCTCTTTCTAAAGATTTATTTATTTATTTATTTATTTATTTATTTTTTTTTTGGTTTTTCGAGACAGGGTTTCTCTGTGTAGCTTTGCGCCTTTCCTGGAGCTCACTTGGTAGCCCAGGCTGGCCTCGAACTCACAGAGATCCACCTGGCTCTGCCTCCCGAGTGCTGGGATTAAAGGCGTGCGCCACCACCGCCCGGCTTATTTATTTATTATGTATACATAATAAATATTCTGCCTGCATATGTCCCTGCAGGCCAGAAGAGGGCACCAGATCTCATTACAAGTGGTTGTAAGCCACCATGTGGTTGCTGGGAATTGAACTCAGGACCTCTGGAAGAGCAGTCGGTACTCTTAACCACTGAGCCATCTCTCCAGCTCCTGGCTTTTTCTATTCAGCATAATGCTTTAAATTTTTTTTTTTTAAATCACATTTGAGTGTGTGTTTGTGCATATGTGTGGTCATGGCATGCATGTGGAGGTCAGAAGGCCACTTGTTGGGGTCAGTTCTCTACTTCTGCCATGTCCTGGGGATTGAAGTAGGTCATCAAGCTTGGCAGTGGGGGTCTTTTACCCACTGAGCCATTGTACCAGCTCCAGCATGTTTTCAGTACTTCATTCTCTCTCTCTCTCTCTCTTCTCTCTCTCTCTCTCTCTCCCCTCTCTCCCCCCCCCTCTCCCTCTCCCTCCCTCTCTCTCTCTCTCTTTCTTTTTTAAAGATTTATTTATGTACACAGCATTCTGCCTGCATGTGTGTCTGCAGACTAGAAGAGGGCACCAGATCTCAGTACAGATGGTTGTGAGCTACCATGTGGTTGCTGGGATTTGAACTCTGGACCTCTGGAAGAACAGCCAGTGCTTCTAACCTCTGAGCCATATCTCCAGCCCACGTCATTCCTTCTTATGGCTGAATATTTCACTGAATGAAATGTATATGTCTATGCCCATCTCTTCATTTTTATCATCTATTCATGCCTATCTTTTTCTTTCCTCTTCTCCTTTCCAGTTGCTGCTTTCTTCCAAGATCAGGCAGGAGGAACTCTCCTTCTCCACCCCTCAGTGAAGAGAAGGACCACTTAGAAACATGGGCTCCGGTGATGGACTCTGAGGGCCCATCCTTAGAGAGTCCTATGCTGCCGCCCAGCTCCTCACCATCATGCTGTGATATTGCAGGACCCGAAGAAGGACTCTCTGTGTCCCAGCCTGTGAGAAGGGCTGTGGGAGGGGACCATGCTGTGCCTTTGGACCCTGGTCAGCTAGACACTGTGGGGGAGGTGAGCTGTGGTTGAGCTCTAGGTTCTCTTGGGTGGTGGAGAAGCTGCAGGCCACAGTCGCATTCAGGTGGGGTTGGGCACAGGGCAGGTTCAGGGGAGTCGGGCTGTTTGGCACCCTCCATCCATATCTACTCAGGTTCGCTATGCAGAGGTTGGTTGTGGCTGCCTGCTGTGTCTCCTCCATGGGAATAAACACCACACTGGTGTTGTTAAGCTAAGCACAGGGCCCAGAAGCTGTTGGTTTTAAGTAGAACTCTATTTACTTCTGCAGGAGCTTAGTTTCTTCAGGTGCACTGCCACGGGTGAATAGTTTGGGGAACCTCTTCATGGCAGATTTTTAGCTGCCATATTGAGTACTGTACCAACAGAATGCTTGCTTCTATTGTTACATTCCCATCTTGGCAGGCTGCAGTTTTTGCCTGGAACATTTTGGTTGTGGGAGGCCTGCCTCTTGCCTGCCTCCTTGTGTGGACAGGGTGGTGAATATTTATTCACCACCTCCTTGCTTGTCAGTAAATGGCAGTAATGTGACTCTTATCGATGGGATTTCCCGTATCTTCCAAGACCTTGGCAGCTTGAGTGGGCCCTGAGAGCTGCAGGCAAGCAGTTCCAGACCATCGAGGCAAAGTGGCTGGCTGCAGCCAGGGGGAGGGAACAGTGCAGAGGCTTTGTTTTGGCCGAGGTGGCTCTGGGCTGCCCATCTTCTGCTCAGAGAGCAGAGCTGGTGTTTCTGCAGGGGTAAAGCTCTCTTCTCGCTGAGTCGCAGCCCCTGGCCCGGGGCTTTAGCTGCCCCAGTGCCCACTGCTGCATGGGGAAGAAGGCCTCACGCTCGTCCAGTGGGCACACAGGCTCTGTTCCTGCCTGGAAGGGAGAGCTCGAGGGATGAGATGGGGAACCACGTGCTCTCCTTCAGACATTGAGGCTTCTGCCCTCCTGCTGCCGAGATCCTGATCGCAGAGAGCAGGGCCTGGGCGCTGGAGTGCTAGGGTGGGCTCTGCTGGGCTCCCCTGGCCGCTCTGCTCTTAGGTGTGTGGGCTCTTTTACTACTGGCCTGTGTTGTGGGATTGTCAATGGCATTTAGTTCAGAGTTGAGGGGCCTTGGCCTGAAATAAAATACAAGTATTGAAGACTGTTGTTGCAATTTGTGTCTAACAAGCTGTAGCAGGGAAGGAGGGAGAGAGAGCTGGCAGGAGTTACTTTCATAAATCATGAATTTATCAGCGTGGAAATAACACTCACCGCAGAACTGTGTGCTGGAGCTCTCCTGCATTGTGTGCGAGACTCAAGTTCACCGCAGCAGGAGGGACTGTTTTCCAAAGAGCCAGGATCCAGCTCTTCTCACAGTTCTGGGCATGAACCTTGTTAGGTATAATTTACCTGATGCGCTTCCATCTTCGAAGCCTGTCTGAGGTGCCAGGTGCTAAAAGAGAAATAAAGTTTGTCAACAGGCAGATGCAAAGCCCTGGCTGGCGTTCATCCCTCCTTCCTGGCCGCCTCCCCTGGGTCTCTCCTTTATATGATGCATCAGAGCGAAGCGAGGATGGAAAACCTACAGAGGCAGATCCAAAATGTCAAAAGAAGTTCATTTAAAAGGGGAAAAAACTCCATACACAACCCTCACAAAACCCGACAGATGCTAGGCTAATGGCATCCACTCTGCCGATTGGTGGGGATGGCTCATGAATATTAATGAGTCCAATGCTCCAAATGGTGCAGCTGTGAACCCAGCTGTGCCTGAAGCTCTCTGATCTCAAAACTTCCAGACAGGAGCCGGAGGTGGTCTGTGTCAATTCCCTACTCAGCCAAAAAAACAGCAAGCTGGATTGGCCTTCTTCTGTTCTCCTCTCTCCTCCTGGAGTTGGTGCTAGGCAGTCAGCTCTGCCAGCAGGCTGGGCTGCTGGGACAGCAGGCGCTCTTCAGACATGGCTGCGATTTCTCAGACTCCCAGCTTTTTTAATGATCCATTAGCAGCAGTGCGTACAACAGCACCTCAGTTAATGTGAGGCCGGGCGCCTTCTCGTCTCAGTCTTGTGCTGAGTTGAGTATTGGCTGGAGAAGATGTCCAAAGAAGGAGCGCGCTTCTAATATCGTGGGCCCACGTACCAGAAAAACAGCGAACCCCCAAGAAAATTTCTTTTTATCTAGGCAATGCCAGAGGCCTCTCTCGCATTTTTCTCTGTCCAATGTGTGCTGAAGTCTAGTCACCACAGCTGGATGGCCTTCTCTGTGAGAGATGAGTCACTGGCTGTGGGGAGTTGCCCTCTGAGTGATGTAGAGTCAAAAGTGTTCTTTGTTTTGATCTGAGGTTTGAGGCAAGTTTGGTGCCTGCTTTAGTCACACTTTTGTGACCCAAGTCTAGTCATCCCCTTAATCTGAGTTGGTAGAGACCTGTGGGGAGTGCCTGGAGGTTATTTGGTAGGGGCCTGTGGGGAGTGCCTGGAGGTTATTTGGTAGGGGCCTGTGGGGAGTGCCTGGAGGTTATTTAGTAGCAAAAATGAAGGTGGGGAAATTCCAGGGCAAAAATAGTTTCCTATGGGTTGTTTGATTTGATCAGAATCAGCAGGGTAGACAAGCCTCATACTCCATTTCTAGCTGGGTGTGACTATAAAGACAGTTTTGAAATGCCTGGACAGGACTTGGAGTGATGTGTGTGTGTGTGTGTGTGTGTGTGTGTGTGTGTGTGTGTGTGTGTGTGTGTGTGTGTGTGTGTGTGTGTGTCATTTGTATACCCAGTGGGCCTGATCTCTGTAGGAGGTACTTTCCACGCTCTGTAGAACTAGGGCGTGGTGACACTTACAATTCCAGCACTTGAGAGGCCAAGGCAAGAGGGATGGCTGTGAGTTTAAGGCTAGCCTGGGCTACAGAGGGTGTTCAGGCCATCCTGGGCTATAGTATGAAACTCTCAACAAAAGCAAATAAACCTCACACCGTTCTTAGTTTTCTGGCTTCTGGGTCTTAGGTTCGCACCTCTGAGTCCTAGATGGCTCCTACCGTCTAGTAGCTTTGCTCAGAGAGCCATCCCATACCAGATTGGAGATTAAATTAGTTCCATATTGGTGAATTTGTATACCACAACTCTTACATGGTATTCTTAACAAGTTGAGGGAGCTACAAACAGGTCACAGGATTCAAGGGTACTTCCAAGTGTAGAAATGGTATCAGAGCAGCCCCTGGCCTGACTTCACCAAGGCTGCAGGAATGTTGGATTGGGGTGCCTGGCCTTTGTAGATGCAAGAGCAGCACACTGCAGAGGCGCTGGGAAGCCAAGCAGATAGGCATTATGGCTTCTTCAAGTGTGTGGGCAGGGGGCAGCAATCCCAAACCCGAGGGCAGCGCTGCCAGCAGGGAGTCACTTGTGTGCAAGCCATGGAGCCTGGATCACGGGACCCTTTGGACTCGGCGTGTCCTGCTTCCTAGTCTCTACCACTCACTGTGCTTTCTTCCTGAAAGTTCTCAGCCCACTTTGAAAGTGCTCGCCCACCTCCACCCCAGCTCCTCTCTAAGGAACTGTTGTGGAAATGGCTAGAAAGACCAAGCGTGTGCTTGTCCCTTCCAGCAGAGCCTGTCCTCACATCGCAAGAGAAGTCATGTCTGGAGAGAGAAACAGTTCTGCCTTGGCTGTGACTAGATGTGGAAGGGAAAGCTGGTGACCTCAAGTCTCAGGTGCCATCAGCACCAACAACTTCTGCTTGAAGGGCTAGCAAGAGCTACCATACTCCTTAGGAGCTGAGTGCTTCCTTCCGGTTCAGGGCAGATGGGTCTACTCCTCCCGCAAAGCAGAGAAACCCCAGCACTTCACAGTGTGGAGTAGAGAGACACTAGGTGGCCAGCACTTCACAGCAGTGAGTACAGAGCCGCTGGCTAGGGAGGTGGAGTTAGGAGATCACCGGGAAGTTGGTGAGGGTGTGCCTGAGCGTGGCCTGAGCTTCGGTTCACGGGAACCCACCAGCCGTAATTTTAAGTCTTTGCTGTACTTCAACCCCTTTCTCTCCCATTCCACTAATGCAAAGGGGCCAGCTTGTCATTTCCTTCCACAGAGAACTAAGCTTGTATGTCTCTTCCCTTAGTGGCTGTTTTGGTCAGGGATCCTGGCCCACCAGCAGCCTGACCTGGGGCCCTCCAGCCTAGAAGAGTGAGGGCCCCAGGCAGCCTGCTGGAGACAGCGCAACCTGCCTGCTGTAAGCTACAAGACTTAGATCTATTCTGCCAATTAGGGCACATCTGTTCGGAATGCTGAAAGGCGGGCGCTGTCTCTTTAAGAGGCATCCCACTCCTCTCCTTGAGTGATGAGGGCTGAGAGCACAGGGGAGTCAGATGCTGATTAAACAGTCCTACCGCCGAGCTCTGTTAGAAAATTACTGTAATTATGATCTAGTCCCAGCAGAGGGATGAGTTCCAATCCTGCTAATAACCCTTCCAGGTGCCTCAGCTTCAGTGCCCAGGGGAGGCAGAATCGGCAGGGCTCTGGCTGGCATCACGGCAGCCTGGCCCTCCTGTGTGGCCTGCACAGCAAACACAAAGGCACCAGAGCCTCATCCTGTCTCGGGGCCTCCTGAGGGGGGGGGTGGATTTTGGTTAGTTTTTTGTTTTGTGTTTTGGTTCTTGACAGAGCTCCTGGGAGTCATTTTGTACGAGAAAACTTCCCTCTAAGCTAACCGTGACGACCAGGAAAATCATAACCTCAGACAACAGTCTGTCCTGAATCTCCCTCTGGTGTCAGGGGGCCGCAGTCAGTACCCCCAAGTGCAACGTGCAGCACCAGTCTGACCCTCTTCAGGGGATTCGAAGGGATCCTGGCCTGCATGCTCCTTTGCTGGGTTTCCGCCTCTTGCTCTGGAGTGGTAGTGCTGTTCACAGTCCCAGGAAACCCATTCCTCTGCTGCCCTTCCCAGTTCCTGCCCTGGCCGAGGGGGACAAGGGCAAGGAGCCCAGAGTTCCAGACTGGCAGGCCTGCAGCTCTGGAGCCTCGAGGCTGGCCCTGGTCAGTCAGACCCTGGTCCTTTTCCAGTCCAGACCTGCAGCAGTGCAGGGCTGGTGAGCCCACCACGGGCAGGAGCCGCCTGCCTGACGCTTCAGTCCTGAAGGACCGACCGGTGGGCTTGTGTGCTGACTCCCCAGCCCCACCAGAAACCACCTCTGTGATTCTCATCTAGTGGCTAACGCACAAACTTCGAAGGCAGGGCTTGGCTCCAAGCATGCGCCAAATGCTTGAGCCTGTTCTCAAGTGAGGGTGGGGTAGGATTCTGCCTCAGGAGACATTTGGCAATGTCTGGGAGCTTTTTTGTTGTCGTCAGTATGTGTGTGTGGGGTACATGGAGAGTGAGATGATAGTGATGACCAGGAATGCTGTTTAATGTCCTATGGAGCCGTCAACAAAATAGATTTTCTGACCTCTGACCAGATGTGGAGGCTCACTCAGAATCCCGACACTGAGGAGACTAAAGCAGGATGATTGCTGTGTGAATGAGGCCGTCTCGGGCTACAGAGTGAATCCCAGAGCAGTGTGGACTACAGACTGAAATCCCATTTTAACAAGACAAGGGGATGTAGCCTGGTTGGTACAGTGTTTGCCCAGCTTGTAGGAAGCTTCGGGGTTCAGTCCCCACCTCTGCATATATGCCTGGGAGGCAGTCGAGGGTTAAAAAGCCAAGGGCATCTTCAGCAGTGTAGGGAGTTGGACATCAGCCTAGATTTCTTGAGACCAGGCTCAACAAAACAAAACTTTCTGGCCCAACTTGCTGAGGTTGAGATACACTACTCTGCCACTGTAAACTTAGAGATGTTGGAGAAAGGACATCAAGTGTCCAAATGCCAGATGCCTTCCTAGAGGGTGCCAGTCCTGGGAGCAGTGGTGTGTGTATACTACCGTGGAATTCACAGTACAGTGAGGCCAAGTGGCCAGTGGGTGAGAGGGAAATGTTTGTGGCCTGTTTTCTGTCCCACGATGGCCAGCTGCTCACCATCAGGTGCAGAGTGTCTGCAGTGGAAGCAGATGCCCTCTTGGAGGACCAGCACTAGAAACCTCTTGGAACAGCTCCGGTCACAGGAGGCAAGGAAGTGTCAGACTGTTGCCCAGGGCCACAGAATGTTCTCTTTCTGTGGCACTCGGCCAGGTGGAAATGTGGAGGATTGTGATGGGACCCCAGGAGGGACTGGAACACACAGCTGCTGACAGTGAGCCAGCTTCACAGCAGTTCCATGCCAGAGACACCAGGCTCTCTGAACAGCCTGGGCATCAGGGAAAGGAAGCCTGGATGGCAAGTTTGCTGAGAAGCCAGGCCTGCAGGAGAAAGGACTTCATTAGAAGGGACATTGCCAGGCCTCATGCCAGGAGAGCTGGGTCATCTCTCTGCCGCCTGGCTCCCCAGCTCAGTTCTCTTATTTTTAGTGTGCACACACGTATCCCAGCGAACAACACCCTCCTTCACTTTCAAAAGTGCCTCAGTTTGGACTGGGCATGGTGGTGTACCTGTGTAACCCAGCTGTTCTGGAAGCAGAGACAGAAGGACCATAAATCTAAGGCCAGCTTGAGCAACTTAGATCCTGTCTCAAAAAAGGGGGGGTGAGGCAAAGTGGTGTATGCCTGTAATCCCAGCACTTGGGAGGCAGAGGCAGGAGGATCTCAAGTTTGAGGTCAGCCTGGGCTTCTCAGTGAGAACATCTCAAAAATAGCAGGAAACAGTGTCTTGATTATGAAAATATAAGGCCACTGTATTGTACTCGTTTCCCCTAGCAATGTTTTCCTCTATTATCTTTATTTTTTAAAAGGTTGTACCAAGAGGGATATGGCTTAAAACTCGGGGCCAGTGAGATACTTGGAGTACCTTCACCTATCCAGCTGAGGTCAAGACTCACGGTCCACATGGTGGGCCAGTAAAGTGTTCTCTGACCTCCACACGTGCTCTGTGACCCCATGCCCTTTCCCCCAATAAATACAATTTTAAGATTAAAAAGGGTCATCGATTCAATCTCAGAGGATGGCTATCAATTCCTAACAGCTGTTTCCCCACCAGTTTTGGATAGGGAAGTGGGGCAAATCATTCAAATCCCTTGAAAAAGAGAAATCTCTCTTTTAGTTGTGAGTTTTAAACTCCCTACCCAATCTTTGCACATTCCCCTGGGAACCTCAATGACTGGGTGGAGGGAGCGAGGCGTGATAATCTATACACTAGCAAATGAGTGAGTCACTGGGCTGTGCGCTGGGCTCAGCATGGCGAGCCTCTGAGTAGAGGCCGCTTTTCCTGAAGTCAGCCCCTAGATTTTGCTGCTGCTCTGGGAGTTAACAAATCCGTGCCACTCAAGATTCATCCTGGGGCAGGGGAGGAGCTTGAGTCAGGGGAGCAGCTGAGGGCAGGGGAGGACTACACAACCCTGGGATGGGGCTGTTTTTGGTTTTGGATTTTTGTTACTTATTTTTTGTTGTTGTTTTGTGGCTAAAGATGAAAGCGTTGATCAGTGCCCCTGGCATCTGAGGAGGTTTTTTAAGACAGGGCTTCTCTGTGTAACAGCCCTGGCTGTCCTGGAACTCGCCTTGTAGGCCTGGCTGGCCATGAACTCGCAGCGATCTGCCTGTCTCTGCCTCCCGAGTGTTGGGATTAAAGGCGTGCGCCACCACCGCCCCGGCTGATTTTTCTTAAAGTCAAGGAAGGAAAAATCTTTCACTTCCGTTCCTCTATGTTTCACTCACCAGAACAACTGGTGCCATTAAGAAGCCGTCCTCCGTGTAAGGCCACTAGTCCAGTGGCCTAAGGTCCCAGTCATCCAGTTAGTGGCAGGCAGCAAGGGTGTGTGTGTGTGTGTGGGTTAGTGCAAACCAAACAGAAACAGAAATCTGATTAGGCAGCTGCCATCTGAGGTTGTTGGCTGAGACCTTGGCTGTTGATGGGGGAGCAGTCTGTTGTGTGAGGTTTAGTTTTTAACCAGCTGGAGGAGCATGTTCCTCCCAAGGGTCTCCTTTTTACTCTTGAGAGTGTTCTCACTTTTCCTTAAGAAATCTAAGTTTTCTCTGGAAAAAAACCATTGAAACAAAGCAATGACTCCCCAGAAAACAAAACAAACCCCCAAAAGCAATCAGAGTCTCATTTAGAACTTGGTCCCAACAGGAAATGCCCTTCAGCCTGAGTGGATAGAATCATCAAATCCCTATACCCACTTTGCCTTTTTTCAATTTAACAGGGTCAGAACAATTCCTAAGTAAAATTTTCTCCCCTCTAGATAGGGTCTGGCTATGTAGCCCTGACTGGCCCAAAACTCACCTTGAAGACCAGGCTGGCCTCTAACTCTTGGTGATCCTCCTGCCTCTGCCTCCAGAATGTTGGGATTCTCGGTGTGTGCACTACTCCTTGCTGAGGACAGATTTCCAGGTTGCCTCTTTGTGTATATCTTTTAGGGATAATCAGAGTCTCTCTCTCTCTCTCTCTCTCTCTCTCTCTCTCTCTCTCTCTCTCTCTCCTAAATTTTACTGCTAAAAAGGTCAGAGGTCATGCCGGGCGGTGGTGGCACACGCCTTTAATCCCAGCACTCGGGAGGCAGAGCCAGGCGGATCTCTGTGAGTTCGAGGCCAGCCTGGGCTACCAAGTGAGCTCCAGGAAAGGCGCAAAGCTACACAGAGAAACCCTGTCTCGAAAAACCAAAAAAAAAAAAAAAAGGTCAGAAGTCTGAGTATGGTGCTTTCCCTGTGATGCACAGACATTCAGGAGACATTTGCAGTTTGGCAAAGGATGGTTTCTGTAGGTCTCAGGTGCAGAAGGGATCACCTTACCAAGGGATTGTTTTAAATGCTGGCAGCAATGGCTGTGCTGTTAAGAACATTGGCCAGTGCAGGGAGTGATGGAGTTACCTTGTCCTCTTGCCTATTTCAGCCCCCTTCCCACCCTGCCCCAGATGCTTGCTCTTTCTTCTCTGGGACCCCCCCCCCCCCCACCTTTCTGGTGTCTGACTCAGGGTAGTCACACAGTCATGTTCTTGAGGACTTGAGGGCGGGGCTTTCCAAGGAAGGATGGGTAGGCACAGAAGGGTTTTGTGTTAACACTGTGAACAATGCCCATTGTTCTCACCTATGGCTTGGGATTGGTGCAAAGGAGTTCCTAAAGCAGGAGGCAATTGGTTCTCTCCGGTTCGCCTGCTCATAGGCTGCCACCTAGTGGTTCCCTCTCCTTCAGCACCCTGGGTAATAGGGGGATGTTATGGCTACTTCTCGATCGACACCCCACCCCAGACCCAATTTTCTCACCTCTCTATCCGTCATACAAAGAATTGTTTCTGTTCTTTATTTCTGGGTCTGGAAATGAGTAATTACCATGAGATTTTTTTTTCCACTTTGAAAGACTTGGAATCTCTCGACATCCTTGTGTGCTGTCTGGTTTCTCTCTCTCCTATGGCGATGTGAGATGAGAATTTGCTCACAGTATGGACCTGACAGAGGTAAGGCTGTCTTCTGCCAATCCAGGGCTGCTCTGAAGAGGGTATAAAATTTCTATAGCTGCTCAGGTGCCTGTCTTGCAAAATTTCTCACATAGTTTGGCAATAAGGGCTAGTCCTTCCTGAGCAGTTACCACGGGCCAGGTACTTCTCCTAGTACACAGAACTTGACAAACCCTTTATCTTTCTAATTACCCAGTGGCCTGCTGAGGTAGAGCATACCCCATTCACAGAAGAAACAGAGGCACTGGCCGCCAACAGATCACAAAAGGGAAAGAAGTACTCCCAGGTTGTCTGGTCCAGGGGTTTCTGCTCCCAACCTCTCCAATGTGCAGAACTGTGTGTGGGTGACTGGCAAGGGAGCAGAACTCTGGATTAGAGAGCCCCTAAGAAATGGCTTCCTCGCTGGGCGGTGGTGGCGCACGCCTTTAATCCCAGCACTCGGGAGGCAGAGGCAGGCAGATCTCTGTGAGTTCCAGACCAGCCTGGTCTCCAAAGTGAGTTCCAGGAAAGGTGAAAAGCTACACAGAGAAACCCCGTCTCGGAAAACCAAAATCCAAAACCAAATCCAAAACAAAAACAAACAAACAAAAGAAATGGCTTCCTCGCTGTCTGGGACTCCATGCACTGCAGGCCACTGTGCCCACGGAGACGCTCTCCAAAGTGCTGATTCCCAGGCCTTGCTTCTGTCTCTGTCTGAGATTCATCACGTCAGAAAAAGCAACCAAGTAGCCAATCAAAGGAAGTCTGAGGAACTGGCCAGACACCAGCAGTCCTGGATTCCAGAGATGATTGTCCTGAAAGACAACCGCAAACCTCCTTCCCTGGCTAGGCTTTTCTCACTGACTGTCCCTTCCCACCTTGCAGATGGTAAGAATGCCCAGCGGTGACATTTTGATAGAATTAAAGCAATTTTGGGCTGGAGAGGGGGCTCAGTGGTTAAGAGCACCGATTGCTCTTCCAGAGGACCTAGGTTTGATTCCCCACAGGGCAGCTCACAACCATCTGCAATTCCAGTTCCCGGGGACCTGACATCCATGGCAAAACACCAATACACATAAAATAAAAATAAATAAATAAAAACAACGATTCACTGGGCAAGCCTCAGTGAAACATTTCACTATTAGGATAATAATTTGTACTGTATCAAGCTGATAACAGAAAAATAAATAAATGAAAATGAAAAACAAAAACAAAAAATGATTTCATTATTTTTTTTTGTATTTTTTTCTTTTTCTTTTTCTAAAAAAATATTTATTGATTTTATGTGCATTGGTGTTTTGCCTGCATATGTGTCTGTGTGAAGGTGTCAGATCCCCTGGAACTGGAGTTACAGATAGTTGTAAGCTGCCATGTGGGTGCTGGGAATTGAACCCAGGTCCTCTCCAGCCCCCCTCCCCCCCTTTTTCGAGACAAGGTTTCTCTGTGTAGCTTTGCGCCTTTCTTAGAACTCACTCTGTAGCCCAGGCTGGCCTCGAACTCACAGTTATCCGCCTGCCTCTGCTTCCCAAGTGCTGAGATTAAAGGTGTGTACCACCACCACCACCACCACCACCACCACCACCACCACCTGGCTCTCTCCAGCCCGCGTGTGTGTGTGTGTGTGTGTGTGTGTGTGTGTGTGTGTGTGTGTGTGTGTGTTTCAAGACAGGGTTTCTCCATGTAATAGTTCTGGCTGTCCTGGACCAGGTTGGCATTGAACTCACTAAGATTCACTTGCCTCTGCCTCCCGAGTGCTGGTATTAAAGTTAAAACAATTTCTTAACATCTACTCCTTATTTATTCATGTGTGTGGGTATACATGTGCCATGGTACACGTGTGGTGGTCAGAAGACAACCCATGGGAGTGGGTTCTCTCCTTCTATCATGTGAGTCCTGGGGACTGAACTCAGGCAGCAGGTGCCCTTGCCCACAGGGCCATCTCGCCACCCCTTGATACTGTGCCAGAAAGGAATTCAGCCCCCCCCCCCCACACACACGGAAAGAAATATATCTAAACTTTATTTGTGCTTTGCAAGCTTCCAGTAACTCCCTCCTCCCAGGATTTCGTGGTCATTGCCTTCTTTGTAGCAAGCTTGTAGAAAAGATAGATGTGGGTGTGTGGACATGGCTTCCAAAGGACAATAAGCTAGGAACCGGCTGCTTCAGGCAGAGATCTGAGGAGCTGTCCTCTTCCTGCGTGTTTTATTAGTGGTTTAAAGTCACATGAAGTAGCAGAGTTTGGAGTCCGTTCAGCAAAGAGAAGAATCCATGGCCAGAGGAGAAGATGGGAATTCTTGATGGATGGTATGCTTCTTCATGAAGGCAGGATAGGGAGAAGACTTTGTTCCCTGCAGGATGGAAAACATACATTTTCTTTTATGATCATGATATGGAAGTATGGGTAGGGTGCAGCTCTGCTGGTAGCATGCTTGCCTAGTACACAAGAAGTCCTGGATTCAGCCACCAGCACAATATGAACAGGGTATGGAAGTGCGTGGCTGTCAGCCCAGTACTCAGGAGGTAGAGGCGGGAGGATCAGAAGTCAATGTCATCCTCAGTTATAGAGCAAATTTGAGGCCAGCTTAGGATGTATAAGATGATGTCTCAAAAAATGGGGGTGGAGAGAAGTCTGGAGAGATGGCTTAGTGGTCAAGAGCATGTTCTGGTCTTGCACAAGACCTGGGTTTGGTTCCCAGCACTCACATGGTGGCTTACAGTCACCCACCACTCCAGTTTCATGGGATCCAGTGCCCCTTCTGGCCTCCCTGGGTACCTACACTCATGTCTACAAAACCCATAATTAAAAAATAAAAACAAAAATTTAAAAGAATTACGAATGGGAGTAAAATTTTCCCTGCTACCTTGTCTCTTAATCATGTAGTTTTTCTGTTGTTGGAGATAACTGATATCACTGTTCCTTCTCCTTCCAGAAGTATTGCACACACACATAAACAAATAGTGATATAAGTCTATTCTGCATGGTCTTTCGAGATAGGGTCCCTCTCTGTAACCCAGTTGCCCTGTTACTCAATCCATATCCCAGGCTGGTTTAGAACCCATGGAAATCCTCCTGAGTTCTGGGATTCCAGGCATGCACTACAAACAACAGCTCTCCACTCCTTTTTCTACAAGGAGGCATGCATGGTTGGCCCGCCCTTCATTGCTGCGTTCTGTGCTTGCCAATATATCTAGAAACTTATTTTGTAACAGCATCCCTCTGTGTTTACTGATGTGGAGTATTCAAACCCACGAATGCCCTACAGCTTCTGGCCTTGTACACTTGGACATTTAGTGCATCTCCAATCCTTTCCTACACACAGACCTATGCTTGGGTTTGTACCGGTTGGCATGTGTGCCAGGACAGCGGTGGGATAAATTCCTACAAGTTCTAGTGGGCTAAAGGGAATGAAGAGCCACACTTTAAATAAATGACAAAGTAAAAAAGAGTGAATTAGTTCAGCTTTGGTAGAAAAATCCCAACCCTTCTGCACCCATGGCCAGTAACCAGAGTCCTCCTTAGGGAAGTTTTAAATTCAAACCTGGAGCAGCAGGCCCAGGCTGGGGCTTTGGGATTACACAAGAGCCCTGGAGAACAAGGTCTAGCTTATGTGTGTTTCTGAGGGAATTCACTCAGCTGCTGCATGCTGGAGAGGGGCCTGGATGGGTGTGGGGGCCCACAGAGGTTTCCTAGTGAGATCTGAGCTTATTTTACCCAGCAGGGTTGCATTAGGGGATGGCTTGACCATGTGTGTGGTTACCAGGTGATTGGAAGGGTCTGCACTTGGATGTTCAGGGAGGTCTTTTGCCCTGCCCCTTGGCATTCTTGTAAGAAGCCCTTTTGAAGAGACAGAAGGGGACGATGGACATTGATGTAGCTCCTCCCGAAGCTATCCTGTGTTTCTGTCTGTCTTCTCCACACTATCTTTCTATCTGAATATTTCTTATCCCTCTCTCAAGAGTACCCTGGGAAAAAGTGGGAGCCGGCCTCCCACTGTTGGGAAGACTGCAGAGAGTTGTCTCCCAGTCACACCGATGGTGTCTTTCACGCCCTGCAATAAAGGCTGATCCCATTTTTGGCCAGAAGATGGAGCTAGCGACACCAGGCTCGTCTTGACTGCCCTCCTTTACCATTCTAAATTCTAAACCCACTGACCATCCAAGTGGCTCCCGTTGCTACCCTGTCCAAGCCAAGCATTCCTGATCCTTTAAAACATCACACAGGGACTCATTCAATGACAGAGCACTTGGACTACTGTACAGGAAGTCCTGGATTTAACTCCCAGTAACACAAACACACACACACACACACACACACACACACACACACACACACCATCAAAAAAATCAAAACCCACCCCAGCATGATGTCCTGCTCCTAAAGCTTCAACCATATTCTTTATATATATATAATGCAATATATGTCTTGATATGTATCCCAGGCTGGTCTTGAACTCAAGACCCTCCTGCCTCAGCCTCCCAAGTAACTGTTAAAAGTTAATTTGATTATATTCCTAGGAATCCTCATAAAAGATGGAAAAATTTGTGGGTATGGTGTGTAGTGTGTATGTACGTGTGAGTGTAGGTGTGTGCACATGTATGTGCTGGTACATGTGTGTATGCATGTGGAGGCCAGAGGTCAATGTTTGCTGTTTTTCCTCAATTGCTTTCCAACTTCTTTAAATTTTTTGAGACAGGGTTTCTCTGTGTAGCCCTGGCTGTTCTGGAATTCACTCTGTAGACCAGGCTGGCCTCCAACTCACAGAGATCCACCTGCCTCTGCCTCCCGAGTGCTGGGATTCAAGGCGTGCGCCACCACTGCCCGGCCAGGCCCTTCCAACTTTAAAAATTAATGTTATGTGTATGGGTGTTTTGCCTGTATGTGTGGCTGTGCACCATGTGCATGCAATACCCACAGAAGCCAGAAGAGGGCATTAAATTCCCCTGGAACTGGAGTTGCGAGCTGCCACGTGGGTACTGGGAAAGGAACCCTGGTCCTCTGGAAGAATAATCAGTACTCTTAAATGCTGGGCCATCTCTATGGTCTTACCCCCTCCCTTTTAAACCAAATAGAATGGTATGGCTTTTTTAGAGACGGTTGTGTACCAACCAATGTGCTAGGACACTAAAGATGAGTTCTGGGATTCAAATTCAGGTCCTCTGAAAGAGCAGTACATGCTCTTAACCGCTGAGCGGGCTCTCCAGCCTCCTCTGCTCCATTTTTATGGACAGACTATGCTGACAGTCTGTGGGCAGATGTGCTGGGTACAAAGCTCCGGAAGTGTCCTCGGAGTCAGAGGGTGCGCCCTGCTGCTGTTTTTTATCTTTCCCGCTGACTAGGATGGAGACACAGGAGCTGGAGTTGAAGCATCCATCTCAGCCAACCTGGGAAATCCTGGTCATACACAGTGGGGCACGAAGGGGAGCTACTGAGAACCTGCGTGCCTCTGACTCCTAGATTTAGACAGTAGAGCAAAATTGTTTTCTGTTAATCAAGCCATTGTTATTTTGAATTTTCTGCCACTTTTAGTTGAGTCCAGTGCTAAGTGACAAAGTCCCCAGACTTAGGGAAACACTTTCACACGCTTCCTCGCACCCTGGTCTCATGTAGCCCAGGCTGACTTAGAATTTGCTATGTAGCTGAGGATGACCTTGAACTTCTGATCCTTTTACCTCTCCCTCCCAAGTGCCTGGGTTACGGGTGTGTACCAGCATGTCCAGTTTAATGTGGTGCTGGGGATGAGCGTAGGCTTCAAGCATGCCAGATATGCAGCCTACCAACTGCGCTGCATCTCTAACCTACTGCTTTTCTTTTTTTTTTTTCATTTCCTTCTTAACGTTCTTTACTTATTATGTTTTAATCTTTGAGAGTATCATACATATATACAATGAAATATGTTCACATCCACCCCCTTTCATTTGAATCACTAACATCGTTTTTGGAAAGGGAGGAAAAGGCTACTTCATTGATGACATCACAGAGAAGTGACGTCATGGCTGACAAATTCCCCTCGGCTAAGGGCGGCTCGTTGCTGATGGTGCTGATACCTGGGCTTCATGGTTCTTCCGTTTCAAAGGCGGTGGTGAGGTAGTCCTTCGGAACAATCCCAATGAGGCTGTTGAGCTCTCCTACCCACCAGCCGTACATGTTGTACTCCTGAAAGGGAAAAGAAGATGGTGGTGGTTGGAGAAACATGTCTATAAACTTCACACAGTGATGGTGGGGAAGAGCCCATGCTGGTTTCTTTGTTGGCTGCCAGAATGGGCTGCGAACCCTTTGTAGGATTATTATATTTAACAAAGTCACCTAGAGGAGAAAAGTGAGTGAGCTAATTTTGCTGTCTACAGAGGGATGGAGTATATTTGCATCCGATGCCATCGCTGAACCTAACAGCTTTAAAAAATTCGTTTTTAATTACATGTGTGTGTGTGCATGTGTGTTTGTGTGCATGTGTGTTTGTGTGCCTGTGGCGGCCACCAGAGGGCACTGGATCCTCTAGAGCCAGACTTACAGGCAGTTGTGAGCTGCCTAACATGGTGCTGGGAACCAGACCCAGGTCCTCTGCAAGAGCAGTAGGTGCTCTTAACCACAGAACCATCTCTCCAGCCCCTAACAGCTTTTTAGGAAAAAACAGCTTTTTTCCAAAGGTAGGGATTCAATCTGCAGTTCAGGTTGGCCTTTAACTTTTGATCCTCCTGCCTCAGACTCCTGAGGGCTAGAACTGTAGGTACATACTACCACACCAAAAGCTTTTTAATTAAAACAAACAAACAAACAAACAAAAAACAAAAAACTTTTTTGTTCTTGCTTTTCTTTCTTTCTTTCTTTCTTTCTTTCTTTCTTTCTTTCTTTCTTTCTTTCTTTCTTTCTTTCTTTCTTTCTTTCTTTCTTTCTTTTTTTTTTCCCGAGACAGGGTTTCTCTGTGTAGCTTTGGAGCCTGTCCTGGAACTCACTCTGTAGCCTAGGCTGGCCTTGAACTCACAGAGATCCACCTGCCTCTGCTTCCTGAGTGCTGGGATTAAAGGCATGCACCACCACCGCCCGGCTGTTTATGCTTTTTGAGATAGGGTCTTACCATGTAGCCCTGGCTGACCTGGAACTCACTACATAGACCAGGCTGGTGTCAAAATCTCAGCGATCTTCCTGCCTCTGCCTCCCAAGTGTGGATTTAAGGGCACCACATCTTTGAACCACTACATCTTACTTTTCTTTTTTTTTTTTTAATTGATTTTTATTATTTTTAAGTGTGTGTGTGTGTGTGTGTGTGTGTGTGTGTGTGTGTGTGTATACAAGTGCCCTTGGAGGGCAGAGGAGTCAGATGTCCCTAGAGCTGGAGTTAACAGTGGTTGTGAGCCACTTGATATGGGTGCTGGGAATCGAACTCAGGTCCTCTGGAAGAGTGGTATAAGCTCTTAGGTGCTCAGCCATCTTTCTAGACCCCACCCTTTTAACCAAGCCAATGCTATGGCTTCTTCAGAGAAGGCTGAACACAACCTAAAATGCCAGAATACTAAAGATGTTCAGGGTGACAGGTCATAGTTCAAATCAATACTATCCATCAAGCATCTTCCTTTGCAAAGTGCTAGCTGGATTTCCTCAAGGGACAGACTGATGAGTCCAAACGCGGCTTGCTTCTTGGGAGTTTACAGGCTAGAGTAATGGCCCTTGGAGTCGGGTAGGCGGGGAGCAAATCCTCCGTTGGTCATTTAGCAGTCATGTGACCTTAGGGTCTGCAGGAGTGCGGCTGTGTTTGGGACAATAGAAAGTGCTGCGCAGACAGCGGCTTCTGAGCCTTAGGTTCCTCCCTAGAAGAGGAGCTCGCGGGGCTCTAGCAAGAATGAACGGCAGGTGATCCACGGCAGAGGAGCAAATAAGAAAGGGCCCGAGCATCTTTCATTTCAGTTGGGTGTGGGGGTCCGGGATGCTCCCCACATTTGGCAGTGCTGGTGGCCGAGCTTTAGGGGAAAAAAGAAGAAAAACAGGTTGGGGACAGGTACTTTGTTTCTGGTGTCTGGTTCTCCTCCAACTCGGCTGCTTCCCTCCCTCAGCAGAGCACCCCCTTCCCTTTCAAAGAGAAAGAGTCAGGTCAGGTGTGGTAGGAACTCACCTGCACCGACAACCATTCCCTTTCCCATTCAAGTGAGGGTGCACCCCTCTCCCGGCTTAACCCTCTCTCCCTTCTCCCTCCTTCCGTCCCTCCCTCCGTCCCTCCCTCCCTCCCTTCCTGTTTATTTTGTGGAGTCTGACCTCTGCCTCTCACATAAACGACTTTTTCCCATCAGCTCTAAAATGTTCACGTGTCTTTCATTGTTAAAAGTAATTATTAATCTCCACTGCATGCCTGCTTCCCATGCCTGCTAGTCTCCACAGACCTCCACCTCAGACTTCATGACCGACTTCCTCCGGTTACTGCAGCACAGGCTCTTCCTGTCTACCCACCCTTCCAGCTACTTCGATCCAGCCTCTGCCTCCGTCACTCTGCTTTTGTTTGTTTGTTTGTTTTTTCCAGATTGGGTTTCTCTGTGTAGCCCTGGCTGTCCTGGAACTCACTCTGTAGACCAGGCTGGCCTCAAACTCACAGAGATCCGCCTGCCTCTGCCTCCCGAACGCTGGGATTAAAGGCGTGCGCCACCACGGCCCGGCCTCTTGCCACCTTCTCAACAAGGTGGATGAGCCCCTTGTGACCCTGTCCTGTTCAGTGCCTGGTGTTGATCTCCATCTCCTTAGGAAACCAGAACTCACCTGGGCTACTTCCACAGGCCACAGGCTCTCTCGTGCTTGGAGCCTTTCTCCTGTTTTTTACAAACTCCGCTTTTCCGTGTCAGGGGACTCACTTCTAAGCAGCCTTCAGATTTCAGTTCCTGAGTTACTCTCTCTAAAACACAGCCCCTGCCACTCTGAGTCAGAGGCTCCCTTGGGCGGCCTACGGTGCAGTACCCTATGCTTTCTCAGAGGAGAGTTCATCTCAATGCCAGCCAGTAGACAGGAAGTGCTCTCTCTCTTCCTCTCTTCATTTCAGACAGGGATTTGTGTAGCTGACGCTGACCTTGAACTCCTGATCCTCCTGCCTCCTGAGTGCTGGGACTCCAGATGTTTACCACCACACCTGCCTTAGATAGATCCTGGTTTCATTCTGTTGCTGTGATCAACCACTCTGAGCAAAAGCTACTTAGGGGAAGGAAGTGGTTTGAATGAGAATGGGCCCCCAAAGGCTCACAGCTTTCGCATGCTTAGTCCTCAGCTGATAAACTGAGGAGGCTGAGGAAGTTTGGCCATATTGGAAGAGAGGTGTGTCAATGGGAGTAAGTAGGCTTTGAGGTTTCAAAAGCCCAAGCCAGCCAGTCTCTCTCTCTCTCTCTCTCTCTCTCTCTCTCTCTCTCTCTCTCTCTCTGCCTGCTGCCTGCAGACCAGGATGTAAAGTTCTCAGCTCCTTCTCCGGAACCATGCCTGCCTGCTTCTTGCCATGATGATCATGGCCTATAGCCCTCTAAAGCCCGCAGTGAAATGCTTTCTTTATGAGTCGCCTTGGTCATGGTGCCTCTTCACAGCACTAGCACAGGGACCTAGACAAGGATAAAAGGGTTTGTTTCATCTTATACTTCCAGGTTACAGTCCATGACTGAGAGAAGTCAGGACAGGAACTCAAGGCTAGAACTGTGGAGGAACATTGCTTGCTGGCTCACTGACTGGCTTGCTCACAGACTAATGCTTAGCTAGATTTCGTATATAGTCCAGGTCCACCTGCCTATGGGTGGTACCCTCCTACATCAATTAAGACCATCAAGACAGGGCCGGAGAGATGGCTCGGTGGTTAAGAGCGCTGGCTGCTCTTCCAGAAGACCCGGGTTTCATTCCCACATGGTGGCTTACAACTGCCCATAACTCCAGTTCCTGGAGACCCAATGCCTTCTTTCTGACCTCTGCATGCACCAGGCACCCAATATAGTGCACAGACATACATGCAAGCCGGTATACTCATACACATAAAAGAAAGACCATGAGGACAATCTTATCATAGTTGTGGCCACAGACCAACATGGTAAAGAAAATTATTCAATTCATTACCCCCCTCCCCCCAACCAGATGATTCTAGACTATGTCAAGTTCACAGTTAATGCTAACCAGGACAGATAAGAAGTTCTGTTTTGTTTTGATTTTTCATAACAAGATTTCTCTGTGTAGCCCTGGCTGTCCTGGAAACTTACTCTGTAGACCAGGCTGGCCTCGAACTCACAGAGATCCACCTGCCTCTGCTAGCGCCACCACCACCAGGCCAGATAAGAAGTTTTAAGGGCTAGACCTTGTTGGTTTTGTTTCTTGAGTTCTCAGCAGTAAGCACAGAGTGGGTCCAAATAAGAGCTTATTAGGTGAACCCTGATGGAATGAAGGAGTGATACAAATTTGCACTCTCAATTGAACAGACAGAGTCTAAACTAACTCTTGGGTACTCCCCCGTGATTGAACTGGTTGTGGCAGAAAGAGGCCAACTGCCTTTGGAGACAGTGGCCCCAAATGGATTCCTACGTGCCAAGAAAAGTCTCAGATGCCACAGAAGAGAGATGGTGACTGCTAAGTGGACTTTGTTTTCCTTTGGAGGCAGGGTCTTTCACTGTTTAGCCCAAGTTAGTCTGGAACCCACTAAGACTGTGATATCATATAAGTCATATCAAATATATACATATATATGTACACACACACACACACACACACACACACACACACACACACACACACGTACATGTGCCATGGAAGCCAGAAGAGGATGTTGGATCCCTTGGAGCTAGAGAGGTAAGCAGTTGAGAGCTGCCATATACTGGTGCTGGGAACCAAACTTGGGTCTTCTGTAAGGATAGCAGGCACTCTCAAACACTTAAATACTTATCTATCCAGCCCCAAGACTGAGTTTTAAAAGGTCCTAAAAGGGGCCCAGTGGTGGTGGTGCATCTCTTTAATCCCAGCACTCGAGAGGCAGAGGCAGGTGGATCTCTGTGAGTTCCAGGCCAGCCTGGGCTGCAGAGTGAGTTCCAGGACAGGCTCCCAAGCTACATAGAGAAACTCTGTCTCAAAAAACAAACAAACAAACAAACAAACAAAAACCAAAATAACAAAAAAGGTTCTGAAAGGACATGGGTATGATTGCTCATCCTGGTGATCCCAGCACTGTAGAGGCTGAGGTAAGGATTGCTGTGAGTTCAAGGCCATCATGGGCTACAAAAAAAACCTTGCCTCAAAATTAAAGAACAGAAACCAAACCACCACCACCACCACCACCACCACCACCACCACCACCACCACCACCACCAAAACCTAAAGCCAAACCAAACTAAAAAACCAAAAACACACCCACACCCACCCAAAACTCAACGAAACAAAGCAGAGTCTAGGAAGACCGTCCAATAGGTAAAGTACTTGTCTTGCAAGAAAGAAGACCAGAGTTCCAATCCTCAGCACCCATATAAATGCCAGCTGGGCACTGCAGCCTGCTTGGAATGCCAGCTCAGAGGGAGCAGAAGCAGGAGATCTCCAGAGTGGGCTAGCTAGAGCAGCAATGGGCAGGCTCTGGGTTCAAGGGAGAGACTCTGCTTCATTGTGCAAGGTAGAAATAGATCAAGAAAGATAACTAGAGCCAGGTGTGGTGGCGCACGTCTTTAATCCCAGTACTCAGGAGGCAGAGGTAGGTGGAACTCTGTGAGTTCGAGGCCAGCCTGGTCCATGTAGTGAGTTCTAGGACAGCCAGGACTATATAGAAAGACCCTGTCACAAAAAATTAAACAAACAAAAACAAAACAAAACACACACACACAAAATACACTCAGTGTCTACCTCAGGCCTCTACACACGTGTGTGCACCTGCATGTACCCATGTGAACATTTACACATGCTCACATAAATAGGCAAAAACAAAAAACAAACAACAACAACAAAAACAAACAAACAAACAACAACAACAAAAACCCAAACTAAAAAAACCCAAACAACAACAACATGGTCTTGAGTAACTGCGCGTCTGTCTACCACCACTCTGCTCAATTCCTCATTTCTTCCCTCCCTCAGGCAACCTCCCTCTATAGTGTATCTGTCAAATGAGACACCCTCGGAACTCCTCAGTCTGTGTCTGACAGGACACGTCAAAGCTCAGCTCAGTGCAAGTGATGCTATGGTCCATTTGCCAATGCTGAAGGTAGCGTGGTTTCCGTCTGGGCTGCATCTCCGTTCTTTGCATCTTAGCTTTTCTTGTAGAGCTGCCCCATGTTTACCAAGCTGCAGGGATGTCTTCCTCTGCAGGGCTTTCTGGGTGTGACACTCTGTCTTCCTCTCTCACAGCAACTCATAAAAACTAAGCTTTAGCTCTTTCGCTTTCTCTCAGGCAAGAGGGTGAGCATAATGTTGCCTGGCCACCTTCTGACCAACTTGCTCAAGGTAAGCGTGTGTCACGTGAGGCGTGCATGGCTCCACGCAGGGGGATTTGTTGAGACCCCTGACTCTTGACTCACGTGTCACAGTCCCCTTTGGCTGTGATGCCAGGGGTAGGGACCGAGCCTTGGAAACATTCTCTCCACCAACTCAGAGAGGGTGTAAACTGGAAGCAGATGAGGCTCCCAGTCAGCTTGCTCTTGCTGGAGGGGAGTACTGACCTGCCGACGCAGATGCGGCGGCCTCAGCACAGTGGTAAGAAGAGGCATGAGTTGAGAACAACTCTCTGCCCTTCAAAACAAAAGAGCCGGCAGAAGCTGAGGAGGCTAGCACAGTCTCAGAGACCATATGTGTCCTGCTGTGGAAGCCTGGGAGCTTAATCAAAGCACCTACAGGTCCCGGGATCCGACTGTCTTTTCCAGATTTCATGCCCTGGTTGGACACCCAGAAAGGGCTGCGGGGCTGAGACGTTGGAAGCATGAATGGAAATGTCTCGCCTTCTCCCCCACTCCCACCCCCCGTGCCTTGCTCCAGCTCAGTCTGAACACCACGAGGTATTTTAAAATAATTTCTACTTTGATGAATTGCTGGGGAGTCCACAATTGCTCATAATCAAAGGGAGAAAAATGCAAATGAGATCCGGCCGAGAACCATCGCCACCAAACGTTTATTTCACTGCACAGTGCCAAGAAGAATTAAAACAACATTAAACTCACAGCAATCATGTTTAAGCCCTCGTTTCCAAGTGCCAAATTGCACCACTCTGGATCATACAGATGTTCGTTAATTATGCTAATTTTTATTAAACTATTAAAATGGAGAGACTACTGGCCCAGCCAGGCAGACCCCAGCTCTGAATGAACTCTGCTCCTGTCTAGAGGTGCTAATTTACTGCATTTTTATTAAGTTGCTGCTTCTTGGATTTTAGTTTTAGGATCGAAGTGAACTGGATTTCTGGGATCAATGTTTCTCCATAAAACCTGAACTTCTCTTGGCACAGCTGTTTGGAAAAATTGGAAAAGTACTCCGAGGCTCCCAGGAGACCTGAAATCTTCAAGGCAGGAGCATCTCTACCTTCAAACTGGGGACACACACCTATAAGTGTGTGTAGCATCAGGGTATCCCAATTCTACACTCTATGGCTCACTCTATGGCTCTGTATACTATGGAGGGTAAAGGTAAGACTTTAATGGTACAGAATTATTACCAGAAGATGCTTTAGATAAAATCCTAAAAAAACAAAAACAAACAAACAAACAAACAAAAAAATCAAAGGCCAAGAAACCCCCCCCAAACCAACCAACAACAACAAACCCCACAACCAAACCCTTCACACGTCCTGCTTCTCACCCCCACATCTTCTTTCACCCGGAAGAAGTATAACATACTGCTTATTTCCACATCTGATCAAACATCTGTTTCTCTCAACTTGAACCTTGCCAAGTCTCCTTGAACTCTTTCCACTCCTCGTGAAGAAGCTTGGAAAAGGAAACGTGGTGTTTGGACTCTTGTCAGGATGGAGACACTATTGGTTTGGATGAAAGAAATGTTGAATGAACCTGAGACCCACACAGTGCTCACCGTCATCCACCATCCGAAGGGTTTATGGGGGATTGTACACGGCCCTAAAAGGATTTATGCTGCTAATCTCAATCAACAAGGAAAAGAAAAAACAAAACCCACCAAACCTGCTATAAAAAGAACAGCAAATTCTATAGATAAAAAGCAGTATGGTCACCAACGACGACAGGCACGTCACACAGCTTGACTCTGCCTCCAGTGGTTCCCTGTTGCTGTTTATGGTTTCAAGACTATCATAGGCCTCCTCGAGCTTCTCCTGTCACAGGGCCCTGAGCCCCTGTGTGGTGCTGCAAATACCCTGTCAGTAGGTGTCAGGAGATATCAGGGGGGAAACCAGCAGGCGCCTATCATAAGCCTTAAAAGAGATTAAATACCCTTACTCCATGATTGCTACATTTTAATTTCTCTCCTCCCTGCTGGTTCCTATTTGTATAAGCTCTTCCATGGCTCCCCTGGAGTAGCACAGACATGACCTGGAATGACCATCCCGTCTTGGGATGAGAATTCAATTTCTAGGCTCAGTGAATCCTAGGCTGTTCCAACAGAAGGAATTCACATCCTCCAAGGCTTGAAGCCTTAAACTGAATTTCTGTGAACCCTTAGCCTGTCTATGGACGGATGGGAAAGACTTTTTGAACTCTTGAAATTGGCCTAAAATTTTGTGTGAATGTATATGTGTGTCTTATGCTTAGGCTTTTTATTAGATTCTCAAAGGGTTTACGCACCCTCCACAGTTTACAAATAGCACTCTAGAGGAAAATACAGTGGACTTTGGGGCCTAGGTCTATACTTTGTCCTAGGATGGACATCTACTTCGCTAAGCAAAAATACAACGGAAGAGAACCAGGAATGCTCCTCACTCGCTGAGTCTTCTAGGCGTGAGTCCTTCCCATTATTAGTCTGTTTCCTCTCCCTTCCCGAGCGAGCGACCGAGCTGCTCCTGTCCAGGGGCACCAGCATTTCCACTGTCACTTAAAAGGGGTGGTGCCCTCTCAGAGATTTCTGTGGCATTTGGAACAAGCCTTCCAACACGGTCAGTTCTGTTGAGAAGGTTCTGTGATGGGGGTCTTGGGTGAGTTCCTAAGAGAAAGACCCTCTGTGCACATCAAAATGGTCTCCAAGCTCCTGTGGAATTTCCTGAAAATGTCTCATAGTTGACTCTCTTCACTGTCAAAGTTCACTGTATCATTGTAAGTAAGAGAATTCCTCTTCAAGAGAACAATCAATCAGCCTTGGACACGAAGGATCAATAAGTACTTGATATATGCATGGGAAAAGCCAATCAAGTATTGACTTGTGATTGCTTATTTCTCTTAATAGTGCTCATTTACCATATATTATCACTAGTAAAGATGTGAACTTTGAATTCCTAAGCAGCATAGATTGTATATTCCAAGAGCAGCACACACACACACACACACACACACACACACACACACACACACTCTGGACTGGCTTACAAATTCTGTACTCCTAAAATCCAGCTTTGGGAATGAGGATGTTTTCTTTGAGATAGCTAAGTTTTAAGAGAAATTGAGGGGGTCTAACTCTGCAAATTCCCTTCTGCTGAAAGAAGAAAGCTGGGAACAGGAACTGTTTGCCAAAGACAGACATACCCATTTTTCAGCACAAATAGTTCTGTGAGGAGATTTTTCCTGAAGGGAAAAGGAAATGGTTGGCTGGGTAGCTGGTGGTTTTGAGACACTGGAAAGATTGGAGCCCAGCCCTTGGCTAAAACCTCTGGTAGTCTGGCGGCCTCTCCAGGCTATTTTACACTGTGGTTAAGGTTCTTGGCAATCAGTTTCTCTTTTTTCCACTATTCAGAATTTTGGTCTATAGATCATAACACAAATGAATCATTAAGTTTGCTTCAATTGAGCCAGTTTTATTTATTGTTACATTTCAGGGAACTTGCTCTCCTGAAGATTGATGGACCTGGATGTCTGAGGAGATAAGTGTTATAAAAAAAAGGGAGCATCCGAAGGTGGTCCACAAAAGCTGGGAGGGCACTCAGGCTGACAAGGCCACAGAGCACATCCCAGCTTAGGAATGGAGTGCTCTGAGGAGAACGTGTGCTCCATATGGAGGGCCTAGGAGCACTTCGGGGAGAGGGAACATTGAGCCTCAATGTGAAGCTCATGTCTTGAAGAGGGTGTAAGCACATGGCCATGGAGTCAAGGCCAGGGAGGCGTGTAGGGTCTGTGCACACCAGATGCCACTGGGGATGGACATGTGTGTGAAAATTGTGTGTGTGCGAGGACAGGCAACAGAAACACCGTACAGGGAGGGGGAACGTGAAGCAGGTTTGTAAAGAGACAGGGATGTAGCAGACAACTTCAACTTCACCTGAAGAAGAAAGGGCACAGGCAAGGTAAACATTTACAGACGGGAGGAAACAAGGTGCCGAGTGCAGAATTCAGGAACAATAGGGGCAGCAGCCTCTCAGAGCTGATAGAATTGTGATGCCATGTGAGACGGGCATATTAATATGTATTCCATAAACTGAGCAGCTCCCAGCCCCAACGCTCTGCTTTGCTCTGACCGCAGTACCAGCCTCAGGCACCACAACACAATTTGGAAACAATGTGACGGAAATGTTTAATCTGCTCGGCCCATCTGTGCTGCGTATTTCTCCAGATCTCCCTGAGAGAGGCGCCTTGAATCTCCACATTGCCTTTAATATTCTCCTAAATCACCTCCCCACTGCACTTCAAGGGCCATTGCTACAATATCACAGGTTCATCTAAAGTGCAATGGGGAGGGGGTGGGGGGGGAGGTGCAGGCTGGGAGATTTTTTATTTTAAAATAATTTCCAGAGATTGTCTTTTCTGCTTCCTTTAAAAAGAAAAGGAAAAAAAAAAAAAGGAGAAAAGTTATTCTATTGTTGCCGTAAGGTTATTGAGGTTGTTTGGTGCGAAACAGGGTAAGAAAGAGTGGAATCATTCTCCAAAGAATTATATTTATTAATCTCCATTCCCTCAACTGGGCACGGGAGGGGTGAGCAGCTGCTTGCGTCCTCTTCTCTTTTCCTTGCACCTTGCTAGGGTGAGTCGCTCATTAGGAGCTGTAGCTCTCCAGGCTCATGGCATCGGATTTGGGCTTGGCAGTTCTCAGGGCTCACACTGCCGCTGCACCACTCCAAACAAAGCACTCTACATTTATTCCCTGGCCAGCACGCCCTCATCAGGAAAGGGCACTTTATATTTTTGATGTTTGGCGGAAACCCCCTTGATTTTCTCCCCTTTAAATGCAGATGTTCAATGTTGGAGTACCACTGCATTTCCACACCTGATTTTGCCAGATTCAGCTATGTGGGGCTAGAAGGTGGGAAGCTGAAGTGGGTTTTGGAGAAAGAGGGGATAAGTCGCTGTGTTTTGGACCCTAGACGAATGGGAGAGAGTTGCACATCACCAAGAAAATTAGGGTTCCTTTTGCTTTGTGAATTAAAGAAATGAATAATTTAATCTCAAGACTGTTCCGGCGAGGGAAAGGCGAACGTCCCAGTTGCGGGGGCCCTACAGCCTGTCGGTGTGTTACATCATCTGCACACATA
Organism: Peromyscus maniculatus bairdii; assembly: GCF_049852395.1. NCBI lineage: Eukaryota > Metazoa > Chordata > Mammalia > Rodentia > Cricetidae > Peromyscus > Peromyscus maniculatus. The sequence continues at coordinate 83,676,448 of NC_134859.1, read as the reverse complement.
GGCGTTTCCATGACAACAGCTTATAGCTTCATTTCCTGGATCCCTCTAGGGGGTGTCACAGCCAGATCCACCTGCTTTTCACCCTACCCTCGGTGGGGTCATGGTAAGGTCGCCAGAATAAATGAACGCGGGTACTAATGATCTGTTGACTGCTGTTTATGCTCTGTGTGTGTCAGGGGCATGCACATTTAGAGAGCTCATTATGGCTGCAATTAGAATGCACCATCGCTAGATATTTAACTCCTTTTTCTTTTAAATTAGCATTTTAATAACATTCTTTGAGCAGAGAAACAAAATGACCATTTTTCACGGACAAACTTCTAGCTGTAGGTGCAACTTTAATAGCAAAGTTGTGAAGGAGAAAGAAGGGAGAGAGGGGGAAAAAGGCCATTTTTACCACTTTTACCCTCCTCCCTACCAAAAGGATATTTTTATTTGCTTTCTAACACACTCAATTTCCTAAATTTGTTTTGAATCCAATTATTTGGGGTGGTTGAAAGTACCGTGCTCTTGTTGGACGGAAATTAGCAGCGATTGAAATTAACTTTTTATGTGACCTGTGAAAGGGGCTAAAATAATTACAAGTGTAGAAGAAATCCTCCTTCCAGGAGACCCTCGCTGTAGGAGTGGGCTGCGATACTGTTCTCAGCTTATCTTCACGCTGCAACCACCAGGACTTTTTTTTTTTTTCTTTAAGAAGGCGACTGCCATGATTGCTTCTGTGTCACAGTCCTTAGGATTATCATACAGAGCGTAAGTGATGACAAACACGCTATTATAAGCAGGATAAATAAGAATCAGGCAGAAAGACAACAATAACACGGTATGAATTACCATTTTAAAAAGGTCAGATCTCGGAGCCTCAAAGAGCAGGAGAGTTGGGACACAGACAAAGCAATGCAGACAGAGACCTACTTGGTCAGAATGTTCTGGAGGCATGGCTTTTTAGGGACCAGCCGACACCTTCTCTAGCTGTTTACAGATGCTCTGTTTGTGTAAAGTACAGTGAAAAATAACAATTTGAATGTTTCGATTATCTTTCCCGGTCCCTTCCATTTTCGTTATTTATTTCCTATAAATCGGGACCTTGCTGAGCATAATTCTGCAGACAAGGAGGTGGATGGGACAGCCGATGGGAACGAGGAGACAGATGATGGGTGCGTGCAAGATAGATGCTATGCATTTATGAAAAGGAGAGGCGTCTGCAACGAGCGTCCACAAAGTAGAGCAGGCAAGCACGCAAACTCTAAGCGCCTTTTATGGATGGCAAAGGTGTAAGGAAGACTTGGGAACAGGCATGGAGAGCCTACCCTCCTGGAATCCACGTCCAAGTTCTGCCTAAGAGGTCCCACGCTTGCTGTGGCTCCCGGTGAACCTCACAAGCCTTTCCATGACAACAGACGGGATTTCACAGCCAGAAGACTTGAGAGGTCAATAGTTGAAAAGCAAGAGTTAGAGAGAGAGATCTTTATCCACAGCCAAACAATCCCACAACCCTCCCCATACCACAGAAGAAAAAAATTTAAAGACGCAGTAGAAAAAAAAAAAAAGGAACCTTTCTAAAAATGCAAGTTTAAAATGTTTATGCTCTTGCCTCAGCCTAGTTGCACCTAAGAATCTGCCATTTCATAAATAAAATACGGATGGCACAGACTATAATTTGGTGATAGCTACCCCAGGACATATCTAGATGCATTTCTGTTATTTTAATTAAATACTGCATTATGGTTTGTGACAACCACGCAGCTACGGCGTAAATGAATTCCGAATTAAAGTGTTACTTAGGCATCCAGTAATTTTTGTTTCAGTCCTCAGTTTTACAAAGCAAATAGCTATAAAATCAAGATGTTCATTCATTTACAGATGGAGGAGGGTTGCTGTTGCTGGTTGTTTTTTTTTTTTCCCTTCTCCTTAATCCTCATGCACGAAAGGAATCTGACTCCCGACACTCTCAGCTTATGAACCACATCACAAAGAAAAACACATCCTCTCGACTAGAATGTGAAATGCTGAATATTAATTGCTGGTATTATGCTTATCTTTGCAGCCAAGTTCTGTCTTTTAACAGTCATCCTGATGGGCTGCTGCCTTGGATTGCCAGGAGAGTCTTTGTTGAGCCGTTAGGAACCTATTTGCTTTCATTTTCTTGAGAAAGAATTATAAAGTTCATAAATGCTTCGTGGAAGTTTCTAGATTTGAGACTCCTCCCAAACATGGGATATTAGGAAGGACAGAGAAACTCTTGTATCTCTGTGTTTAAAAAAATGTTGTATCTCTTTTAAGAAAAAATATCTTTTAAAATTTAACTATATTACCATTTCCTTAATGAACTGGAGATATAATTTGATATCACCAATTGGTTGTAGTTTAAACATCACTTAATTGGTAAATTAGGAGAAAAGTTTGGAATTTTTTCATTTATCAATTGAGTTTCACTCAAATTTTCTCATTTGAGCTTTACTCAAAATTAATATAATTGGGCAAAAGGATTTTTTTTGTTTAAATCTGAGGATTTGTCTTTAATATGCCCTGACATATGAAAAATTTTAAGATAGCAAGTTTCCTGAACACATCATTTATTATTTCTGTTTGGAGAATCAATATGATCTTTTAATTAGCGTTAACTATCATACGTCTATGGATACCATCAGCTTCCTGTGTTCTCACCAGTCGCCTCAAATCTCCTATAATGAACCCTACAACTTTGACAGAAATTACTGCTCTGCATGTTTGCAATGAGGCTATAATGCGCTTCAATATTTTTTGAGTTTGGTTAGAGGGCTGGATCCATACGATATCAAGAAACCCGGGCAGGAGAGGTTGAAGGAGGCCGAGTTCCTTCTCAGAACATAATGACACAGAAACAAAGCTTTGGTGACTCCTTTTCAATAGGGCATGGCGCTGAAATGTCATCCAGCCTCTCTGGCAGATTAGTAAGGAGTTTCTTACTAAATCTCTGTCTAATAGACACGCAGCTGACTCTGGAGGAGCTGCTGGTTACAGTCCTGGTGGCAGGAAATGGAGGAATGCCACAGTTAAAGACACAAATTTTCCCTGTAATATATTCCAACGGAAACCTCGGAATCCAATACTACATGGGCATATCTAATAAATTCACAATATTTCAGTCTCAACAGCCTTCACCGGTTAGTTTTAAAGATTTATGTGGTAAAAAATTACTCAGTGATGAATATGGTTTATTCTGTGCAGTATTGGAGGTATAAGGAATTAAACTGCCGTCTTTAACAGTGAATTTATTATTACCTCTGTCAAAAGACGAAGCCTTTAACAGCATTTGTTACAAATTCACTACAAAATAAATGGCTGGATTCTTTTTTTTTTTTCAACACTGGAGTTTGTAAAGCATCAGGCATTTCTGAGATTAACCTAAGTCCGCCATGGCTTAGATGGTTCTATGTAAACATCTGGTGTGGGACTTTCCACCTGACTGGCGGGTGTGTGTGTGTGTGTGTGTGTGTGTGTGTGTGTGTGTGTGTTTTGAAAGTGAAAGGTCCTGACTAGGACAACAGTATAGAAATAAGGAGATTAAAGAGAAAAAGTGCAGTTGAATCCCCTCTCTCTCTTTTAAAAAGGTTTTTTATAATAAAGAGTGGGGATTCAATGGGATAGTGCTGGTGTGCAGTTGGGCCCCTTGTTAGTGGGCGTGTGTGCATACATATGCACACACACAAACACCCTCTCCCTTTGTCCTCTCTTGGAATGGGTATCCCCTCATTTATAAAAATTACCTGGAAGGAATGAGGCTGCCAGGGTTTGTTCTAGACGATTGGTTCCTGTCTGGGGGAAAGGAATGGCCTCGACTGGATTTGACCGGTGTGTGACCGTTGCCTCCCAGCTGACCCCAAATCCCATTCCCATCCTCCTAACGCTAGCCTCCCATAGGGGTTATTAATGAGAGAAAATACCATCATCATCATCATCTTCGTCATCACAGCACGGTGTTGACCTGCTTGTTAACATGAAATGGGGTGGTGGGGACACCTTCTGCCTTTCTCCCGTACCATTATAAATACGAAAAGATATTTTCTGGTGGTGTACCCCTGTCTCCCGCTTTGGTTAGGTCAGAGGTGAGTAAGAGTTCTTTGACAGGCATTGATCAGTTTCATCACACTGTTTGGGCAGTCTGCACCCGCCCCAGGCCTGTGTTCCCCCCCCTCTCCTCCCCAATTACCTCCCAAATAACCTCGGCACATCCCCCACTCAGTCAGGCAGAGGGTATGGCGCCTGAGGAAGTCCTGAATGGACACTAGATGTCACCAAACACCTCTTTTCCCTCAGAGCCCTGGAATTAAAAATAAATAAGTAAATAAATAAATAAATAAAATCCTCTATTTAAAGCAATTGAGGGGATTAACTTATTGGTTTTTATGAGTGTTGCTGTCACATTCAACTAAACACACCTAAAAGAGGAAGTGTCATTGTATTCTGATTTAAAAGAGAAAATACAGAGCTCTCCTCGAGAGGAAGGAAGGGCTCAAGAGAGGAGAATGGTCTGTATTGTTGAGTAGTCTTTCGAGGAGGTAGGGGAAAAACTGTTTTGTTTTTTGAAATTCCATTACAACAGGCACGAGGTTACCACAGCTCCAGTGTGGCAGGCCAGGCCCTGCCGAATTCAGACGGCTGGAGCCGGAGACGGCTGTCCCATCCCAGGTGGCAAAATGACGGTATCCTGGTTCATCTAAAGTCCGGACACCTACATCATGTGCCTGCCCCATGATAAACTGTTCCCACCATCCAGGAAGACAGGCCAAAGTCTGGCATGGTGGAGCCATGAAAAGTCCTTCCTGTTCCAGCCAACCTATCATGTAAGCGTCAACCTTAAGGGACGTCCGACTTGTTACTCCAATGCTGATTTCCAATTGAATAAGACCCTGGACAAGGCCTTCGAGACTCTAACACCCATGGGTGATGGACACAACTGGAGCCCCAGAGATGCAGCCAAGTGACTCAGTTTACCAGTTCACAGTGTCAGGGGTGGGTTCTTCTATCCAGTTTTTTTTTTTTTTTTTTTTCCAGAGTTGAGGGCCGAACCCAGGGCCTTGTGCTTGCTAGGCAAGCGCTCTACCACTGAGCTAAGTCCCCAACCCCATATCCAGTTTTAACTAAGTTTTTTTGTTTAAGATTTACTTATTTATTTAATGTGCACAGGTGTTTTGATTGTATATATGCTGTGTGAAGGTATCAGATCCCCTGGAGCTGGAGTTATAGACACTTGTGAGCTGACATGTGGGTGCTGGGAATTGAACCCAGGTCCTCTGGAAGAGCAGTCGGTGTTCTTAACCACTGAGCCATCTCTCCAGCCCCCTAGTTAACTAAGTTTCTCTTTGCGTTTTTTTGAGACAGTCTCAATATGTGGGCATTCAGTTCTGTGATATTTCAAGCAGCAAAAGAAACACCTATATTATTTAGAGGAAATGTTCTCTAGGGAGAGACCTTGCTGGAGGGAAGTCAGGTCGCTTCTCTGAAAAGGGACTTGTGACCTCTCTTATCCAGATAGGAGCATCTTTATTTTTATTTATTTATTTATTAGTTTTCGAGACAGCGTTTCTCTATGTATCCCTGGCTGTCCTGGAACTCGTGTAGACCAGGCTGGCCTTGAACTCACAGAGATCCACCCGCCTCTGCTTCCTGAGTGCTGGGATTAAAGGCGTGCGCCAGCGCCGCTGCCCGGCCAGATAGCGGCATTTTACTTCCTTTCTTCCCCACGGACAATAAGTGACTGTAGTGGGACTGGTCCACAGAAGGGCCTTGCTGTCCTCCGAGAGAGGGAGGTGAGCCAGGGCAAGGTGTCACCGCACTGAGGGCGATTGGGCACCTGCCCTGTCATGCCTGCTGCTCAGACAGAATGGATTTTTGGAGTACACCTGTTGTTGAACCCCTGCCAGGTACTGATGGCCACTAACCCCCCCCCCCCCCCCCCGATCGCTTTCCCCCGCTGTTGACGCTTGGAATGTCCGACAGGACCGAGCAGCAGCCGGCGTGTATTTCAAACACAGCAGATGGATTTTTATATTAGCTCCTATTTCATGTTCAGGCAGAGCGACCGCCTCGCTAAAACCGCAGCCTCCGTGCTGCCGAGTTCGCTTCTGTGAGATTAATTCTGTGAAATTAATTGGGACAAGATTGAAAAGGAAATTAAAATGCAGCTGAGTGAACAGGCCTCTCCAACACCTTTTCCCTGCTCGATTCAAACTTGGATTCTGCGGTGGTCGCTGGCATCGTGGGAAGTAATTTACGAGAGGCAGGCTCTCAGGAGTGATCCGTTACGTCTGAGAAGACCTGCACCAGCGCCACAATCTGGAGCCACTGAAGAGCGTTAAACACCCTGCTGTGGCTTGAGCGGTGCCCCGGCTCCTGGGTGGGTAGGTGGGTGAGTGGGTGGGGGGGGGGCAGGGAGGAAGGGAGTTACTAGAAAAAAAAAAAAGCCGTTCAGAAATATCCGGGCCCAAACGGGGTGCGGGAGCATCCGTTGGATGTTCACATCCGCTTCGTTATTAAAATCTGCCTCTAATATATTTTAAGACCCAAATTGGAAGCCAGTGAGTTAAGTGTGGTATGAAGCTGCATGGGGCCACGGATGTTCGGATGTGCTGAGCCACGGCCAGCAGGAGGGCTTTCTGCTGACTGGGTCCTTGCTACGGCTGTGAGATGGGGTGCGTGGCTCTGGCCTCTTCTGGAAGGTTCTTCCTGGTGTCAGTGATGAGATTTCTAAACCACAGAAGACACGGTGGGTTTCCATGTAGGCCTCTTCACTGGGTAGTGTTCTTACCCAAGTGAGAGAACTTTGTGCCTCAACTGACGGAGCTTCTGAGGAATGCTTGGTATATGAACCACTTTTTTCATTAAAAAAAAAAAAAGATTGGAGCTACATTTATTTCTATGTGTGTGCGCAAGTGATGCCGCAGCTTGTGTTTGTGTGTGTGGAGCTCAGAGTTCGGAGTTGGTTCTTTCTTTCTGCCATGTGGGTCCCGGGGATAAAACTCAAGTAGGAGGCTTGGTGGCAGGCACCTTTACACACTGAACCATATTGGTGGCCCTCATTTTGCTCTTACCTTACCAAAAATTCATTGAACTCATATAGATGCCCAACACCCATAGTTTTAGTGTAGTGTTAGCGGAAGGCAGAGAAGGACATACGAGTTGTAGTTCATTAAGGGCTATATCTTCACATGCATTCTCTGGCCACAACCCTACGAACAGAAACTATCCTACTTTTTACAGGTAAGGACATTAAAGTCTGAAAGTTTAAGTGACTCTTTCCAAGGTCACATAAATAACCTGCCTGAGAACAGGATAGATGATAGGCATTTGGTCAACTATGGAGTGCAGTTCCCTATCTATCTATCTATCTATCTATCTATCTATCTATCTATCTATCTATCTATCTATCCTCTCTCTCTCTTTCTCTTTTCTCTCTCTCTCTCTCTCTCTCTCTCTCTCTCTCTCTCTCACACACACACACACACACACACACACACACACACACATCTATCTCTCTATCTATCTATGGGGCAGAGACATGGGTCAGTGGTTCAGAGCACTGGCTACTGTTCCAGAGGACTTGAGTTCAATGCCCAGGACCCACAACCATCTAGTTCCAGAGAACCCAAAGCCCTCTTCTGGTCTCTGAGGACACAGGCATACATACAGGCAAAACAATACATAGTAAATAAAAAAACAACAACAAACAAATCCCCCAAACCCAGCAGGGAGCAGCAGGGGCCCAGAACTAAAGGCTGATATTTTTCTGCTCCTGTCTGCTTATACCCCTTCCAGGCCCTGCGGCTCTTTCCTCCAGACACTCTTTCCAGAGTCTTTTCTCCCCTCAAACGCCTATATTTTTGGAGACAGGGTTTCTTTATTATGTAGCCCTGGCTGCCCTGGAACTCAAAATGTAGACTGGCCTCAAACTCACAGAGATTTGCCTGTCTCTGCTTCCCAAGTGCTGGGATTATATGAGCATGCCATCATACTCAGCCCAGTATTTCTTTAATAAAGGGGTTTAGCTTGGTAGTGGAATATCCATGGCCTAGCATGCAGAAGGCCCTAGATTTGATCTTTAGCATCATAACTTTTACTCAGAGAGGGATAAACCAGCTGCACCTATGGGGGTGAAGACAAAACAGGCGGCAGTTGGAATGTCTGCTGTTTAAATGGAGCAAGTAATCCAAGTTAAGAGAGAGTTCTGTGCGGATTTCCTGTGCAGCTTTGCAGCATCAGGCCCACTGTGTTTGGAATGGGAATATTTAGGGTGGGAGAAACGACTCCCTCATTTTACAGGTGAGGGAACACGTCCAGGTGAGCTGAGGGGTATAGCTGTGCCATCCATTTCCCAGGGAAACAGACATCTGCCAGTTTCTAGACAGAGGCTTCTCTTGTCCAGCAAAGGTGCTGCTGCTGGCCTTGGGAGCAAAGGAATATGAAGTTCTCCAGACATCATTTTCTTGGACCAAACTTAATTTGGGTTATTTTGTTCTCTTGCTCCAGCTATGAGAGGTCGGCTGGTTCCAGAAAAGGAGGCCAGCTGGGGCTGAAGTGGGATGACTATGAGAGACAGTTCCGGAGAACAGGGACTGGCCGAACTTCTGGATGGTACTGGAATCTCCTATCTGTAGGAATTGGTTTGTTTGTGCTTTTTGGAGACAAGCAAATAGGATGGGAGGTCTTTTAAGGTTCTTTCCTGTCCAAGGGCTCTGATTGAGTTAGGTAATAGAATCAAGGCAAATCCAATCCCAGATGCCCCCCAAGCCGACGTTAAACCGGAATGCAGCTTCGTAAAGGAACGTTCCTGAACGGCCACCTTCTCATTTCCTCCTCTGATTTGCAGGGATTAGCAACATGAGGAAGGGAGGCACCTGGTACAGTTTCAGGGGCAGAAATACTAATGGACTTAGAACCTTCCGGAACAGTGGAGAAAGAAGCTGATAGAATTAAGCCAGCGAGGCATTTTCACTGAATTAAACTCCACGCATTAGCATGTAGTCATGGGGGGAGGGGGGACAGAGGTTGATTTTAAAAGACCAGTCTAAGGTTCTTAGGCATCTCACAGAAATACCACAGCCATGGTAACCGCACACCATTCTATATTGCGGGACAGGTCACTGCACAGCCCCTTAGATCTAACTGGAGGAATGGGACCCCCAGTGAGAAGCCATTAACAAAGGCAAAAGACATGTAAAACAAACAAAATAATCATGACGAGAGAGAAGGCCAGCCGCCAGGCTGGCTCTGCACCCCCCTCCTGCTGCAGGCACCTCCAGACAATGTAAACAGTTAATTTGTTCACCTGCAGGCTCTGGGCAAACAGAGGCCTGGTCACACCTGAGTGGATAACTCGATTACCCCGTAATGCCAGCACGGTAATGTACACAAATTCGATTACACGGCAAACCTTGCTTTCGGGCATTTGAAATACCAATCAGGCCAATGTCCACTCCCTTCTTCGCTTCCAATTTATTCTTGGTGTATTGGAGCTGCACCGAAATTGTAGTAGGGTGGTGCTGAGTTAGAACGGCAGGGGAAATCACAAGAACATTGTGATCTCACCCAGCAGGGGCTGCAAAGCTCTCACCTTCCTTCAAAGGGCTAGGTCTGAATTTAGTGTCGTCCCCCCCCCCCCCGGCCCCCCCAGACAGGGTTTCTCTGTGTAACAGCTCTAGTTGTCCTGGAACTTGCTCTGTAGACCAGGTTGGCCTCAAACTCACAGAGATCCGCCTGCCTCTGCCTCCTGAGTCCTGGGATTACAGGTATGCCCCACCACCACCTGGCTAGTTCTTTGTTTAAAGGGGCCTGATTCATTGGAATCACTGGAAGACACCTAGGGTCAGACTTGGTCTGTTCATTTTTTATTAATTTTGATTGATTGATTGATAGGTTGATTGTATATGCCTCAGTGCACCTGTGGAGGTCAGAGGACAACTTGTGGGAGTCATTTCTCTCTTTCCACCGTATCTCTGGGATTGAACTCAAGTCTTTGGCCTTGGCAGCAAGTGCCTTTACTCACTGAGCCATTTTGTCCACTCCTTGGTCTGTTCTAAAGGAGCTTATTTCAAGCACAAACAGATCCTTGGGGTAAGTAGTACCAGTCATAGAATAAAGTGGGTTTTCTCTTTTCCTTCATGAAGTTCACATACTCAGCAATTAAAGAGCAAAGTATGCCTACTTCAAAACCGTGTTTGTAGATATGGATGGGATACATAGAGACTTTATGATAAAGTCTCTTAGGAACAGAACATGTTGTCTTAGTCTGGCTATATAATATGTGTGGTCTTTGCTGTTTGTTTGCTTTCTACAAGGGTGATGATGAATAGTTCCCTCAAACTGTAGCCTACTACTCTGGAAGATTCTCCTCATTATGATAGACAGGCAATAATCCATCCCTTAAAAAAAAAAAAGTCCTGTTGCTATACAACCAACAACAGTCTGTATTAGCTGTGTCTAGGGGTGAACTTATGCCCGAGGAAGAGAATGAAGTTAGCTGGGCTGTGTGGGATTGGATTCAGTAGGTTGGTCTTATCAGCACTGGCTCAGACCAATTGTGCTAACTGGTTCTGACTCCTCCTCCCACAGGTAATTATATTATCATCTCATTTATCTATAAATGAATAAGAAGCTAGTTTACCTAGCCAGAATGTTTTCAATAGCATTACAAAGTAATAAATTATGTACATAGTGTAACCTTCATGTATCATAAGTCCTTGGAAAACATTAAAATTTTGATTGGCATAATTTTAGTATTGTATCTATTTATCTATCTGTCTGTCTATCTATCTATTTAAATTTGCTTCATTGTATTTTTAAAGGTGAAAAAATGATTCCTGGGCCTGAATTTTTTTTTTTTTTTTTTTTTTTTTTGGTTTTTTGAGACAGGGTTTCTCTGTGTAGTTTTGCGCCTTTCCTGGAACTCACTTGGTAGCCCAGGCTGGCCTCGAACTCACAGAGATCCGTCTGCCTCTGCCTCTCGAGTGCTGGGATTAAAGGCGTGCACCACCACCGCCTGGCCTGAATTTTTAATTGAAAAAATTTCCTAAGAATTACACATTAAAGGGACTTTTGGGGCGGTGGTGGCACACACCTTTAATCCCAGCACTCGGGAGGCAGAGCCAGGCGGATCTCTGTGAGTTCGAGGCCAGCCTGGGCTACCAAGTGAGTCCCAGGAAAGGCGCAAAGCTAAAAAAAAAAAAAGGTAAAAGGGACTTTTGATCTGTGTGGAAGAAGAGCCATGTAATATACAGCGAGAGGTGCTACAGCATGCCATTATTCTGATTTTGGTAATGATACTAACAGGAGTGAAAACATGGACTTTGGACCAAGTCCTATGTTCCATGTTTTTACCTTGCTCAGAATTCGGATGAGGTCACCTCGTTGGAAGGACAGTTCATCTGGCTGGTCACCATGGCAATCCCACAGGCCTTGGTAATAATTGGCGCAGTCCACTGATCAAAGAGAAGAAAAAGCAAAGATAAAAGGAGTCAGTTCTGCTGCAAATGGAAACCAGGGTTCTGATAGAGCCCCTAGGAAACTTAAGAGTCAGGGGGCTCCAGAGGACACTCAGTACACGCAAAGGACTATGGGAGGAGGAGATCATTAACTCCCATAAAATATTTACAGATCACCCCTAGTAGGAAATTCTGCTTAACAATATGGTAATAGATGTATTTATTAATAGAAGAAAATCAGGCACATGATTTCTCAGTTGGTTTGCAAACAAGTAGGACAAAGATGTTTCCCAGTAGACTTTCTTGATCCAGGGAATCTAAATATCTGAGTCTCTCTCTCTCTCTCTATTTTATGCATCTAAGGAACAGATCCTTCTGCCTGTCTACAAGAGAGGCTGAGTCAGCCAGCGTTCTTCTGCATCATGGCTCACATTTTGGCCTCCTCTGTTCCACGGGAGCTTCATTCCAGGCACTTCCCACCCAGGTACTTCCTGAGGTAGTCACCAGTAAATACTGAAACGAATAGCCCAGTCTTTAAGTGGAGCCATGGGGGGGTCTCATCCATTACAACTAAATTCTGGGTGGGCTGGCCCTTTTCCAGCATCTCATTTGTAGACCCTGAACATGTCTGCCAAGATTTATCTGCCAGCCCCCGGGGAACAGAAACCAAAGTGATCTGCATTAAAAATGAAAGCCACTGAAGACAACAAACCAAGCTTTAGAAAGCACTGGAGAGATTTACTGGGCTTCTCAGCAAGGCTAGATGGCAATGATGCCACAGGACAGCCATCGATTCTTAACAATGAAGAATTCGTATTGATCCTCTTCTACCCGGAAAGGTTAAACACTAGCGTACAAAGTGGGAGAACATCTGGGGATTTGAATGGCAGGAGAGCTAATGCCCACTGGACCAGGGATGCTCCGTGCTTCTTAGACTGTTTCATACGAGAGCTGTGAGCCTAGCATCTGCCAAAGGTGAAATTTGATTGACGGGATTCAGGAGTCCTGTGAGGTAGTTAAAATCTATGTGATTTTTAGCTGGTACACGTCCGTAATCCCAGCACTTGGGAGGCTAATTCATGAATTCCAAGCCAGCCTGGGTTACACTGTGAGATTCTGTCTTGAAGAGCAAAATGAAAAAAAAAAAAAAAATTGTGTGGTATTTTTTGGGGACTTTGTCTCATCTATTCCCACCTACTCTAAATTTGTTTGGACCCTCTCACGGGCACGGATGGTTCTAAGGCCTCTCATGATGGGAACAGATGGGGAACAAATGGTCAGTGGGACACAGAGGACCTGGCTCTACTTGCCCCCCCCCAATTTGTCCCTAACTTATGAATAATTCAAATAACAGAGGCCCAGTGGAACGAATCCCTATATGTCTTTGAAAAAGACTCTTATTAGGCATCTTAGAGAGCACAAGGGCAGAGGAGAGGCTGACTCCTTTAGGTAAGAGCAGATTGCAAACAGAAATAAAAATGTCAACCCTGGAGACTGGGGCGTGTTTTCTTTCCACAGAGAACTGCTCGTCTTTGCAGCAGACAATAGAGGGCAGCAAACAGAATAACCGCAGGAAACCTTCGGCCGCCGACTTAAGAGTATGTTGGGAGAAAAATATATCGGGAGAAAAATGTTAACTGTTGAAAAGAGAAAGCATATATTTTTGGGGACATTGGTGCATGAAATGATAGAGAAATATCAACCTTGAAAAGCGATGGCAGTTTCCCCAGAGGATGTTACACATTTGCAGTCGTAAGGGAGTTCATAAATCACCCCAAGAGTTTGACTAAGTCTAGGAATGAGGAGTCAATTTTGACATCAATATTTTTTTTGTGGATTTGTAGATGGCAGAGAAAATAGTCTTTTTTAAAAACAGGTTTAAAAAACGCAGTTTAGCTATTTGTGAATGGTGGAAAGGCTGACAGCTATCTTGGCATTCTCTAGCCTAGTGCATAGTCAATTGGAGCTTCTGCTTCTCACGGTGTGCTTGGGTGTACACTCCGAAGGTCCCTTTTGGGGCTATATGAGATTCCTACTGAGATTTGATAATGGTGGAAGAGAATGCCTTGGGAATGGCCTAAATGAAAAGCACAGTAAAAAGAAGGCACAATGGTTCACACCTATAATCCCAGAAATCAGAAGGCTGAGGCAGGAGGATTGCTTTGAGTTTGAGGCCAGTCTGGGCTACAAGGTGAGTTCATGACTAGCCTGGGCTATATAGTGAGAGAGATCTTGTCTCAAAACACAGGGATCTGGAGCACAGGGAACCAGGGAGACAGATAGGGAGACAGGGAGACAGATTCAATCAATCAGGGGGAATGACAAGAGCCTTCTAAGACACAAAAGATACAGAAAGTCCTTTGGTGTTCAGGAACCCAAGAGACAGCTTAGCCCGAGATTAAGGACCATGACAGACAGCTCTGAAAAGTTAATCAGAATGATAGGGCTAAAACTGGAGAACATATTCAATCTGCTATCTAGACAGAGGTATGTTGGTATTAAGGAGATCAATGGGGGAGTCATTCTTTAGCTGGATAAGGTTGGACCCCATATTGCAAGATCCTTGTTTAACTTGTGTGATTTATATTTATGGATTTGTGTAGAGGCAACTTCATGAATTCATTCCTTGGCATCCATCAGGCCTCTGCACAGCACTTAACTGAATACCAGGGACTGTACTAGACACTGGGAACTCCATCCTGGTCATACATGGTCCCCTCTCCCAAGGCTATCCTCTTGTTGGGGAGGCACTGTGAACCAGAGTTCCTATCCCAGGATTCAGGACCCTGAGGAAGTTGAGGATGCTCTACTAAGAGGACACTTAGCAGAGTCTTCAGGATCAGGGACAGCTTCTTTGAAGCTTCGGTTGTCTACAAAAACCTGATCTGCTGAGTATCACAGAAAGACCTTGAAGTTGGGAGGAGGTGAGGCTGAGTAAGACTTCATGCCTGAAGCTTGGCCCCAGGAAGGGCCTGAGGGCCTGCAGCTCTGCAAGGTCAGTTCACGATGCCCTGAACCAAGCTTGCTCATCCTCCCGGGAGACTGAGAGCAGCTGCTGGATTCCTAGGACAGTGAAAGGAGGTAGGAGCCTGACAGCAAGACTTGCCTGTCTGGGCTGGCTTCTGGCCCAGTTAGGTTTCCACCACACTGGCAACAACAGCCTAAGTCAGAAACGGTGCAGTCTTCTGACCAGTTAATTAATTCAAAACATCCCCATTCTCATTTTGAGGACATTATTCCATCTAATTATTTTTTTTCCAGTCTGTCCATTTGGAATGAAAAACAAAAGAATAAAGCTTAATGCCAGCATTTCTCAATGTCTCTCCAAAAAAAAAAAAAAAAAAAAACCAAAAAACCGTAACTCGGCACTAAATAAAGCCTGGTAATTCAAAAGCAAAAGCTCTAATATATTCAGCATAAAACAGACAGAGGACCTAGAGCAATAATGGTAACACTAATAACTAAAACAGTTATAACAATTAACAATTACAATGATAGGGAAGCTAATGGCTATGATCACTGCATTTAAATTGCTAACAGCGCTGAGAAGGAGTTTTTCTAGAGAAAATGGGGGGGGGGTGTGGCAGGGAGTGTCTTGTTCTTTCTAATCCTGTGTAGGGAGGCTAAGCTTCAAGTGAACAGAGTATCACAGAGAGCTGACACAGAATTGTTTTTTTCCCTCTTTTCCAGGTAGTCATCACAAGTTATTTGTCTCCCCACATCAGGCTCTTTGTGACCGGTGACAGGCATTTTTCCTCTGGTGGAGTCCAGGCTGGTGCTCCTGGTGACATGGTCAATGGAAGCACCTAGGCAAAGGACCAGGACATCTGTCTGGCTTTCCTTGTCTTCAGGAACAGCAGAAGCTGACTGTCCTCCCTGAGTTTAGCTGTGAGGACACTGGGTGACTTCAGAGTTCAAGCTGAGACCAGGGGAAAAGAGGCTAAAAGGCGGTCAGTGTGCTGTTACATTTTCTCAATGAATGTAGGCTGTCAATGAGGCCTGGCAGCAGGCACAGCTGTTTAAATTAGGAACACCAGAGACAATAGTTTGCAAACAAACCTAGCAGAGTAGGGCTCAGTGAGAGTCGGACCAAAACTCTGTAAACAGTGTCTTGAAATGCTGCGGTCTAAGCCAAGCCAGGAAGGGCCGCCATCTTTAGTCCATTCAAAGCAGACACCCACTGCTACTTTATTAACAATTTCAGAAGTATGACAAAATTCATCAGGCGTACTCACTGTGGCACCAGGGCAGGGAGAGTGGGTTTTTTGTTTTTGTTTGTTTGTTTGTTTGTTTGTTTGTTTTTGCTTATTTTCAATACCAATATGGTCCAAGCCCATTTCATTTTGAATAATGAAATTACCATGCTCCTTAATTTTGCAAGTGTGATTTATGTATGGGGAATAATCGAAGGTCCTGATCTCACCTCATCTGTTCCTTTTATTGGGTCAAAATTTTTAGCTGGGTGATGCTCAGCTGCTCACTGTTGGTCTTGGAAAACCAAAGGGTAAGAGCTGCCTGCACGAGCCTGTGTATCCTCTCTTTTCTTTAGTATGGGAGTTCTCTGTCTGCAGGTACCACCACGGGCCTTCAGAGGGGCTCCAGGATGGAAAGCTCATGAATAATGACTTTTCTGCTCTTCTGAGATGACTGGATGCTTATTAAGACCATGCCTGGTTTGCCCACAATTGTTGAGAGAGAGAGAGAGAGAGAGAGAGAGAGAGAGAGAGAGAGAGAGAGAGAGAGATACACACAGAGAAAAAGAAACAGAAGAGACAGGGAGAGACAGGGAGTCAGAAAGGGAGGCAGACAGAAAGAGAGACAGAGAGAGAGAGGAGAGCCCATTCCAAGGTCTTCTTTGGGCAAGGATTTGATGTATCTAAGGGTGACTTGTGTCTCCACAGCATGCACACCGAAAGCAAAGGTAAATTTTGTACAAACAGCCCAGAGTGAGTCTTGCTTTGGGCTACCCAGAAGTTACCTTCTCACAGCAAGGCAGGAAAATATGATCACGCCACTGAAGACCTTTAGTGTTAGATCTGCTATGGGAGTGCTCGGCTGGAATTTAGAGAAAATCTGAGGTGTTGAGGAGTCACTCATTAAAGTAACCCTGTTACTAACAGTCACGCTGTAAAGCAAGCTCTTTATAGATTGAGCAATCAATACTACAAGGCCGTGATAGATTTTCTAGGTAACAGAATAAAATAAAAGGAATTGCATCTTACAGGGTCATTAACACTCAATAAGGATAAACTGAATTCTGTTCCTCCCTCCCTCTTCGGATAAGATCTGGAGCTGGGCTGTAAAAACGTTAGCAGGTCTGTCAGAGGGGAGCAGGGCATCAAGAGACCGGGTGTGTGGGGTGGAGTCGGAAGTGCTCAGATGCCAGATGCCACAGCGCCTTACGGGGAAGGGCAGCAGGACAGGCTGGTCTGCTTAAAGCCTTTCCCCCCCAGACACCTGAGAAAAACTAAAAGAAGCAAACATACATAGCTGATCTATGGCCTTCCGAGGAATCTCCTCTGTCCCAGCCTTCACCGAGGCTGTTGGCCCCTCCCCCAGATCTCTGTATTTTGTTGTTATAGAACTAAGAGATGACATCGGGACGTTACGTATGTGCTGCAGTTCTTACAGCTTCTTTGGAGAAAAGGCACTATATAAATTCAATAAATAAATAAGTAAACACAAATAATAAAAATCCCTGCCTCAGCTTCTGCAGAGAGAGCGAAAAGTCCTCCTGTTTTTTAATCGCCAAGTCACCAATCATTAAAACTGGTGGGAAGTCCAAGCCGCAGAAACATATTTAGAGCTAGCCTTATGTTAACGACACCTATTTGCGAGGCACAAAGTATGGGGAACAAAAGATTTCTTCCTATTGAATTATACCTGTTGGGATAGGTAAAAAAAATAAATCTCCTCTCACCTTCCAGATGGAAACAGAGAGAGAGAGAGAGAGAGAGAGAGAGAGAGAGAGAGACAGAGAGACAGAGAGAGAGAGAGACAGAGACAGAGAGAGGCAGAGAGACAGAGACAGAGAGAGGGAGGGAGAGAGAGAGCACAAGCCACTCAAAAGGAGAAAATGAGAGAAGGGAGGATTCTGGTAGGGGAATGCTAGACTTTGCAGGAGACTGACACTTCCTGACTGGAGTTTGATACAATGTTGGCCATAAGAAGCTTCCAGCTGTCCACCCAAGGCATCCACGTAGGATATATCTTCCTATGCTGGTGATGGAAGTTGGTTGAGAAAAGCCTTGTTTGGGACACGCTTGGTCAGAACAGATTTTCTGTTGGAATTCTGTATAGCAAGTAGAAAATGATAGAAATTAGGGCTGGAGAGATGGCTCAGCTGTTAAGGGCTAAGGATCACAACAAAACTTCAGAAATCAGGTCTCAGAGGACTTAATTCCACGTGCTTGAAGGCCCCTAACATCTTTGAAGCTTCCGTAACCTGCATACTTTCCCTTCTGCATCGGTAGCACGGCCTCTGATGCCATGGACCATCTTCCGTCTTCCCTGAGAGAAGCTGGATCTTTGCAAACCAGAGTCCTTCACTAAACCTTGGAGAGTCACCGTGGAGCCTGCAGGGACGGGGATGATGGCTCAGTGGGGAAAAGTGCGTGTCCAGCAAGCAGGAAGACGCAGGTTTTCATCACCAGAGTCCATCCAAAAGCCAGGCAAGGTTCCACATATCTGTAATCCCAGTGCCTCCACAGCAAGATGGGGGGCAAGAGACTAGAGAATCCTGGGGAGCAGGTCCCGGGCCAGCAGGCCAGGCGACCAGCGGAGTGATAAAACAGCAAGGAGATCCTGCCTGTCTCAAACCAAGGGGAAGGTCAGGCCCAAGATCGACACCGGAGGTTGTCCTCTGACCTACACACACACACACACACACACGCACGCACGCACGCACGCACGCACGCACGCACGCACGCACGCACGCACGCACACAGGCGCACACATTCATTTGCCGCAAAGATTGAAAGGGGAAAAGATACTTTGCTAAATGACTATGAATGAGAAGAAGAGGCAAAAGGAAAGGAAGAGAGGCAAGAGAGAAGAATGAGAAAAGGGCCAGAGGAACCAAGAGAGACTGGGGAGGGAATTGGAGAAAGAACTCCCGAGCTTCACATTTCCATAGATCCTGGGGGCTGGGGAGGATCTGCTTGTATCCAAATCAGAGCTTTACCCGGCTCTGCTGATAGAATGAAGGTCCTTGAGGTGGCCCAAACAACGTGGGGCACTCCCTCACTGATCATGGAGTAAGTCTTTGGCCCACTTCAGGAGACCTGCCTCCTCCCCACCCCCCACCTCTGGCGTCTGACCTTAGGAGGGATGGGCTCGCTAACAGCCTGAAGCACGGCTAACAGTCTGGGATGAATCAGAAGTAATTTTGTATTCAACCAACCTGCTACATATTCATTTCCGAATGTGCCTGGCATCAAACCAGCCCATGCGAAGTCAGCACCCCCCAGTCGCTCTCTGCCTCACCCCAGCTTCACTTTTCAGATCTGACACATTTCCATTCCCCTCTGAACTCGCAATCTCCGAGCCTCTCAGGGAGGAGACATTTCCATTCTTTCCATTCTCCATCCTCTGATCTCTTTGAGATGAGGCAATTCTATCTTCACTGCACTGATTTAAGAAATACTGATAGGAAAAATAAATATCTGGTTTGGATTCCCACCTTCTGAAGACAAATCTTGGCTGCGCTAGGACATCGATTAAAGTGATTGGGTGTCTGCTTTTCAAGTTAAGGCACTTCTCTATCCAGCCACTCTATTTTGGGCTTTTGGGGTCGTGTACCAGGACTCTATTCATTAGAGGGTCCAGTAATGGTAGTGCTTTCTCAAGCCGGAAGCCCCGTTGTTCCACCCCGTGTTGTGTGATTGCGTCCTGTACCTCGCCGTCGATGAGTGCCGTGTGCATCCTCTTCTAAATCAAGGTCTTCATCTGAGGGGACAAATGATCAGCATTAGCCATCAGTGGGGGGTGGGGTTTGGTCTTTATGCTCTTTCTTTTGAGGGGGTCACCTTTCTCTGAGCTCACTGACCTCCCCTTTCTTGTGTTTCAAAGCAGAGTCTTGCTATGGAGCCCAGGGTGACTTTGAACTCATGATCTCCCTTACCTTAGCCTCTCAAGAGCTGGAATTACAGGCATGTGTTATCATGCCTAGTTAGGGAACTCTCTCCCTTAAAGGAACTTTCATTAACACGTTTTCTTCTTCTTTGCCCTCCTCAATCATCTCTCACCTTTGGATTGGCCATCCTCTCCTCCCCTTTCTATTCATTATCCATTTGCAAACATTCTGAAGGACACACTACACACTAGAGGCTGCCCTAGGAACAGGGGACACACAACAAGACAGGCATGCCGAAGTCCCCGCCTTGATGGAGCTTCCAAACCACTGAATCACCAAGGGGCTTATCACGAGACCCAACTCTTTCCCTTAACCCCTATTTCTTCTTTCTTGGTGGAATTCTTGCTTGTATCTATTATCCGCATGCAGCCATCTTCTTTGGCTTTAGTCACTCCAGAGTTAGGGTTTGAGAGAGAGGGGAGAGAGAGAGAGAGAGAGAAAGAGAGAGAGAGAGAGAGAGAGAGAGAGAGAGAGAGAGAGAGAGAGAGAGATTGGGAGTGAGTTTTAAACCTTCTGTGATTAATTAGTCCCTAACATATCCATTTTTGTTCAGCTGTATCGGAGGCTGGTCATGTATATAGTTTTATGTTCCTAGTACTTGAGGCCTGTAGTTATCTTTTTACTGTTTTATTTAGCCTGCCTTGTTCATTAGAGTATAGGCTCCTGAGGGCAGATGGAATGGTCTTTTAATTAATTGCTGTGGATTCACAATGGGTTCTAAGTCAATGTTAGTGTCTAACTCCAGTCAAGTGTTTATATGGCCAAAGTCACAATGTGATTGGCCCAAGTTTCTTACCCTCATTAACCTGTTTCATCTCAAGCTTCATACTATTTGATGTAATAGGAACTGGGCCTTTATTAAGAAAGTATGTGTGTTAGACTAACATTTAGTAATCCTGTTTTATAATATAGAGTTATAATGTATATATATATGTACATGGACAGAAATAGGCTCACTATTCTTTTCTCTCTCTATCCTCTCTTCTCCTTTTCTCTTACACAGCACACACAGACAGTCAGATAGACAGACACACATATACACATGTGCACACGCACTTGCCTTACATCCTGTGGAAAAGGAGTACTTTGAAGGAATATTTTCCAAAAAAATTTTATTATTTTATGCATATGAATATTTCACCCGTATGTATGTATGTGTACCACATGTGTGCTTGGTGCCCATGGAGAGAATGTTGGATCTCCTAGGACTGGAGTTGCAAGTTTTTGTGAGCTGCCATATGGGTTCTGGGAATCGAACCCTGGTCCTCTGGAAAAGCAACGTGCTCTTAACTGCTGAGCCTTCTCCCCAGCCCTTTGAAGGATTCTTATTACTGGGTAAGGTCCGGCAGTGGGGAACTCCCCCTTCCATCTGCAGGGCTCCCCCACCCACCCCCCTCAAGGTACAGAGATGTAAGGTAAGGAAGGAATGAAGTCAAACGCAGGAAACAGGGCACATAGAAACAAGTCAGACTAAACATCATCCCCCCCACCAGGCTCCTCACTACTGCCCCCTTCCTCCCTTCTGTTAGGATGGTTTTCCTTTTTGCTGTGGGGCCAATTTTACCGGACCGACAATATTAGAGGGTGCGTCGGTCGGTGCGTCCTCCTTGTAGAGATGCCCGATAATTTGGACAGCACGCAGCTCTTTTCCTGGTATCAAACAGCTCAATCCCAAGGCCCAGTAATGTGCCGTGCTTAAGCACTTTTGCAGAGAGCGTTTATCCTGCCGCTGCGGCCCGTGCGCAGCTGTCTCTGCCTCCCAATTCTAATCAATGTAAATTGGGTCAGATCTCCGCTGTGAATTACAAATTGGATCCGAAGTTGGAGGGTCACCGTGCCTGCGACTCCACCTCCTTCCCACCGCCATTAGATGGGAAGCTACACCAAAGATCTTTTCTAAATAAATCAGACTTTATTGTAAAACTCGGCCACTGACGAGACATAACCTCATTAGCATTGATTTTAAAATAAATTATTGAAAGTGGCCTGCCTGCTCTTTGCATTTGTAAAAAAGGAGAATGTAAAATGTATTTGCAATGATAAAAATGAAAACTAAAACTTGATTCCTTTATCCTTTCAGGCAATAGCACTTAATCTAGTCATGATATAAAAAAAAAAAAAAAAGGAAAAATGGAAGCGTGTTTTGTTCACTTCCCAGATCCCAGAATAGAGTCAATGATTTCCACTGCACCTTTGGAGTCACCTAGAAAGAAAGAAAAATGCTGGCCATTAGGCATGTGTATTATTTGCTGCTGTTGCCAGGCCCCATGGTGATGGATGTGAACGGGAAGCCCAGGTCCCACTTCTCTTCTCTCTGCCTTGTTCCCTGGTGGCGGAAAGTGGCCTCCAGTTAGGAAGCCTCATGACTGATGGGCCTGGGGCTGGGTCTCAGGAGTCTCTGGAGGTCTGAGGATGGGGTCCTGTCACACAGTGGAGGAAGCCCCTTCTACAGTTGGCTATGGTGAACACAGCTCCTGGAACCTTCTTAGCTTCGGAGGGTTTGATACAATCAATCTCAGACCCTTCTGTGAAACCAAACTGGTATCTTTCCAGGTCCAAAGTCAAGATAATGATAATGTAACTGGGATTTCTAAAAAAGGCTTTTTGCTTAAAAAGAGGGGTGGGTTAGAGAGTTAAATTCCTTATTTTTGCTACTCTGTGCAAGGGGGGGGGCTTTATTATTATTTGTGTGTGTGAGTGTGTGTACACACACATGCTCACATGCATCAGGGTGTATGTATGGAAGTAACAGGATCACTTGAGAGAGCTACTTCTCTTCTCCCACCATGTGGATCATATGGTTTGGAGACTGGCCTCTTTACCTACTGAGGCATCTTGTTGGCCTGAGATTTTCATTTTAAAAGACCATTTTGAAAAATATATTTATATATTTTAGGTTAAAGAGCTCATTGGACTTCTCTATAAGAATATTATTAGGCATTTTAGCATTACATCTACGGAAATACATCTTCATTTAAGAGAGAATTAAAATTTATGTGCTAGCTCAACTTTAAACAGTAATAGATTATAATGGTCCTTGCTCCTAACAGGGCATATGGGACCCCAATCTTACACAGGCTTTAAACAAATTAACCTCTGAAGATTACTGCCCACTTATTACATTAAATGCTCTACTTGATCCCCAAATATCTCATCTCAATTGGGAAAACAGTTGAAGAAGATTCTGATAACTGTGTGAACATGTGAGGGAACCATGGGGCATCACAAATGAGCATCAGTATCCGGAGAGTCGATTTCAATCAACATTCTTGGCACAGTGTCAGGGACACTAATGAGAGGCTGAGAGGAGCAGGACACTGAATCCACCTAGGAGGGACAGAGAGGTGCTAGCTGCTCCGACACCTGACTCCTTCCTGAAGCGTGGCTCTGGCCCCCACCCCTGACACTGACTAACCTGATACCAGAAAAAACTGGTGTGTGTGTGTGTGTGTGTGTGTGTGTGTGATCACATCAAAAAGAGGGAAACGCATTTTCCCCCAAACAAAAAGTGACAACGGCTTTTAAAAAAATGCCAAATGTGTTCATGTGCAGCCAGATGTCAAGGTGCCGTGTGACAGCTGCAAGAGAAGTACAGGGAGGCTTGATGTGCAAAGGGAGCAGCAGAAAAATAGAAAGAAACCGCTCCCTGGCATGCCCAGAGCTGCAGACCCCGCCTGCTCTCCCAGCTCTCTAGACAACAGTATGAGCAAGGGGCTAAGAACACACTTATTCTCTGCGGTGTGGTGGGGAGTCTCAACAGCTACCTCTCAATACTTCCATCCTGTCTCCATGGTATGGCTGATGTATAAGAGAGTAAACTCGATTTGTGCTAACAGCAACACTTGGAACGCATAGGGTTGAGTTCTACAAATAATAACTGAGTACCTACTAACTGGGGAGAAGAACACGAAAGATCAGAGACAGAGCTTAATTTCAGTGGAGTCTGAGATGATGTCACATCTGAGGACACATCTGAGCAGAGGTCAGGGGGACACCATGGTTCCAGCTGGTGCTGGCCCAGCAGCACCCCATGGCTGATGCTCAGAGCGTAGATAGATAGACAGACAGACAGACAGAGCGAGCAGGAATGAGGAAGACAATAGGCCAAGATGGCACTGATTCTTCTTCATACATTTTATGTTTTGGGCCTGGGTTTGTTTTGTATTTTTCTTTCTTCAGATTTCTGTCACAGTTCCCTTTTCCTGTGCGCCCGGACAACTTATACAGGGGGAGAGATAATCCCACAGAACGTTGTTTCCATTTGACTCTAATTAAAAAAACCCTAGTTATATGCTTTATTATAAAGCAATCTGGTGTCTAGGTCTATAACAACCCTCTGGGGCAGTGTGGGTAGCTTCAGAATGTGCACAGACATTTCCAGAAAGGCCTCTTCATCTCTTTCTGTTTGTTTTTTTGGAATCTCTAGAGAACACAGCTGGATCCTGCTGCCATTATAGCTACTACAAGGCCCCAGTTACAGCTCTCCTAGGTCTCAGATGCCTTACTGGCTTCTAGCCTTGAGGCCCCAGACAATGCAGGACCTGATAAAAGATGCCCTTATATGGAATCTTGAATTGTGAATCTGGGCCTGTGCTGGTCTGCAGAATAACTTCAAGGAAGATGTGAAAAGATTTAGGAAAACCTGTTTTTTTTTTTTTTTTTTTTTTTTTTTTTTTTTAAAAAGGATTTAGTTTAATACTTATTTATTAATGTGTGCAAGCACGTGTGTCTATCAAGCATATGCAGGTTCCTATGGAGGCCAGAAGAGGGCATCAAATCCTCTGGAGCTGGAGTTGTGAGCTGTCCAATGTGGATGTTGGGAACTGAACCCAGGTCCTCTGGAAGAGCAGCAGGTGCTCTTAACCACTGAGCCATCTCTCCAGCTCCAAAGCCTCCTATTTTAACATCTGGCTTTCATACTTCTTGGTCATTCTCTGCAGTTCAATCTACTACAAATGAAATCTTAAAACTCAAGGGCTCTCATATACTCAACAGGAATGTTCAGAAGTCCCAGTGGATACCAACATTGAAACCATATTTTCCAGGACTAACATTTTTTTTTTTTTTTTTTTTTTTTTTTTTTTTTTTTTTTGTGGTCTGGCTGAAAACCTTGAGTGCTTTGATTTTCTCTCCTGGGGACAAGAGTGCTAGCCATGTAGCAAATGCTAATCATCTCATGATTAATGTGATGTTGTGCATTTAATTTGATGACCCAGACATTATTTTGGTTAGGAAAACCTTTTTTTTATTGACTTGGTATATGGTGTATATTCTTTTCACTCTTCCAGAAGCCCACTTAAATTACACCTGGGAAGGGAAGCCTCACTTACACGCCTTTCCTCATAGGCACAGTGAGCACGTCCATAGGGCCCTCCCCAAGGAACAGGGTCAGCAGACCTGCCGACCCTAAAAATCCTTCACAAAGGGTGTTCACCTGTTATAATGAAACAAACGCTAGCTAGCTTTCGGAGCCATTTGACTACGGATGTGCTTTGCAGGACTAGCACAATCCAGTGCTGCCTGGTTGCCCCTCCACCCAGCACCTGGCCTCTTGGTAGGAAAAAAAAAAAAACAAAACCAAAGGGCCTGAGCAGAAGGTGCTCTCCACATTCCATCTGTTCAGGATTTTCAGATTCACACACATAGCTGCAAATGCCTAACCGGACTGTGCATTTGGGTCTGGCTGGTGAGGGCGGGACCTGTCCATCCCCTAACTTTTGGAGGATGTAATACTTCCTATAAAACACCACCAGGTTAATGCAACCATCATTTGTGGAGTGCTTGTTGGATGCCAGTGCTCTGGGCTAAGTGCACACATTCTTTTCAGGCCCCCCCCCCCCCCCCCCCCCCCCCCCCCCCCCCCCCCCCCGCACCGCAAATCCCTCTTGGATGCCTGCATTGCTTTTCCCCATTTTACAATGGACAGAGAAGGCAAGGAGCTTGCTCAAGGTCTCCCAGCTAGCAGGCGCCGCCGGTGCAGATCCACTCTGACTTACAGCCAGCTTTGTGCCTGTTGCTTCGAGCTGTCCCCCACCTGCTGCTCTTCAGTAGGTGGCAGCTGGCAGGAAGGGGAGTGGGCTGGAGGTGGGGTGGGGTGGGGATGATGCTAGGCCCCTCACGTTCTGTCTCAGTCTCTTTAGGACTGTGGTGTGACATATGCAAAACTCGGAACAGCAATTTCAGAAGTAACAGTAGTGGAGTGCTAGAACGCTTGGGTGATGGAGTCACGACACGTGGCTGGGATAATCACACGATAATTAAACGCCTGTGTACCCCCACCCCCATCCCATGCTGTCTGTAAGGACTGAGGTGGATAGTGGCTTTTGTTTATTGGAAGCACAGGCCAGGTAGCTGCTGTCTCTCTAACCCGCAGCAGGAGATCCTGGCTTTTCTAGAGTGTGGCTTCTTCACTTTCTGCAGACAGTTGTGGGCACAGGGTTAGTGGCCGTTTGAGCCCTGGGGTCCACTGCTTATATAAATGGTGGGAAGTTTGGAGGTGTTCTCCACACCTCAGCAGAGGGTAGGAGTTTAGGAGGAAGGATAAACTTGTACCGCTGAGAAGCCAGTGGAACATTGCTCGTCCCTGACCCAGAATAAGGGATGGCCTCAAACCTATCCTGTTGTCTGAGGCCCCTTCCCTTTGTACTGCATCCCTGAGCATCTGTTTCCTCCTCTCTGGCTTCTCTGAGCACCACACACCTTTCCTTTGCACCCCAGAAGGCGGAGTGGTTCAGGGCGATGTTCCCCCAGCCCTCTCCCACAGCGGAGGCTGGATCTTTCCCAGAACCTGGGCAGCAGCGAGCTGCCTGTAAGCTCCCTGGGAAGTTTCTGGCCAAGTTGGGGAGCGCGGTGAATCAGATCCGTCTCCGCACCCTGCTGTTGCGATGGCACAGGCTGTGAGAGGCAAGATTCTCAGAGGAGCTGTGTTTTAATGTAGCAATTTGATTCAATTTTCCACTCTATAAAATTACCCATCACTGCTCGTTGCTTTCTAACAGACACCTTCACTCTTAATTTAACAATCCTATCGAATTCTGCCAGGGAAATTGGAAAAATTTATCACCTGTGAAATTTTATTTTCCTTTGGTTGTATCTGTTTTTGTAAAACTTCATTAACGACGATGACTTGCTGAGGGAATTATCATTTTTTTTTTTTAACTTCAGACACAAGAAATGGCTCGACCTCAACCAAGATATCATTTGCATAATAAAACACAACAAAAAAGGCTGGGGAAGCAGAGACTG
Source organism: Peromyscus maniculatus bairdii (assembly GCF_049852395.1). Classification (NCBI taxonomy): domain Eukaryota; kingdom Metazoa; phylum Chordata; class Mammalia; order Rodentia; family Cricetidae; genus Peromyscus; species Peromyscus maniculatus. The sequence continues at coordinate 83,649,610 of NC_134859.1, read as the reverse complement.
GCAGAGGCTGGAGGACCGAGGGGAAGGGATGGACTCTCCTTGGTGGGGTTGTGTGGACACAGCCTTGCCTCTTTGACTGGGGGGGGGGGGGGGCGCGGCGCAATGACGTGGCTTCTCTTTCAGGCAAGAGACAGATAGGGAACGCCTACTTACGAGGGTTGGACCCTCTTCTGAGGGAGCCTTGAAATGTAATTATTTACTGATGATGCTTTTAGCAACAGGGCCCTGTCTTCAGGGGCCTGAGTGTTAGATTCACCTTACTTCCCAGGTTCATCTGGGAGGCAGGTTTAAATTGCTATAAATTTTGGCTTAATTTGAATTTCTTAGCAGAGCACTAAACTCCTGGCAAATTTCCACAGGAGCGCTTTCTGAATGGACTTGGAGATTCTGCTCTCCCATTGTCTAAATACTCACAATTAAAAGGCTCAGCCTTGGGTTTTCCAGTCTGACCCCCACTGTGCTCTGTACTGTTTACCAGCTGCTGGGTCCCCACCAGAAGTGGCTCCCTGAGCAGTGATGACTGTGTGTTTTCTGAGATGCTAGTGAGCTTGCCTTCTGAAGAGGAGGGCTCCACCGGGCTGACCTGCCCTGGCAGCGGGCGGAAGGGAAGCAGGGGCTTTACTCCTAGAGGATAATTTGGTTTTGGACAGTAATGAGTTGTGTTCTATCAGAGTTTTACTGCATCACTAAAATGGTCTGTTGGCATTGGTATAATTCAGACTTCTGAAGGCCTCCGTACCCAAGACAACTTTTGTGTCATTTTCTTGACTCTACAGAAAATAAGCGAGAACTAGAGAGTTGTGAGAACTCACCCCCAAACTCACGGTAAACCAATGAAAACCAGAGGGAGTGTTCTCTGGCCTTTAATCTTAGTGGCCACAGGAACAAATCATGAGCGCAGACGAAAGACACCGTGGTGGACCTCATCTTGCTCCCAGAGCAAGGCGCAGCCACTGTACTGGGAGTCATGAACTTCGTACACTGTCCCCTTCATTGAATGAAGGTTAGATCTGGATTCTTTTGGGGGATGGTTTCATCCTCCTACCAGGTCAAGACTTTTTGAAAGTAGGGGAGGAGGGTAATTAGAAGATGAAGTATTTCACCTGGTAGGACTTCATAAATGTCCTCTTCTTCCTCTGTGGGCTCAGGCAAGGTCACGGCTCTGCCCTGGGAACCAGCCTTGACGGAGTCAAAACCGTCAATGTCATCATACATTTCTTCCTCTTCTTTCTCCTCTTCCTCTTCCTCTTCACAGGGGATGGTTGAGGAGCTCAGATCTGCCAGGGCAAAGATAAGAATGAGCAAAGGTAGGGGGAAAAGAATACGGCTGGGAAAGAAGGAGGAGGAGGAGGGAGGAGGAGAACAAAACATGTCAGAAGAAAGTGAGACACTCGGTTAAGTGCTCTTCCTTCTGACGCAGGCCTCGGTGGCAGGATCTACAGAAAAGGCCAGCGCGGCGCTGGGTCAGGTTTAAGCCGTCCACATAAATCCTCTCTGGCAATAACACTCGGTCCGAATGAAGCAGCCCTGAAAAGTATGGGTGTGTGAATGAAAACACAAGAGGACGGAAAGAAAACGGGCCGATGAGGCACTGCCAGCGAGCTCTGCTCTGTTCATCAAGCAGAAACCCGGAGGGGTGAGTGATGGCCCCGAGCTCTCTTAGGTAACAGAGCCAAGGCACCTATGGTGGCGTCTGAGCACTCAGAAGCTCATCTCCCATGGTCTCATCGTAGCATTCAGACAAATTTGTTCGGGGAGAGGGAAGAAAAATGGGGAAAAGTAGCAGAAGAAAAGAAATGGGGACATGGAAAAACACAACCGTCACGCGACCAAGTGGAATGGCTAAACAGCGCGGTCGCCATGTCCTTTTATGGCCTGGCTGACCTTCAAGGGGGTCACTGAGTACAGGATGTTCAGCCATTACGGGCGCTGGTGAGCACGGGGCAGGGAGCAAGATTGGGTTCAGTTCTGGTGGTGGTGGTGAGGGGGGTGGGAAGCGCATTCTCTTGCCTTCGGGGTGCTCCTGGAAACCCCCACCGAGGGGCCTCTGCTCAGGACCTGGTGAGCACACTGAGTGTACTCTGGGGAAGGGGAGAGTGGAGAGACTCGAACCGTTCATTTCAAAACACAATAAAACTGTTTGGCTTGATTAGGCTTTTAATAAAGATTTCCCAACACATTTCATCTGAATTCTGGCGACTTCATATGAGGAAAGGATCAAAGGCACATTTGCGGCTTCAGCCATATGTTATTATTTTGTTTGTTTTAAAATAAAATGGAATGAATAATTTCTTCAATGTGAGATTCTGAAAGTACCACAGGGTACAGCTCAATAAAGCTGCTCTGAGTTTTATGGAGGTTTACACACTTAGGGGTATATTACACGCATAAATCCTAGGCACCTAGATGAGAGTGTGCCCTGTAGCCTCACCATCAACGCTCATGTTTGCCTAGTTCCAGTCTATTATACGAGATGCTGTCGGTGCACGCTGTAGTTTGTTTTTGTAATAGCAGAGGTAGAAGTGAGTAAAAGAGGCATTTCTTGTAATTAAGGCTCCAGTGCTTCCTTCTTTTTATCCACAATAAAATCTTATGGCAGAATAATAAACCGTGATGAGAAAGCTTGGTGATTTTAGGTGGATGTGCTCCTCTCTGTGTCGTGGGCCATGCTCAAAGTTGGTGTTCTTACGTTCTGCTGAGGCCGGGGTCTTGCTAGGGTGGTCTATGAGGGTCCTCTTAGGCCAAATCCACCTGCTAGGCCACTCCCAGGCAAGGCTTCCTGGGCCATTTCGGCTGCTGTACCAGGCCTGCAGGCTGGCCGGTAGAGGGTACTCTAAGAATAGCCATCTAACTCTGCAGGCAGGACTGGCCATCCCAAGGCAAGGAATATTTTGTTGTGGCTTGGGAAATAACAATTTATTTTTAATGTCCAGCATCCCTGATGGCCACCGAGATGAGTCTAGAATTCCTCTTCTAAACAAAACAAAAACAAAAACAAAAATAAAAATAAAAAGAGGAGGAGGAGGAAGAGGAAGGTTTTGGATCTCGACTAGATGATGGCTCTTATGAATTACCCTTCCAGAATAGAAGGGACAGTGACTTGAGCTAAGCTGGCTTTTAGACTCTTTTCCAAACGATGATTAGTATGATAGGTTTTGTCTACATGGTGTCAGTGGAAAAGCTCTGACATCAGAGGTGATCTCCAGGTGGATGATTGCCTCACCTTCTCATTCATATATGATACTATTTGTTGTTATAAATCAGGGCTAATTAAATAAATAGGATTAAATAAGGCAATGTGGGGTAGGGGAGAATAGTGGGTCAGGAGAAAACACATGCGGAAACCTTTGGATTAAACTTCTAAAACATAACTTCAACTGCAAATGCACTCACATAGCAAATGCATTTGAAATGATGGCTCTTACCTTTTAACAAGAAACTTATTTGGTCCACCCAGTCTCTGGCGTCAGCTGGACTCAGAGCTGTAAACTGGAGGAAAATGAGGGCATTAATTTAGTCGCCACCTTCACTCAAACTGCCAGGACTCCTGCTAGACAGACTCAAAGGAATCCGAGTTTCAGAGCCAAGCATGGAGTTTAGGGGTTCTCCATCTCCTTACCACTCAGAAAAAAAAACAAATCCCAAAACATGTCACGCAGCTTCTTTGTGCCTGCAGTAGTTTTACACACCAGAGAGGATAGCTTTAAGTCTGGACATGTATGTTCATGTGTCCCTGCTCATTGGATTCCTTCTTCATCAGAGGTTTATGGGAAAAGGTTTGTAGGAAAAACAACAACAACAAATCAACATGGACATGAGATGGGAATACTACAAGGGAGGGGCCTTTGACAGCAAGGGGATGGGGTTTTCAGTGTTAGGGCCTTGGACACGCTAAGTTAAGCGCTCTACCGCTGTACTAGATGCTCACTCCACAGCAGGATGTTGAGGAGAGGCAGGGAGCCCTTATTGTTGTTTAGAGCAGGCTTGGGGTGGGGCTCTGAAGGAATGCTGTTTTGGCTGGGTTTTTAGAGTTGGTGGAAAGCCATGGGAGGAACTGAACACTTCAGCCCTGGGAACCACGGGGGCAGCCACAGCATCAGATGTGTGCGGGGCTCCAAGCAGGGCAGGTGGACTGGGGAACAGGTCCAGGTGGAGAGCAGTGGGTCAGGCAGGAGGCTCTACCCAGACTTAAGATGTAGGCAACAGGAAGCCGCCGTCAGTTCAAGCAAAGAGTGTGGGTAATTCTTCCAGTAGCCGTGGTTAGGGAGGATTGGAATAGGGATGTTTAGAGACTGAAGACCAATTAGAAAGCTGTGTAAGTAGCCCTCTGGGTGAAGTGATAGGGACTTAGCAACTGTGGTGGCTGTGGGAATAAATAGAGGAAGAAAGGACCAAAGGAAGAATCCATGGCTCAGAGTGATGGTTTAGATTCAATGGGCCAAAGACAGGCACATTCTGATTCACAAAACAGAGCAGCCAAGCACCAACCCTTTGTAATTTTAAAATGAAAAAACTTGAAATGAAAGGATATTTTAATTCTATGGCCATTAGGGTTGGATAAAAATACATGCTGCATAAGAAATACAGGTTCATGCTTTATCATTATCATTCTGTGTGTGTGTGTGTGTACAAGCAAGTACACATACTCTTTGTAGACATGCAGAGGCCAGAGGGCACTGATGTTTTCCTCTATCACTTTCAACATTTATTCCTTTGAGGCAGAGTCTCTCCTTGAGCCTTAAGCTCATGTTTTTTGGCCAGGCTGGCACTTTGCAAGCACCAGCTACCCTTGGGTCTCTATTCACCATGGTGCTGGCCTTAAAAGAGTGCATGAGACCATATCTGGCTTGTTACATGGGTTCTGGATTTAAACTCGGGTTTTCATGGTTGTGTTACAATCATGAGTCATCTGAATCATCTCTCCAGCATATCATAGTTTCTGAAAAACACATAGTTTTAGGATGTGTTTCTAGGAATATTGGTTTAAGTTTCTCACATAAACTTTGATCTGGATGAAGTAGTATTATAATTTAATATAAAAATAATCTAGAAACATGCTGAGTGCATATATCTGTTACATAATGTTTATATAGGACCCTATAGAGAAGTTTTAGTTAAACTTTAAAACATCTGGACATTATGTAGTGAAGACATAGATCATTTTATCGAATAACTGATCGAGACACTATCAAGGGCAAAAAGTTGAGTGAGGAGGAAAATTTGAAAAGTCAAAAGGTTCTTTAAATTGTTAATTTAACTTTTGTATGTTTCTTCTTTTTCCTAAGGTAGCTAAAGTTTAGTTACACAGCTTTATCAAAGATGTGATAAAATAAAGATTACCTACAAATGAACAGACACTAGACACATACATGTAAAATACATACTTGATGAATATCGATATATTCACTCGGAAATAGTTTTAATTGTTTTAAAAAGGGAGTAGGGAATATTCAAAAATACATAAAAATTGCCATAATGAGGCGTAAGTCTCTCATCGACAAGGCTTTGTAGGCCCCTAGACTTCACTATATCTCCTCAGAAACCATTGCCATCAAGGGCTTGGAAATCCTTCCAGAGACACAGCATATCCACTCCCAGGGGGCGGGTTCTGGACAGAAAGGCAAACATGGGAGAAATTAGTTTTCACTCTGTAGTTAGATGTTGCTTATTTTCAGTTTCCTGGATGGACACAAGGTTGACCAGTTGGACAAACAGAGAGAATAGGAACAGCAGTGGCGAAGTCGGCCTGCGAGTAAGGAATTGGACGGTGGGTTGCAGTAGATAAGAGTCTCCCCTGTGGGATGATACTGGGAAGGCAGGGGAGGAGTAAAGAGATAAAAGCCTGGTGGTATCCAGGGTGAGCGTAGCCACAGATGGTTGGGGAGGGGCACGCCACGGCAAAGGATGGAGCCGGAGAGCAGCTCTTAGCTGGGGAGAAAGGAGCAGGTAGCACAGAGGGTGGAATCCAACACAGGGACCAGCGACTGAGGCTCACATGCAACAGCACAGAAAACGCAAGTCTAATAAGGATCACCAGGCCATCCTACCTCATAGCTTCGTCTATCCTGGGAGGTCAGTTCAAAGCAGGATTCTTTCTTGGAGTCTTTTCGCAGGTGGGGGGCCATCCGGACACTGTAGCCCTTGATGAGGAAGGTCCCTTTGGGCTGCTTGCCTGCAAGACAGCAAAGCTCTCTGTATCTCTAGAGAGACACCCCAGCTAAGGGAAGGCATCTTCTCTGGTATGGAAAATAAAAAGCACCAAACAGCGGTTACATCCCCGAGGAACTACACTTGTCTAAGAAAGGTTATCAGGGACGCTTGGAGGAGGCTTTGGCCATAGTCAGACAGAGATCAGCACCAAGCAAGGGAAATCCAACACGAAAGGTTATTTTACCAAAACTGTACAAGAGAGACAGGGGAATTTATTAGAATGTTAAGAGCCCTATAACAACAGAGAGCAGGAGTTATTACGGCAGGGAGCGTGGCTGTAAATGTGGGGCTCTTGAAGGCTATTACAGGGCCCAAAACATTATTACCAGGGCCAGCAGAGTTCACGTTCAAGGAGGGGTACAGCAGCGGGGGGGGGGGGGGGGCTAACCTCGAGTTCCTGAATCTCCTTCCAGACCCTACCTCAAACGCTTGTCCCTCCCCGGCGGGCCAGGTGGGGATTTATGCTGGAGGAAGAATAATTCAAACTCAGCACGGGATTTTCTTCCAAGAGGTAAACTGGAAGTAGCCAAGTAGTGTACCATGAGAGGATGAGGAAGGACAGAGAGAAAGGGACCCCGAAGGAAGGCAAAGAGATGCCACACTGCCGGTCACCTCTATTCCAAAAAAGATACAGTATTGGACTCTTCCCTGTTTCCCCGAGAGAGGCTGTGCCTGTGTTCTGTGGTTCAGACAGATCGGAAGGAATCCACGGTCCCCATCCTCTCTAAAGGGACTTGGGGCTTCACCCTCAGGAAGAATGGAAAACACCCAGGAGGGTGGCGTGGTCAGCTGATCACAGGACTGTGTAGAGGGGACGGTAACCAAGTGTCTGGGTGATGACGGTGTCCTCTGTCAAGTGGAGCGAACTGGAAATGAATCTGTCCCTCACCGCATCCGGTGCTGAAGACTCGACCTGTGGTCTGGGACGTCTTTGGATGATAATGGTGGTAAGTGAAGGGCAAATGGGGAGGGAGGGAGAGCGAGAGAGACAGAGAGAGGGAAGGAGGGGGAGGGAGAGGTTCTATTTTTACCTGATTGAGCTAAAGGAAACACACAAACACTATACCCACGGAGAGAGTGTCCTGGGCATAATAAGGAGTAACTGGCGAGAGGGGAGCCATGCAACAGTGGTCTCTGACACCAGATCTTTTTTGTTAAAGTATCCCTCCTTGTTCTAACCGGCCACTAAAATGTTTTGTTGTTTCTTTGGTCGCCAGGTTTTATTTCACCCTGACGGCAAAATGGTCCATAAAAGTCTCCAAGCCTCGTGCTCTCTCCTTCCCCCCCTCCCCTCTCACCATAAGACCTGAGTTCTGAATGAACAGACTTGGCGTTATACTCAGGCATGCCAACACTTATCACCATTTTTTAAAGACGTGCATTTTAATTCTGCGTGTAGGGGTGTTTTGCTTGCATGCATATATGTGTGCCATGCGCATATCTGGTGTCTTCAGAGGCCAGAAAAGGTTATCAGATTTCTTGGAACTAGAGTTACAGATGGCTGTGGGCGACAGACGGGTGCTGGGAACTGAACTTGTGTCCTTTGCGAGGGCAATCAATGCTCTTTACCATGGGGCCCTTTCTTCAGGCCCTTCTTTCATTTAACTTATTTAAATGCATGGGAGATGATGAACAGTTTGCAGATATCATACTAGCCGGGCGTTGGTGGCGCACGCCTTTAATCCCAGCACTTTTGAGGCAGAGCCAGGCAGATCTCTGTGAATTGGAGGCCAGCCTGGTCCACAGAGTGAGTTCCAGGAAAGGTGCCAAAGCTACACAGAGAAACCCTGTCTTGAAAAACAAACAAACAAACGAACAAACAAAAACCAAAACAATCCAAAACAAAAACAGATATCATACTAGTTTGAAGAATAGAGTGACTGTCTGCCTTGTAGGTCTAAAATTAACTAATTAATTAATTAGCCAAGTTTTTGAGACAGGTCTCATAAGCCCAGGCTGATTAACTCCCTACATAGCTGAGGATGGTCTTGAACTCCTGACCCTCCAGATTCCACCTTCTGAGTGATGAGATCACAGGTATGCACTATCACACTGGTTTTATGCAGTGCTGAGGATCGAACCCAGGGCTTCATGCACGCTAGGCAAGCATCTACCAACTGAGCTGTATCTCCAAGCCTGAGGCCTAGAATTCAGGGGAGAAGCCAACCTTGTTGGACTTGCAAGTGAGCTGGGGATTGGAAGGCCACAGAGCTTCTGTGGCTCAGTGTTCCAGCATGCTGCTGCCAGCAGCAAGTACCCCTGAATGGGAAAGATTCTGAGGCATCCCCGATGGTCCAAAGGTGAAATCAGCGATGCTGCTGCATGAGGAGGGATGGACTGAGGCAAATGCCAGAAAGCCCGCAAATCCTGAGGATTCCAGGTCATTAGCAAAACTGCAGTTCAGTCTGCCATGGTTGTACCCAAGATGCCGGGAGACCGTTCTCCGGCTGGATGTCTAGACATCAGGAGAACGTAGTTTAGAAGAGCAAACAGCACATGATTGGAGGCAAATCTAAGGCCTTCTTTGTGAAGCTACCACTGCTCTCTGCATGAAGGTGGGCGAGCCTGAGGAAGTCCCTTCGAGGACTTTATCCAGCTCCTCTCCCTCTCGATTCCAATCTGCGAAACTGTATTTCCTCCCTGGGAGTCAGCATTCATTTTTTTGTTTTGTTTTTCAAGACAGGGTTTCTCTGTGTAACAGCTCTGGAATTCGCTCTGTAGATCAGGCTGGTCTCAACTCGCCTGCCTCTGCCTCCCAAGTGCTGGGATTCCAGGCGTGCGCCACCCGTGCCTGGCCTACAATAACTTTTAACTTGTATTTATTTGTAGTTCCCACCAATTACACTTAAACCCTCTCTTCCTTCTCAGGGACTAAGCTACTGTGTTCAACGTGGGTGAGTGGCCTTCTAGGGATAGCGTGTGGTGGCTCATTGAGAAACTGCCTCTGAGTCAACACCCCACTGTCACTGCGGTCGTCTGGCTGAAGAGCAGCTATTGGGAACGACAACGACTTAGGCTTCAACACTCTGGCTCCAGGGATGTCCACTGGGCTACTGTTTCCCAATAACTATGACTATGCTCTTAGAGAGTTTGAACCCCAAGATTCTATTTCTGGGCTATTGTTAAACACTGCTTAAATCTTTCTCAGAATTATTATTAGTGTATTATTGCTAATTATTTCCTGTGTGGTGGAGGAATTGAATTCAGGACCTTGTGGACACCAGGCAAGTGCTCTGCCACTGAGTTATAGCTCCAGTTCTTGGCTTGGGACACAGAGTCTTGCTACATAGCTCAGGCTAGTCTTGAACATGTGATCCTCTTGCCTCAGCTTTCTAGGTGTTGGGATTGCAGGAGTGTTTGTTTGCTTGTTTTTCTTGCTGTTGTCATTTGTTTGAACATCTTTGTGTGTATGTGTGTTCTCACTTGCACGTGTATGTATGTGCGTGGTCCTGTCGGTGAGTGCACGCCATGGTGGGCACACAGGTTAGAGCACAGCCTTTGGTGTTGGTTCTTCTCTTGCGCCTGCTGGAGACAGGGCTTCTTGTTTGCTGCTGTGTACTTCAGGCTAGCGGGTCTAAGAGTCCTGGGGGATTCTCCTGACTTTGCTCCACAGCCCCCTGTATTTTCCGACTTTCACTTCATTATAACCCTGCCTCCCATCTCACTGTAAGAGCACCATGGTTGCAGACCTATAGTATCACCTTTAGCTTTAGAGGGGCTCTGGGGATTTGAACTCAAGTCCTCAGGCTTATGCCGCAAGCATTTTACCCATGGAGCCATTCCCCCAGCCTATTTACTTATTTAAAGAATGCTTAACCATTCAATTCTGATAATACTGTGTAATAAGTCACAACAGACCATAGCCCTTCCATACCTTGACCACACTTTGTTCAAAGAGGGGACAAAGCGCTAAATTGGTCTGTGTTTTTGGCAGTGGGCAAGGCACGAGCTACCCAAGTCTATTTCTTTCTTAAGCATCTCGCTCTATGGGTGTTAGTTAAGGACTGCTATCTAGGCATCTAAGTGCTTGAGAATTTACGAAGCACTTGCGTCCAGGAGCGAGGGTGCCGCTCTGTAAACGGAGAACACTTACTTTTCTCATTAGCGTAGTAGAGGAAGAGGCCTCTGCTGACCACACACCATCGCTTCTGCCATTCTGACCCAAAGAAGCTATGATCTACGTGGAAGAGAGAGAAGAGACATAAATCCAGGTAACTAGAAGAGCCTACGAGTCTGTAAAATCCAACAACACAGTCGAGTGGGTTATTGTTTTATCTCCCGGGTTAATGGACTGTAAAACCCCCCTTTTCACTCCCACAGGTTAGCTCGTATTGACTGAGTGGCGAGGAGGAACTCCATCACAGGCCCCGGTTCTTAGTGAAGTTGCTCCTCCGTGCTCCCACGGCTGTCTTTTTATCTAGCTTATTTTCCATCCTTTAGGATCAAATCTCATCCTGAGTTTTTCAGACTTTCTATGATATCTTTGTTTGTTTTTTGGAGACAGAGCCTCACTGGGTAATCCAGGTTGGCCTGAAACTCCTGGCTATCCTCCTGTCTCAGCCTCTCTAGTGCTGGGATTATAGGCATGCATCATTATACCCAATTACCATCATTTCCTTATGTGTTGCTTTCTGTGAACCAAAGCGATACTCGGGGTCCTCCAGGCCATGGCCTGGAGGAGGGCTTGCTTTTTCGCCTTCGTTTTGAGAACGTGTGGTAAACCAGTTTGTCTGTTGAGCGTTAGAACCAGGACTCTGGCCCTTGTAGTACCTATTTTAATGGGACGATTTAAAGGGTCAAGAGTTGGGCATGTCTGAAATTTGGAAGCAGGCTGCTTCACACTTGGAAAGACTACATTCTTGACAAAATAGTGTCACTATTTTCTTCTTCTTCTTCTTTTTTTTTTTTTTTTGAGACAGGATTTCTCTATGTAGCCCTGGCTGTCCTAGAGCTTACTCTGTAGACCGGGCTGGCCTTGAACCCAGAGATCCACCTGCCTCTGCCTCCCAAGTAATGGGATTAAAGGTGTGCGCCACCCACATTCCCTGGCTACAGTGTCACTCTTGATGGGAGCACATAGAGTTGAGGACAAGAATATCATCCATCCATCCATCCATCTATCCGTCCAACTCACAAAGATCTGCCCGTCTCTGCCTCCTAAGTGCTAGGATTAAAGTTGCCACAACTGGGCTAGAACCAATCCCAATGAAGCCCACAGCTGGCTGAAGATTTGGGCCCTCTCTCTTTAGTTGGCACACACTAACACCACACTTCCTTCATTTCCTGACTTTATGCCTTACATGGGCCTAGCACATCCCCAAGAAGACATCCACCCTATAGTCTAGCAACATCCCCTTCCCTCCTTCCCTCTCCCCGTCCCTCTCCCGGAACGGCCCACTCTTCATGGGTCTGATTAATACCTTTGCTTTTCTTCTCCAGGTATCCTTGCTTGATGATGTTATCCAGCTCTTGAGCCCCTCTTAAGATGTTTTCCACTCCTAAAAGGGACGACAGTAAAATGCTTTGTTTAAACCTGATAGAATTTCCATTTAAGCTACTTTAGATTATTCACATTAATGATGGAGTACAGAAGGGTAATTGTTTAAACGTAGCACAAAATACAACAATTTCTGTATGATTAGGGGAAAAAGCTAATTTTCTTCCTAATTATATCTAATGCTAATATTGCTTAAAATGACTAACCATACATTAATTTGCGGTAAGGGGAGGTAGCCTAAATCTGTACTGATCGGCAGGAAAAGGACTCTGGGGAATTAGGAATTTGCAGTGGATATAAGCTCTAAATTGGGTAATCCACACTGAGATAATCAAAAGTCAAATGAACAGCGACCGAGAAGGACAAGCTTCAGTGAGTAATAGACTCTACTGCGCATGCAGTTGTTTTAAAAGGGACAATAAACACACAGCCACTTGTGGTTTTCGTTGTTGTTATTTGTGTGTGTGTATTCATGCTTGTGTGCATGTGTGTGGGCACATGCACACACATGTGGGAGCATGTGTTTGTAGGGCAGAGTTGGAATTGGGTGTCTTCCTCTATTGTTTGTTCTCCGCCTGGTTTTTGAGGCAGGGTCTCTCACTGAACCTGGAGCTCACCTATAGGCTGCGCCGGCTGGCTGGCTGGTGAACTCTGGGGCATCTGGCTGTCCCCACGCCCCCAATGCTGCACTTACAGACTAGAGTCACTTGGTCTAGCTTTTATGTGGGTGCTGGGATTCCAAACTCGGGTCCTCGTGTACACAGAAAGCATTTTACCCACTGGGCCATCAGCCCAGCCTGTTTCATTTTACAGCTGCTCTGGGGAACATGCCTTTTGGGAAGCTCACAGGAAGAAGGGCTATGCAAGGTGTATTTGGTAATAGTCACCAGATCTTGGGTTTTTTCAAAGTATGGTGTGAGTGTGAGTGTGAGTGTGAGTGTTAGTGTGTGTGTGTGTGTGTGTGTGTGTGTGTGTGTGTGTGTGTGTATGTGTATGTGTGTGTCTAAGAATCATAGACACTTTAGCAAAAAAGAAGGCCTCGGGGCTGACATCAACCTTTAACTGCAGGGCGGTGACATTCTTGGCTTTTAGTAGCTTCCTTAGGTACAGATTTATTGAGATGCCAAGGTCCTAATTCATCTTCCTGCCTGGGGTTTGTACTGGCTTCACAGAAAGGAGCGGCAGAACACTGAGGCAAGAAGTAACTTCTCAATAATAAAACAAAAAAAGGACAGCAGCCTCAGCGTTTATTATTTATCTATTTATGTAAGCTGTCCCGGATCATGTGATCCTTCTGTCTCCGCATCCTGAATGTTTACAAGCTTGAACCACTGTGTCTAGCTTCCCTAAAAACTCTAGAAAAATACAGCTCTGCATTTCCCTTCTTCCCTCCTCTCCTGTCTCCGCCTTCCTTCTCTAGTGTCTGCTCTACTGCTAAGCCACAACCCTGGCCAGCTTCACAGTTTTAGAAACATTTTAAAAAATTACATTTATTTAGTGTGTGTATGTGTGAGTTCTCTCCTGCCATGTGGGGTCCTGGGGATTGAACTCATGGAGTCAGACTCGACAACAAGCACCTTTGTCTGCGGAGCCATCTCACTGGCCCCAACTTTACATTTCCTAATTAGGACAAATGGAAGACAGTGGGCTAAAAGAAACTGAGTATTTATTTTTGTAGTTCTCCAACCCAAATGTTTTCCAGTTTGACTTTAAAATTTCTGAAGAAAATCATTCAAAATACACTACATACATTTATACAATTTTCTTTTCTTTCTTTTTTTTTTTTAAAGAATTTATTTTTATTTTATTTTATGTGTGTTGGTGTTTTGTCCACATGTATGTCTGTGTGACAGCGTCAGATCCCCTGGAACCGGAGTTACAGACAGTCGTGAGCTGCCATGTGGGTGCTGGGAATTGAACCCGGGTCCTCTGGAAGAACAGCCAGTGCTCTTAATCGCTGGGCCATCTCTCCACCCTTCTTTTCTTTCTTTTTTTTTTTTTTGAAGTTATTTTTTATTGCTGGGCTGTGGTGGCACACGCCTTTAATCCCAGCACTCAGGAGGCAGAGGCAGGCGGATCTCTGTGAGTTCAGGGCCAGCCTGGTCTACAGAGCGAGTTCCAGGACAGGCTCCAAAGCTATACAAAGAAACCCTGTCTCGAGAAAACAAACAAACAAACAAATTATTTTTTATTTATTTGTGGGTGTGTCTGTTTGCATTTATGTGCATATTGTCCTTGTTGAGGGCAGAACAGGGCACTGGATCCCCTGGACCTGGAGTGACAGACGGTTGTGAGCTGCCTGACGTGGGTGCTGGGAACTGGACTCAGGTCCTCTGCAAGAGCAGTCAGTGATCCTATTCATACACTTTTATACAATTTCCCATTTATACAGTTTTCAAAGAATCAATAAAAATTATTTCTTTAAAAAATCATGACGACACAATGAAACTTCCCAAGGAGGGAGTCCAACAACAATCCTACCCAGCCACGATGCTCCTGAACCAGACTGCTGACGTCACGGCACCACAGCCTTACAGGTGCAGGGTGGTACATCTGCCTTGTCAGTAACCAACCGTTCTCAAATCGGACTTAAGACCTCTTCGACAGGAGGGAAGTTATTCCTGGGCTAGCAACCTAGCTGACCACTCAGTCCTAGTAAAGTCACGCTTATCAGGGGAGAATTTACAACCTCTAATTTACTAAACCAACATAATCCGTAACGACAACCTACAAACATTTGTCCTGATTCCCATGGATAAGTGCAGTCCTCACTCCTTATTAAGGAAACATCTCTTTGCAACAGTTAGAGACCACTACAGAAAACCACAGCCAATCAGAGCTCAGAGTTGTGGAGCCCAGTCCCAGTGAATCCATCTACAGAACACAGCCGCATTTTGTAGGACAGAAAGATTTGTAAGAGCAGGACCGGGACTTTGCTGTGAAATTGCCTTTCCTAGTAATGCCAGAAGCTACACTCAGAAAGTCTCACCAACATGACTGCCCCAGATGTGAACTGAATAAGAATGGCACCAATGGACATGCCAATCTGGCCGGGGAAGACCCACAAGGCCTTAATCCTACATCAAGAACTTGAGGCAACCGAGGAAAGCTGGGAGTAGGAGAGGTGATCTTCCCCAGGGAAGATCACAACAACCGGTTGTCCAGTGCGCAATGGTCAGCGCTGAAAACAGACATACAAATAACAACGTACAGACCGCACAGGTTATATCTAGGATTACATATGTGTATACATATATCATAGACTGGTATTTTAACTAGGCGAAGATGTGTTACATTTGTTTATGTTGCAGAATTTTCCTTTAGCTGTGTAAAGGTGTGTTACTTTTGTTTATGCTCCATTTGTTTAATTGTGAAAAGATGTGTTGCGTTTGGTTCACCTTGCCTGCCTAAGGCACCTGATTGGTCTAATCAAGAGCGAGACAGCCAATAGCTGGGCAGGGAACTGATGGGGGGGGGGCGGCGGTGGCTGGGAGAGAGAACAAATTGGAGGAGAAATCTAGGCTCAGGGAAAGAGAGGAAGAAGAGAAGAATGAGAGGAGGAGGAGAGAAGGAGGGACATGCCGGGGCCAGAAGCCAGGCAGACACCTAGACACAGAGAAGCAGTGAAAGGAAGATACACAGAACTAAAAAGGTAATAAGCCTGAGGCAAAAGGTAGATAAAGAGAAACAGGTTAATTTAAATTAAAAGAGCTAGCCAGAAACGAGCTAAGCTAGGCTGAGCATTCCAAACCAATAGTAAGTCTCTGTGTCATGATTTGGGAGCTGATTGGTGGCCCTAAAAGAAAAAGCCTGGTACACATGTACACAGTAACAGTTAGTGAAAAGAGAGGCCATGGATTTGAGGGAGAGTGGGATTGCTATGTGGGAGGGTTTGGACAGAGGAAAGGGAAAGGATAAATGTCATAATTGCATTATAATCTCAAAAAAGTGTTATTTCACTAGGCAGTGTGGGCACATGCCTTTAACCCCAGCACCTGGGAGGCAGAGGCAGGCAAATCTCTGCTTTGGAGGCCAGCCTGGTTCTACGGAGTGAGCTCCAGGACAGCCAGGGCTGCACAGAGAAACCCTGTCTTAAAACAAAAACAAAGAATTATGAAAAAAGCAAATGAGGCAGGCCTGGGTGAAACACCTTCAATCTTACCACACAGGAGGCAGAAGCAGGCAGACCTCTGTGAGTTCAAGGCCAGCATGTTCTTCATAGGGAATCCTAGGGCAGCCAGGGTTACATAGTGAGATCCATCTCAAAATAAAACAAAACAAATCCCAAACCCAAAATTCCAAACAACAACAACACCCAACCAATCAACAAACAATAACAACAACAAAAATCCAACAGCAAATCAAAACAAATCCCCTAAAACAAGGCTGGAGAGGATGGGTCAGTGGTTAAGAGGACTGGAGTTCAACACACACCATTCACATCATGCAGTTCAAAATAACCTATAATTCTAGCTCCGAGGAACAACATTTTCTTTTTTTCCCCCAAGACAGGGTTTCTCTGTATAGCCTTGACTGTCTTGGAACTCACTCTATAGACCAGGCTGGTCTCGAACTCACAGAGATCTGTTTGCCTCTGCCTCCTGAGTGCTGGGATTAAAGGTGTGCGCCAACACAGCTGACTTAGATTGGTACTCTTTTCTGGCCTCTGTAGGTACCTGAACGCATACCTACCCACACATACATACATACAAATAATTAAAAATAAATCTCTAAAAACAAACAAACCAAATCTGCGTAACAAAATGAGGCGCGGCCACATTTGAATCAAGTGGGCCACTGTGTGGTGTCTCCAAACTTAAGGGTGGGACCAGTTTTTCTGCCCGTCAGTCATTTTTGGACCTCGCCATAGCTAACATCTACTCAGCAGGGACTAGGAAGCAGGGCTTCGCTCAGCGCTTTGCTTGCTTTTTGTTATTAAAAAAAAAACAAAAAACAAAAACATTTTGGGCTGAACTGTAGCTCAGTGGTTAGAGTGTTTGCCTAGCATGTGTGAGCTCTACGCTCAATTCCCAGCACTCTCAAAACACAGAAAAACCAAGCTATTGGGGAAAATTATAAAGGCCACTCCACGTAGTTAAAAGGAAGATTTATTTAGTGGATGACTTACAAATGAAGGAATAGATAGGTGGCGGGGGTCTGGGGAAGGTGTATCACAATCCAGCGGTGTTCTCTGGAGCTCTGCACAGTCAACCTCCACCGTCCAGGGTCCAGGCGCAGAGCGCGCACAGAGAGAACGCTGGCCCATCCAGCTCTCGGGTTTCCAGACCTCCCCTCGCCCCGACTCGTAGGCGTGACAGTTGCCAGAGTCTCAATGGGGGTTGGAACTTCCAGATCCAAGCTGGAATGGCTACCCACTACACCAAGCCACAGTTAAGATGGCCCTTTTGCCTCTAAGCTATTTCAAGAATAGTTTTTAACCTATGGGCGGAGCGATGGCTGCGGTTTAGAGCGCTCGCTGCTTTTGCTCAGGTTCCCGGTACTCACATGGCTGCTCCCAGACTGCAACTCCAGTCCCAAGGTCTCTGATGCCCTCTTCTGGCCTCTGACGGTAGCAGGCCCTTATGGGGTGCACATCCATACATGCATGCACACACTCATACACATAAAAATGAAAATCTTACAAAACCCACAAACATAGATTGGAGGTTGGAGAGATGGCATGGTGGTTAAGAGCATGGGCTGCTCTCACAGACCGCTGCAGTCTGCTTCCCAGCACCCAGTTCAGCAGCTTTCAACTGCCTATCATGTCAGATCCAGGGGGATCCAATGCCTCTGGCCTCCACACGCACCTGCACTCACAGGTGTACATATGCACACACACACACACACACACACACACACACACACACCCCTAAACAATAAACCAGGAGTCCCGTCCCCCCCCCCTGCTTTATGTAATTGACTTTTTATTCGATTGACTTGTTGTCAACTTCCTTGTTCACAGAATCTTTCCTTCCATCCTTTCTTCCTCTCTCTCTTTCCATTCATCCCTCCCTCTCGGCTTCTCCTTCTTTGTTTTTGAGACAGGGTCTCACTCTATAGCCCTGGATGGTCTGGAACTCACCATGTAGACCAGGCTGGCCATCCTCGGCAACCGTTTTTATTTGTAGGGATTTACAGTTAGTAAACTCTGTGTTGGGTATAAATCCTTTCAGATGGGTTTTGGGGTACATGTCTGAGATGAACCACAGCAAATGAAAGTTCATTTTTCTAGGGTTTTTCTGCTTCCCCCTCCGCTGTGGAGTCCCCCGAAAACACCCTCCAAGAACTGGTTGCTGATTCTCTTCAGGTGGGAGGTCAAGTGAGGTGAGGACCTGCCGGCAACAGGGGAAGCGCTCTGAAGGAGGTTTTTCTCTGAAATATCGTTCTGAAAATTGCTCCTGGAGGTCTCAAATTCAAACGAAAGACAAGGGCTGAGAGAGATCCCCCAAGCCACGTTTCTACAAGTTTCTTCCTCTTTTTTAAGGTCTTGTTAAACTTAGAGAGTTTCTTGTTAAAGTCTGAATCATAAAAGACATGTTAAGAGTCTTATTAGAATTCAAACCTCCTTTTTTAAATGCAAATCTAAATGCCATTTTATGGAACATTTATAATTATGAAAATGGAAAGACATCGCCTCGTGTGCAGGGAGAGTCTGTGTGTATGAATATTACATTAATGTGCCCACACCAGCTCACTGATCCTGCTGGCAGGAGCATAAAAAATGCTTGAGTGAAACTTTTATTTAGATGCTAAGACTCCAGGCCCCAGCGGGGTGACAGAGACAGCCCCTGTGAGTTGCCATCAGAGACAGAGCTTGAATTGAATTACCCAGGGGGGAGGAAGTAGTGATGAGCGCCGCTTCGCTTATTTAATTTCATTTACTTTCAGTCCATTATCAGCATGAGGCTGTTCTCTCCCCACCAAGTGAAACCCAAGAACACCACCACCAAGAAAACAAAGGCAGCATATGCAGCAGAGACAGCTGAACGCCAAGTCACTAATTCCAGGCCTGCAGGGATGGCACCATCCCACCCCTCTCCCCCAGAGGCAGACTCAGCTTGCTAAAATCCCGGCCCTTGAATGAGTCGCTGAATTTCTCGCTTCTTCACCAACAAGATCCCGAAGAGCCATGCGGTTGGGGGATGATTTTTATACGCTACGCTTTTGTATGGAAGCAGTTAGATGTGTTATGTTGCTTTCTTACACATAAGAGGGTCTTTGTATTCGTGAAATATCTCACTTAAGTTTCCCTGATGCACTGTAGGGTGGGGGAAATGGGATTGTAGAAGAAATTAAGAATGCTTATGCAAGTCCTGTAAGTCTCTATGTGATTGACTGTCCAGGCATGGCTGTGAGGGAGTCCAATGTCAGTTGTTCTCCATGTAGAGCTGACGCTAAGCTCAGCCTCGTTAGCTCACTGAACTGTCAGCCCAGTGCTCCCAAGGCTGGAAGCCATTGTGTCCCTGTTACCGTCTCCTCTTTTGGAGTTGTCCAGGGCCCGGATCAAGAACTGGCAACCTGGGAATGCTCATGGTTAGGGAGGTGAGGCAGGAGACTTCTGTACCAGAGTCCACACCCACTGTCCAACAAATGGCTCTGGGCCATATAGAGACTGTAAATGTTTTCCATGGTTGTGGGAAAAACAGGAAGAAGCCACAAACAACTGTGTAAATTGCTATTCAAAAGGCAAAAGCATGGATAATTAAGTATAAAATTGTAAAAAGAGACACTTTTTTTGGTCTATTACCTGAACAGAAGCTACCACCATCATAATGAAAAATCTAGAAACTGTTTCAATTTATTGATAACAAATGGTCCTCTTGCATAAACCTGTGCATGTATCACAATGTATCAGCACAAAACAGAATTTCATTAGTGCCACAATCACCCTCCACCACTACACTTAACTAAATCTCTCTGAGCAGCCCATATAAAGAAAAGATTCACTTAGCTGAAGGATGTTCAGCCATAAAGATAAGATCAACAGAGACATGTGCTACTCAGAAGTGATGGCCGTCCAACTTCCATGGCCAATGAAGATAAAAGAAATCCTCAGACATCCTTCTCTCTTCATCCAGATCCTTTTAAACCCTGCATCCCACCCAGAAAACCAACTCTGCCATAAAAAAATGACAGGGTGGAACTCCATCCCTCAGCGCTAACTGCAACTCCTCAGTCAGCCACTCAGGGCAACAATGGGACCTTTGGAGTGTGATACATTTCCATAAAGCAGTCCATAAAACAGACATGGGAGCTTACGTGCGTCACGGCCTATTTAACCAGCTGGGTTCTAGCCCACCGAGAAAAGGGAATTGGAGAAATCAGTTGGCAATACACAGCACAAGGCTAATAGCACAGGAGACCACCCGGTTCCCCTGAGAAAAAGCTGCAGCCCTTGGAGACCAAGCCAGGTGCCCACTAACTACTACCATAGGCGGTGGGTGTGGCCTTCTGCTAACTCAACCTGAAAAGACCAATGATTTTGAAAGGAAGTGTGTGTGTGTGTGTGTGTGTGTGTGTGTGTGTGTGTGTGTGTGTGTATGTGTTTTCCAGTTCTCTGCCGACTTAAATTGTGGACTTCTCTCATCACTCTTCTTTCTTTTAATTCAAGTTCAACTGTCTTGAAAAGAAACCAAATCCACCCAAGCCTGAAGACCGCTAGCTACCAGCGATGGCTTTCAGGGTGGATGGCACTGGGGTGCTGTGGGATGTTAATGTATGTCCTGTGGGAGCCCTTCTTGGGTTCCTTGTGGCGTTACTCAGCAGGTTTGCATAGAGGATGATTAGGACCATGGGCCTGAGTGCAGGTGTCTGAGATGGTCTGCACTTGGCTGTACTGGGGGATGGTCTGTATGTCAAGTTGCTCTGATTGGTCAATAAATAAAACCTGATTGGTCGTGGCTAGGCAGGAAGTATAGGCGGGACTAACAGAGAGGAGAAATAAAAGAACAGGAAGGCAGAAGGAGACGGCCAGCCACTGCCAGGACAAGCAGCATGTGAAGATGCTGGTAAGCCACGAGCCGCGTGGCAAGGTATAGATTTGTAAAAATGCGTTACTTTAAGATATAAGAACAGTTAACAAGAAGCCTGCCACGGCCATACAGTTTGTAAGCAATATAAGTCTCTGTGTTTACTTGGTTGGGTCTGAGCGGCTGTGGGACTGGCGGGTGACAGAGATTTGTCCTGACTGTGGGCAAGGCAGGAAAACTCTAGCTACACTGGGGGTCTGGCTAGATGAAACTAGAGAAAATCTGGTGTTTGAAGGCTGGGAAGGGTCAGGTTCCATCTCAATTCCAACTCACTAACTGGAGGCATCTGTCTGTCCATTGAGCAAAAACACATACTTTCTTTTTAAAAAATATTAAACTAAAAATTTATATCGTGTATGTATGTACTTACGTACACACACACACACACACACACACACACACACACACACACACACACAAACACGGGCATATATTTTGTAGGAACCCCCAGTGGCCAGCAGAAGGCACTAGATCCCTCTGGAAATGAGTTACAGGCAGTTGTGAGCTGCTGGGAACTAAATACGGCTCCTCTGGAGGAACAGCCAGTACTCTGCTGAATCATCTCTCCAGCCCCTGTGGCCTTGTCTTCTAAGTTCCTTACTCCTTGTTCTTAGTCTCTTGCTTTTCTGGGTTAACTTTCCCCCCTTATTCTCAAGTTTCGGGAACCAGCCGACGGCAGTCTATCCGTGGTAGCTGTCAACAACCATGGATCTCCTGATGGGGACAGAGAAGCTGCCTTGGAGGCTCTTCTTCTGTTTCTCTGTGGTACACTCATGTAAGGTCTCACCTTCTGCGGTCCTGCTGATATCCACTTGGGTTCGCACTCAACCCACCACGTCTTTCTGCTTTGCTCACTAAGGGATTTGGGTAAACACACGAAAGGCGAAAAAGTCTAAATTGTTACCAGTTGACTTTGGATGTAAAGGTTTCAAAGACAGAGAGAGCCCTCAACAGACCGCTTTAAACTGGACGGATGTGTTTGTGGAGACAAAGCCCAGCGCAGATGGAAGGCAGGAAGTGGACACAGCCCAGCTAATCAAGCTCATCTCCACGGGGACGAAGCCAGGCAACAGAGCAAGGTGACAGATTTAGACACAGTGGTGACATGGCGCACTTACTATTCACCAAAGACAACATTTAGAAAATCCTTTTTTCTTTTTTTCTTTCTTTTTTTTTTTTGAGTCTTGTGATGTAGTGAGAGCTAACCTAGTCCTTGTGATCCTCCTGTCTCAGCCTCCTGAATGCTGAGATTACAGGTGTGTGCTACCATGTGCCTTTTAGGGACTGTATTTTAAGAAATATAAGCTTAGTAATACTTTTTGGCGTACTTCAGTGGTCTGTAAGGTGTCAGGTTGTTTTGCCCTCTACTCACGCTCAATCTAAGAAGTCCACAGACATAGAACAAAATAGAAGTTTCAGATCCGGCAATAGAGCACACAAGCTAAGATTGGAGGAATATTATCAGAGGGAGCAACATGGAATGCTCAAAAAACCCTCTGTGGTCACGAAGGTTTGTAAGGCCTCCCTGATGGCTGTGAGGGGCACCCTTACAGAGCGATAGCCCAGGAAAGCATAGGGCTCATTTGGGAATTTTGGGCACAGTTTGGTCTAGGAAGAGATCTTAGTTTAAAAAGATTATTGATGAGCCGAACATACACATTGATCTCTTTTTGTGGAATATTCCATCAACAGCGAGAAGACCTGAGGTGTTCTGTAGAAATGAGGAATATTTAGAGGGTGAAGAACCTTTTTATTCTTACAGAAAAACACAGAAGGGACCTGCAGTCTCTGGGGGTGCCCCCCTTTCACATCTTCCCTTCCCATAGGATTTTTACCCATGTGCAAGTATTAGACAGAGTGCCTGTAGCTCAAGGTGTGCTACCCTTGACACACCTTAGGCAGACGGCTAAGTAAGTGGTAATATTCAGCTTCCTCCAGCAGGTGCGAGCAGTTCATCTTAAAGGATGGATAACTTAATGTAACTGTTGCTTCTCATTCACGGCATCCTGGTGCATTCTGATTAGTCGAAGGGCATGGATTTTGAATCATTTTAGAATAAGAACAGATTTGAAGTTTCTCTAGAATAATGTCGCTCATTTGCATTCTGATATGCTTTTGAAGGAGAAGAGTCAATTAAAGGAAGCCATGATTTATCTTAGTTATGCTGCAGCCTGTAGTCACTAAACAAACCTTCCCTTTCATAATTGATGCAGTCAAGGGTTTCCAAAGCACTTTATTTCTCCGGGAACAAAACAAAACAACAACAACAACAACTGGTTCCTTCAGAACTGCAGTGGATCCGCAGAAGTGAGCTAGCTGAACATGTGGATGCCAGAAAGACATTAGTTATGGCATGGAAAAAAGCCATAGAATCTACACCATGCAAACCAGGACTGTTCTGATGTCTATAATGTAGCACCCACAACTTTCTTCTTCTTCTTCTTCTCCTCCTCCTCCTCCTCCTCCTCCTCCTCCTCATCCTTCTTTCTTCCTTCTTCTCCTTCTTGAGACAGGGTTTCTCTGTATAGCTCTGGAGCCTTTCCTGGAACTTGCTTTGTAGACCAGACTGGCCTCGAACTCACAGAGATCCGCCTGCCTCTGCCTCCTGAGTGCTGGGATTAAAAGTGTGCGCCACCACCGCCCGGCTCCACAACTTCATTTTTGTCTCAGGAATCCAACCTTATTTTGTGTTATGGTTTGAGTTTGAAATGTTCCTCATAGGCTCATGGGTCTGTATACTTTATCTCCAGATGGTGGCACTGTTTGGGGGGGTGGAATTATGAACCTTTAGAAAAGGGAGCTGGATGGCAGATTAGATGCTCCAGGGTGGGCCTTTGGGGGTGATAGGCCAGCCTCATTTCTGGTTTGGCTTCCCGCTTCCCTTGCCCAGGGTACCCACACTGCCATGAACTCTGCCCTGCAGTCCCCACCGTGATGATGTACACTTCTGAGACTGTGAGTCCGGATGCCGCACTCCCTTAAGTTGTTATGTTTGGTATCTTAGTAGTAAGAAAAGCAGCTCGGTAACTATGGACCCACAAATGACCTGCAGTCTCTTGAGAAGTTAAACCCCAGTAAGGGAAGACGTAAAGAGTAGAGAGGGGTCTTGGTACTGATCCACACTACAATCCTCCCAATGGCCTTGTCCTTCTAAAAAGGAGGGAGAGCAGATTTAGAAGTGTCCAGTTGTCTTTTTACAGGCCTTATGGTACATTTTCACCCCATCCTGAGGTTGGGCACCATCATGCACACATCACAGGAGAGCCTATTTTTTTTTGTTTGCTTTTTGTGTTATTGAGACAAGGGTCTCTTTGTGTAGCCTTGGCCGTCCTAGATTGGCCGTCCTAGAATTTACGATGTAGACCAGGCTGGTCTTGAACTCACATAGATCCTCCTATCTCTGCCTCCCGAATGCTGGGATTTAAGGTGTGCACACTACGCCTGGCTTGAGAGCCTATCTTTAATAACAGATGACAAAATTTCATTTCCAAATCCATTTCTATACTACTCCACCGAACTATGCGGACATGGAGAACATGGGGGTGCACTTCTGTGGCAGAGCTTCTGCTTAACAGGCATGGTGCTTTGGGTTCCATTTCCAGCACGAAACAGAACCCCTAAAATCCCCCACTATCAACAACAACAGGAAAGGCAAAAACCTACAAATGCAGAAAAGGAAACACAAAGGTAAGTGTTTCACCCGGGTCTGGCATCTCAGGTTGGTCCTGCACTGGAGCTCTTCCCACTCAAGCGCCCGGATTACAGGTACACAGCGGGATTACCCGCTGCTTCTGGCTCCCAATTCACCCTTTAACTGGCCCACCTCCTACCCATTCAACACACGGTGGCCAGAAGTTGTCTGGCTAAAACTTGATCTGGTTTCGTCACATCACATCCCTGTTTAAAGCCCCCAGGATTCTCTATTGCCTACAAAAACACCTCCGCATACAAACAGCTCCAAACATCCGGTTGTATACAACCTTCCGGTTTTATCTCTCCAAACCTTCCACCTCCCAGCATTTTGGGGACAATGAATACCAGTCTCTGCTTTCAGGAGCCTGTCCCAGGCACTTTACACCATCTAACCTTGGCTCATACTGCTTTGGCTGTTCGACATTTCCTCTCTCGGCATTTCATTTCCTGAGCAGGAAGACCCCGTTCAAATGGGAATCTGTGTCGCTTTCTCTGTGTTCTCCACGTAAAGTCACACACTCCTGTTCTGGGCTCTCATATAATTTTCCGCAGTGAAGTTTTATGTGACAGTCCGGGCTTCCAGGGACCATGAACTTTACTGTAACATTCTCTATGATTATATCTTCGCTTAGTTTTATACGAGGCCTGGGTTACATGTAAAGTCTGTCGTATACCTTGAACAGGATACAGAAAAGGTACTGTTCCCGGGGGAAAAAGAATATAGCTGTAGGCCAAGACAGCAGGCACGAGAGAGGAGGATGAACACAGACAGATCTTGTCTTCAAGGGAAGAGAGCTGACGCCATGCTGGAGAGGGCATGAATGAGGCATTCGTGCCTAGAGTGTGACAGAGATTCTAGAACTAAGGGGGACACGCCAGGGCTTACGCGACAACCCTCTCGAGAAGGAGGGGAAGGGATGTTGGAGAGGGAACTTGGACCCTGTAAATACCAGAGACTCACCACAAGGTGTACTCTAATTACACCTTGTCGGCTCGATGGAAGATTAAGAAGGATCCCTCTCTAGAGCACACAGAAACTCAAGGAGCCCCATGCTGGCTACTTACTTTCTCGAAGCCTAAAGAAAAGCACCCGGTGGGAAATGTGTCCCTTTGACAGAGGGCAGCGTAAGTCATTATTTACACACCTGTTTCCCTCCGGATCCCCAGGGGTCTGGTATACACACAGTAGGTGTCGGATACATTTCTGCTAAACTGAACCGCAAACTACTTCTTGCCTAAAGGGACTCTGGGTCTAAGAAGGCAATATGGGGGTGAATATTTGCTGGATAAATCACTTTCAAGCTACAAGTGGTAATTTTTGTTCTGCGCTATATTTACTACTTTAATTTAGGGGCTGGTAATGTGAAACAGGAAAGTTAAAAAAAAAAGGAAAAGAAAGGACACAGAGGAGCAGAGAGGAAGTGGGGGGGCAAGGAGCAGAGAGGAAGTGGGGAGGGGCCAAGGAGCAGAGAGGAAGTGGGGGGGGCAAGGAGCAGAGAGGAAGTGGGGGGGCAAGGAGCAGAGAGGAAGTGGGGGGGCAAGGAGCAGAGAGGAAGTAGGGGCGGGGTCAAGGAGCAGAGAGGAAGTGGGGAGGGGCCAAGAGCAGAGAGGAGGTAGGGGAGGGGCCAAGGAGCAGAGAGGAAGTAGGGGAGGGGCCAAGGAGCAGAGAGGAAGTGGGGGGGGCAAGGAGCAGAGAGGAAGTGGGGGGGGCAAGGAGCAGAGAGGAAGTAGGGGAGGGGCCGAAGTTATGAGGCGCACAGTGCTGTGAGTGACGAGGGCCAAGGGCTTCTGGGGAAGACTAGAGAGAATGCTGAGAGCTTTAAGAGGAGACAAGGTTGTTGTTGTTTTTCTCACGACAGGGTCTCTCTGTGTAGCCCTGGCTGTCCTGGAATTTGCTCTGTAGACAGAGCTGACCTCGAACTCACAGAGATCGCCTGCCTCTGCCTCCCAAGTGCCAGGACTAAAGGTGTGCACCACCACCATCAGGCCTAAGTAAGTTCCTTCCTTCCTTCCTTCCTTCCTTCCTTCCTTCCTTCCTCCCTCCCTCCCTCCCTCCCTCCCTCCCTCCCTTCCTTCCTCCCTCCCTCCCTCCCTCCCCACCCCTCTCTCTTTCTTACTTTCCAAATATTTTACTTTAAATTATGTGCATGTGTGTGACTACGGGTATGCACATGTGAGCACAGCCATCCAGAGAAGGCAGAGGCGTAAGATCTCTGGAGCTAGAGTTACAGGTGTCTGTGAGCCCCTGACATGGGTGCTGGAAAATCGAACTTGGGTCCCCCATAGACGCAGTATGCACCCCTAACCGCTGAGCCATCTCGCCAGCCCCAGGAAGTATATTTCTGAGTCCTGTTTCAGAGCCTGACTGGGGTACCGGTGTTCTTCATCTCAGACCTTATCCGTCTCCAGGAAGGCATCATGGGATGGTATTCAGAGGAAGTTGGATGTCAGTGAGGACAATGTCAACTGTGAACGAACTATTACCTGAGCAAATGATTACTCTTGAGAGAGCAGATGTTGACAGTGACCCAGGGCTGTACATGTTGAGTGGCCGAGGACCTGGCCTTCTGTAATGTGCCCCAATCTTGTTCTTTTATGTCCTTCTCTGGGAAGTAGCTTTTTTTAAAAATTTGAACTTCAGGTACGTTACTTAATACCCTGTGTGCAAGCATCCTAGGTAAGTCTGAGCACTCATAGCATAGGCTAAAGATGCTGGAGTCTTTGCCCTTATACTTCAAAACAAAAGCTTTCGAGAAGAACCATGATTTTGTCTTCTCCATGTCTCACCAGTAAAAGATAATCGTCAGATCACGGCATGGAGAAAACTTTTTTTAAGCAGACAAAGCGGAAAATAAAGAGGAGTCAGGAACTAATTATCGTGATTCTCTAGAGGGTATTTCAGGGTGGATGATCTAACGAGAGCTCTCACACCCCATCAGGAAAAACTTGATGGGAAAGCAATGATCTTCACAATGTGGCTTTGACCTGGTGTGTATCATTTACTGGACCAAAGGCTGCTCCCCAGCCAGACCTCACGGGCAGCCAGCTCCTTGAGTTTTTATTATTTTTTTTTTTTGTCAGCTCTGAAGATGAACCTTTAGGGGTGAAAATCATCAAAATCAACTCCCTGTTTATTAAACTTAGCAATGGGAGACTTAAAATCATTCTCGATTCTTCTGTCAAAACTCAAGCAAGTTGTAAGTTGAACTTTTCGAGGAAAAAGAATTAGGGTGAGAAGATATGGGTGATGTTTCTAGACCCCAAAGTTTCCAATCAAACCACCCAATCTGTAATTGCAAAACAAAAACAGAAAATCTCCATATCTATTTGTACAGCTCATTAACTAAGGACTCACAACCAGCAAATGGGGAAGGGGGACCAAAAGGGAAAACCACCCCCAAAACTTCAGGACCAAATACAGGTGGAAAGTTACCACAGAGATGCGTTCTTTCCCTAGGATCTAAACCAGTGCCTCTCAGCCTTCCCAATGCTGTGACCCTTTAACACAGTTCCTCATGTTTTGCTGACCCCCAACCATAACACTATTTTCATTGCTGCTTCATAACTG
Source organism: Peromyscus maniculatus bairdii (assembly GCF_049852395.1). Taxonomy (NCBI): domain Eukaryota; kingdom Metazoa; phylum Chordata; class Mammalia; order Rodentia; family Cricetidae; genus Peromyscus; species Peromyscus maniculatus. The sequence continues at coordinate 83,621,610 of NC_134859.1, read as the reverse complement.
TGATTCTGCTACTGCTAAGAATCATGATGTAAATGTCTGGGTTTTCTGATGGCCTCTGGGGGTTGTGACCCACAGGTTGAGAATTACTGATCTCAACAAAGACCTGCCCTGTTCTGGGACGCTGCAGTTGGGTGTGTCTGTCTGTCTGTCTGTCTTTATTGCCTGTTTAGTAGGCAGTGTGTCCAGATGAGGGGAAGCATCTTTTTGTCAGGCCATGTGGGAGAGAGAAAGAGCGCCCCTCTCCCCACTGAGCATTATGGACATTATGGCAGGCACTCGACCTGCTCTGGTCCCTGGGACAGCGTGATTTACAACGTGAAAAGGGAGGCCTAAATCACCAAGCAACGAAAACATTAAAGTTAGTGCATGACAAGTGAGGAATTTATTACTATTAACTCCAATAAACAGTTATAAAACACTCGTCCTTTCCTGTCTGTGCACAGGGACACGGACCCTGGACTTCATTAAGCTCAGCTTTCTCTTCTTCTTCACTAGACCGGTCATGTGTGTTGGAACCAACCACCATTTATTGTTAAGTGGACTGGTTCATTTTCCAGGACTATGGGAAGCTGAAGGCACATCCATTTTGCTGCGCGGCACTTGGTATAGACGGATGAAATAGCAAAGTTTAGAAGACGTGCAGCTTGGTATCGCTCTGTGAGTTTATTTAAAACTCTCTAAAATATATGTCTGACTAGAGCAGGGTTGCTCTTCCCAGCAGCCCGTCTCACAAGCAGGTAGATAAGTAATAATGCCTGGCCAGGTGGGCGGCATATTAGATGCCAGCTCATGTCAGCTGTGTTTAGCTGAATAATTTTTCCCTAGCTATTGTTTGGTACAGCACCTTGGAAGTGTGAGCTGGAAATCCATTTCCTTCCAACGTTTTCTCTGTCACAGGGGCACACCGGTTTATTACCCGTAGGTTGTTCATGAACAAAAGAGCCTGCACATATTGGACCGCTAAGGTAGAATGGCTCAGGATTCATTTGTTTGGGCATGAAAAAAAAGAAAAAAGAAAAAAGAAAGAACTAAAATGTCTTTCTGGAAAAGCCGACTGTAACTGTGGAATTGCCTGGGTGTTACACAACGGCTAGGCAAGGCTGCAGAAAGTTCAGGCTTCCCTGATCAAACAGTTCCAACAGTCATGCGATGGTGGTAGTTGTCTTGTATGTTTGGGCGACAGATGTGGGTATGGAAAGTGCCCACATCTCTGGTGCCTTCTTGGTTCTGACAGGGTCAGAGAGGCCTCCCTAGTCCAGCTTCCAGAAGCTGAAATCCAAACCCTGACAAGAAAAACTGAAACATCGATTCAGGTTTTCCAAAGTCTCAAACTCAGTGTTTCTGTACACAAACTTGTTACACAAGCATTCGACTTAACATACAACAGTGTAGTCATAGCTCTAGTCTGGAGTTCACACGAAGAGCTGGGGTTGGTGGTCTCACTTGTAATCCCAGCACCCAGAAGGCTGAGGCAAGATAAGGGCAAGTTTGAGGCCAGTCTGAACTACAATGGTGAGACTTTGCCTTAAAGAAAAATTAAGATGAAGAATGCTTTAAATCTAAATTTCCCAGTCTAAATTCCATTTTAAACTTAAAAAAATTATGCATAGATATGTCTCTGTGTGTTTGTGCATGTGAATGTAGTGTCCACAGAGGCCAGAAGAGGGCGCTGGGATACCCTGGAGCTGGAGTTACAGGGGCTGTGAGTCACTGGACCTGGGTTTTGGGAGCTAAACTAGTACATGCTCTTAACCACTGAGCCATCTCTCCAGCCCCAAGCATCATTTTTAAAAAAAAATCTTATCCTAACCCCTGCCTCTACTAAGCATTGCTACTAACACGATACTGCTAAATGGATACACAATGCATCCTTGTGCCCAGGAGTTGACCAGGATGTCCAGCTTCTGAGATGGGATCAGAGAAGAGGTGAAGATCTGGACTACCTCCCTTCAATAAGGCTTGGAACAGCCGGCTCTCTCATGGACACAACTGTGCAGACTGCTGAACTGCAGCATGATCTAAGGAGCCGGCAACACTTCCGGGGAAGAGCCTTCCAAATACCCTCTCACCACATATTCTTGCCTTTCTATAAGGAGGAACTCTCAGATGGAGCAGTCCAGGCCTCTCAGACAATGATAAAGCAAACAACCCAGGCACTTGCTTTGCAAATGGGGAAACTACCACCCAGGCAGTGAGGTGAGCCAGCTTGACTTATCCGAGGCGATGCAAGGTACCGGACGGTGCAGCGAAAAGAGAAGTCAAGTTTTCTGACTCCAGCACATCAGTCATCTGCCTCTCTTGTCCCCTAAGACTCCTTCTCCAATGCGGACACAGAAAGTTTGGTTTCTGAGGGAGGTCTCAGATCTTATGACATGTGGTGGAGAGTGAGAAGCCGTATTGAAAACGGGTGAGTTAGGTAAGAGTCCACGCTCTGAACACTGGGGCTCCTGGCTTCGTTTTGCTGCAAGACGTCAAGATCCTTGGTAATGATGCAAAATAGCAGCCCTAGAAATTTCATCGATCCTTTTCTGGGGAGGAAAAAAAGGTGTCTGGCTTCAGAGAAGAGATACTGAGGTGTGGGAGACTCCCAGGAAAGCTGGCTGGGGGCTCCTGTCATTGTAAGTTTTTAGACTCTAAATGAAGGTGTTTCGTTGAAAATCTGCTCTGACACACAGATGTTTCTATTTGCCTTCCAGCACACACTTTTGTTTTTGGCCCTGGTGGGGATTAAATCCAGGTTTCTGAACATACTGGACAAGCAATTCAGTTTGAAATATGAGTGGCCATATAAGATCACTGGACATGCACAGAGGGGTTTCCAATATAAAAGAAAAAACTAAAATGTACAACAAAACAAAAGAAATACGAGGAAATGGTTAATTTGGGGTACAGAAAAGAGAATTTAAAAAGCAAACAAACAAGCCATCATTTATATTCCCAGAGGGAGGAAGAGATTCTGGAACCATTAAGAAGGATGCTTAATATGAAGCAATTAGAGACCAAGGAAAGACAGTTGGAAATTAAGATAATGGCAGCTAGAGTTAAAACAAAATACATCAGCCAGTTGAAAGATAAAGTTGAGGAAATCTTACATTGGGCAAAAAAAGTAAGAAAAGGAAAATAGGAAGACTGACTAAGTAAAACACAGAAAACAGGGACGGAAATAATGAAAGGAACAATAAAATATCCAAAAATGAAAGACAAGAATTTTGCAGTGAAAGTGCCCTCCGTGAACGCGGACTCACACTCTGGCAATCACTGTGAAATTTCAGAATACAGGGATGAGAGACTATTCTAAGAGATCCTGAATTATAGGGACAAATAGGTTCTACACCAAGAACCAACGCCATGAACTTATGTACAACTCCACTGGATGCTAGAAGCCAAGAAAGTGACACTTCCCAAAGTCTGAGAGGAAATTCAGGTCAAGGACAAATGCAGAACACAGAGTTTTTCAGACACGCAGAGTCTCCAGAAACAGCTTCTTGTCTCCAGCTCGTCTCATGATGCCAGCGAATGAGGGAAGTTAGACTGGATCCAGAAGACGGGACCGACGGAGGAAAGGGACAGAGGGAGTGAATATGTAACTACATCCGTTAGGGTTGGGGACAGCAGCCAGCCTAGCACTGGCAGGACAGTGGTCTCTAAGGGAGAGCCTCCAGGGACAAAACAGAACTGAGGGGTCACCTGATGTGTTTGATCATGAAGAAAACAGGAGGCAGATACTCTGCTCTGTCTTAAAGACTGGTGAGAACTAGGGATGGCAACTTTGAAAGGCAGCCAAAGGGAACGGCCGAAACATTCGCCAGCTCTAAGAAAACTGGGAGCAAATAAGTGAATAAACAAGTCTATTTTGTAATTTTTTTTTTGAGACAGGGTCTCTCTATGCAGCCCTGGCTGTCATGGAACTTGCTGTATAGATAAGGCTAGCCTCAAACTCACAGAGATCCCCCTGCCTCTGCCTCCCAAGTGCTGGATGACTAGCTATGGAAACAAAATGTAACTACCCAATTTTAAATGACTCTATGGTAAGTATTTACGTATTAAAATAATGCGAATACTGAATAGTGACTAATAAAAAGTTCTGACGCCATCGTACTGGGAAGACAGGGAGAGCGAGGACTGTCGGGGTTAGTGCTGCACCCTCCAGTTTCAAAACTGTAGATGACATCTGAGACCAACAAATCAAAGAAGAGCTGGAGAAAAATGTTATTTAGAATGTGGAAGGAGCCGGGCGGTGGTGGCGCACGCCTTTAATCCCAGCACTCGGGAGGCAGAGCCAGGCGGATCTCTGTGAGTTCAAGGCCAGCCTGGGCTACCAAGTGAGTCCCAGGAAAGGCGCAAAGCTACACAGAGAAACCCTGTCTCGAAAAACCAAAAAAAAAAAAAAGAATGTGGAAGGTACATAGCAGTAAAGATGAAAAGAAGAAGAAAAGAAAGAAAGAAAGGCACACCTCCAGAGGGCAGAACTCCAGGTCTGGGAGGGATAGCTGCTTACAGTGTCAAATTAAAAAAAAAAACAAAACACAAAACTTATATACCAGGGGGAGGGCTGGAGGGACAGTTCAGCAGTTAAGAGAACATGCTGTTCTTACAGAGGACACAGGTTCAGTTCCCAGTACCCACCTGGCAGCTCACAACCACCTGTAATTCCAGTTCTAGGGTATCTGATGCCCCCTTCTGGCCTCTGCAGGCACTGCACATATGCAGTGCATATACATACATGCAGGTAAAACACTCATATGCATCAAACAAAATTTAACAACAGAATAGACTCCAGTATATACTGGGCCAGCAAGATGACTCAGAGAGGGTAAAGGTGTTTGCTATCACACCTGAGGGGCTGAGATCGAATCCCCAGGACCCACACACATGGTGAAAGGGCAGAACTGAAATCTGTAAATTGTCTTCTGACCCCTGTAGCGGGCAGCTGTTCCAGCTTTGACCTGGAAGTACTACCCCCATTGAGGCTTCCGGTAACTGTCATGCCCATAAGGCAGGGTCTGGACAGGAGCCGTTAAGACCTGAGATCCGGATGGGCTGGCTTTCTTGGTTCCTGGATCCTGGATGCTGGAGGTAGACCGAGCAGAGTTCTCCAGAGAACACTGCTGGACTGCACTTCACCTCTCCCAGACCCTGTAACCTATCCCTTCACTTGTAAGTTACCCCACAAAATAAACCTCCCTTTTAACTATGTGGAGTGGCCTTAATACTTCCACCAATACAGCACCCATACATGCATTGTGGCATGGGTCCCCACACGTACACACAAAATAAATAAACCAATATCTGTAAGAAAAAAGCCCCAACTGTAACCAATGTAGTTACATATTTACATAACAATACAGAATAACCCAAAGATTAAAAACTTTACAGCTATTTTATTGTAAAGTCTTACATCTACATATTGTATAATGATGTCCGCTCTGAATGGCTGATTATAGAAAATTCCTAAGCTTAATAAGAGGTGAAGGAATCCATAGGAGGAAGAAGAAATCCAGTGTAGCACAAGAAAAGAACAATTTTATCAAAAACACGCACGTGAAGATCTGCCTGAATTAGACATCACTTAAACTATACTTTAATAAGCTGGAGGCTCCATGCAATTTTAAGACTCATTTGCTGTTCTGATACTGTACTTGGTATCATAGGTCTAATTTGCTTAAGTCCTTCCTTCATCGTAAGTGGACTCATGAAAACAGGAGGCCTCTCTCCACTGGAGGTCTGCTTTATTTCACAAGTAATAAAAAAGGCACGGGAGTCCTCTGAGGTCAGAAGCCCAGGGGTATAAGCTTGGGTTGCAATTTACAGAATGTTATTGTATTGCTGGGCATAACAAGAATTGGAAAAAAGCACCTGTAGATCAAATCAAATCAAGGAAAATTTATTTGGAACCTACCACATGAGAGGGGTTGTGCCAGAGAGCAGAGAATTCCTTGGGTGTCCTGGAAAAATAACTCCAGATCAGGGCAAAGATAGAGAGCACAGGCATGATTTGAATTGATAGGGTTGGAGAGATATAAGGCCATAAAACAGGACACCTGTTGTTCTGAGTTTCTGTTCAGAGCTTTGCCTTTTTAAAATATAATCAGCAACAAATAACCATTATTTCTGACATATATTACACTTTACATTGGTAGGTGGAAATCGTGTTTTAAGAACAGGAAATGAAGGAAAGCCAAAACCAACAGCATGTAATTTTTCAAGTGGAAACAATGGCAATGTGAAGATATATGGGCGTCGGACCCAGTCGTGGCGGAAGGGGACTGTGTGCTCTTACTTCTGATGGTGTCATGTCTGTGACCTCCACCGTTTGAGATGCTTCATTCCACCTTGCCCAGGGGACCTGTGAGCACCCGGGAAGGGATGAAAGATGCCTATGCCTGACCTCACCTTTACATTGTCTGACGGCTGAAGGTATAAATCAGCTTTCCCCTGGAAGACCCGAGTGTCAGAAGCTTGTGTGAATGCTGGAAATATTAAACGATGTCCCCAAGGGTTTGACTGTTAACTGTTTTCTCCTGTAACCGGGAGAGCTGTTCACAGGGAGGATGCTTTCCTGCAGGGGCCTCACTTTGGATATAAAATGAAGTATGAAACTCCAACAATGTCTTGTCACTTTGGAAAGAAAATAAACAATGGAGGCTGCACTTTGTGTCCACCACTTCTATTTCATTCATCTTTCTGCCTGATCCAGGAGAGCAGCTCACACGCCCAAAGGTATGAGAAGGTATTCATTATAGAACCTTATGAAGAGCGCAATCAGTCGGTGATGATTATAAACAAATGCTTCGGACAAATCAGTGTCTTTGACATTGGCAAGAACAAAAGGTAGTCCTTTTATCCTCCTCAACAGAGGAAGCGCATTGATGATTAGAACTGAGGGGCTGAGGATTAGAATCGAGGGCAGGTGCTTGGGGGCTAGGGCTCCATGTTTAGATAATCTCTGAGTCCTAGGACTTGCCTTATCATCTCTCAGATTCTTTCTGCAAGATTGAAAAACAGAACAGAACTATGGACTCTTAAATTTCCTAATACACTTAATCCTTTCCTTTACCTTGGTACAGAGAATAGTCACCTATAATAAGAAAAATGGTCATCTTTTTCCTGAATGTGTGTCTGTCGGTTGTGCGCTTTTGTATGGTATGTGCATGTATATGTGTACACACATACATAGGCCAGAGGTTGGCACTGGGTTTCTCTTAGAGTTTCTATTGCTGTGAAGAGGCACCATGACCACAGCATTTTTTTTTTTGAGACAGGGTTCCTTTGTGTATCCCTGGCTGTCCTGGAACTCACTCTGTAGACTAGGGTAGCCTCAAACTCACAGAGATCCACCTGCCTCTGTGTCCTGAGTGCTGGGATTAAAGGTGTGCACCACCACCACCACCACCACCACCACCACCACCACCACCACTGAGCTGACCACAGCAACTCTTATAAAGGGAAACATTTATTTATTTATTTATTTATTTTTTTTTTTGGTTTTTCGAGACAGGGTTTCTCTGTGTAGCTTTGCGCCTTTCCTGGAGCTCACTTGGTAGCCCAGGCTGGCCTCGAACTCACAGAGATCCGCCTGGCTCTGCCTCCCGAGTGCTGGGATTAAAGGCGTGCGCCACCAACGCCCGGCAAGGGAAACATTTAATTGGGGCTAGCTTAAAGTTCAGAGGTTTAGTGCATTATTGTCATGGTGAGAAGCATGGCAGCATGCCGGCAGACATGGTGCTGGAGAAGGAGCTGAGAGATCTACATCTTGGTTTGCAGGCAGCAGGAAGTGGTCTGTGTGCCACACACTGAGCATAGCTTGAACACAGGAGAACTCAAAGCCCGCCCCCACAGTAACACACTTCCTCCAACAAGGCCACACCCACTCCAACAAAGCCACACCTCCTAATAGTGCCACTCCCTATGGGAGCCATTTTCTTTCAAACCACCACAGTGTTGTCTTAGGGTTACTATTGCTGTGATGAAACATCATGACCAAAACCAAGTTGTGTGTGTGTGTGTGTGTGTGTGTGTGTGTGTGTGTGTGTGTAGTGGGGGAGGGTTTCTTTGGCTTACACTTCCACATCTGTAGTCCATCACTGAAGGAAGTCAGGACAGGAACTCATACAGGCTAGGGACCTGGAGGCAGCAGATGCAATTGCAGAGGCCGTGGAGGGATGCTGCTTACTGACTTACTCCCTATGGCTTGCTCAGAGCCTGTTTTCTTATAGAACCCAGGACCACCAGCACAGTGGTGACACCATCCATGATGGGCTGGGCCCTCCGCTGTCAATCACTAAATTATGATAATGTCCTACAGGCTTGCCTGCAGCCTGCTCTTATGGGGGTGTTTTGGCAACTGAGGTTCCTTCCTCTCTGATGACTAGCTTGTGTCAAGTTGACAAAACCAGCCAGCACAGGTGTCTTCTTTTATCTTGGTTTTTTGAGACAGGGTCTCTCACTGAACTTGGAGCACGTAGATTTGACTGGGTTGGCTGGGCAGTGAGCCCTAGAGATCCTCCTGTTGCCCTTTGTACCCCCATCCTCCCCTGCCCAGGGGCTATAGGCATATGTCACCACTGTCTGGCTTTTATGTGGGGATGGGGGATCCAAACTCAGTTCTTATTCGCGTCAAAGGCACCTTATTGATTAAGCCATCTCCCCAGTCCCGTTTTCCTCTCTGAGTCTCACCATGTAGCCCAGGCTAGACTGGAATTCATGATCCTCCTGCCTCAAACTCCCAAGTGTTGGGATTATAGCTGCATCCCATCACAGTAGATAATAGGACAAATAAGGTTTATCCTTCACATTAACCTTTCCACATCTCTCAGTCTTCACCTCTCCCCTTTCTATCAGATTTGAAGTAATTCTGCACAAATACAATCTCTTAGAAACAGTCCTGTGTGTTTGAACAGAGCCTTAACATTTATAGGGTACTTTTAAACTTCTTATTTAATTATTTGAGTTATCCATATAACACATTAAATATTTATTTTTATTTTATGTGTATGAGTATTTTGCCTGCATGTATATCTGTGCCCCACATAAGTGCCTGGTTCCTGCAGAGGTCAGAAGAGAGTGTTAGATCCCCTGGAACTGGAGTTACATTAGGTTGGGAGCCACCATGTGGGTGCTGGGAACTGGGCGTGGGTCTTATAGAAGAGCAGCCAGTGCTCCTAACTGAGCAGTCTCTAGGCCCCTACTTTGAGGTTTTTTTTTTTTTTTTTAAGTTATTTTATTTTATTTTTTTTAATAACAGTGAGATAGGTCTATGTAGAAGCAGGAAGGTTGATCACAAGTAAAAAATAGCTTACACAGTTGAGAAGAAAAGCCAGTGAAATATTAAGGATTACATAAGACGAGGTGGAGTCTTAATCACCCCAAGTCTGTAAAAGATGGCCAGATGTGCGAGATTATCGATCAGCCTGGCTGCACGGGCTGTAATAGGGGATTGATTGCTCACTGGCCCTTTGTTCTGGCTTCCAAGGTCACGTTCCAGGTATGACACTCACGCAGTGGTGTGGTGCACCTTTTCACACACACCCACTCGCCGTTTACTGTGGCTGAATCAGGGGTGACCGGTGCTGCCCTTTCCGACTAGAGAAAACGGCAGGGCTGAGGCTGATTCCCGACAGGAAGGGAAGGAAAAGGAGGTCTTTCTTCCTCCTGCTCCCACACCGCTGCGGAAGTCTGCAAAATCTTCCAAAACAGGCTCAAGTGGTTTTGTTGTTGTTGTTTTGTAAGTAGAATTGGGGTGCTTAAATGGTATGTGTCTGAAGGAACTAATAAAGGGTCCCTCTTCCCAAATATATTCTCAACTGACTTCCTTAATTCCTGAAATTCCACCATTAGGAGCCCATTCCCTCAGATGAAGGCACGTTCCCTGTTGGCTACAGATGCTCTGGGAGAGGCAGGCATTAAAAGAAGCATTCTCCTCCACAGCATTTTAATGAATCACCACACCCCAGATCACTTTGAAAGGGAGGCAGCTCTCTGAGGAACAAGACACAGACACTTGGAACCACGCAGTAGATCCCTGAGCAGAGATACGTGGCGGAAATATGTCCCACTGACTCACTCTCATCCAGGAGGTGGGTGAGGGTGATAACTCTGAAACATGGAGCCACTTTCTGTTAACAGCACCCCAGGGTGGCGGTTCTCAGCTATGGGTACACGCCAAGCTTTTTTTTAAGAACATGGACACCTGATCAGTTGGCATGCTTATTCTTACCAAGTTCTGTACTTGGCTCTGATGCTCGACTCGGGCTGAGAGCCGCCGCCTCAGAGCAAAATTTGCTCGTTAGATCCTTGTCAACCTGAGAGCTTGCTGGTCGACCTTAGTGAAAGGGACCAGGTGAAAGCTTGGAAACGTGGACACCAGACTAAACAGTGAGTGATGCCAGAGGCATCACAGGGGAAGTAACCGAGGATGACCTGAGAAAGGACGGAGACAACTTAACTTGCTCAAACTGCCCAGGACTAACATTACCAAAGCATGCAGAGGATCACCTAAGGAATGCCAGGGAAATTACTATTATTTTATAACTCTGGCTGATGGCATCTGTTCAAATGGCCAAAGAAGGCCCTTGTCATCCGCTCTCCATGCCGTTCTTGACTCTTCTCCAACTCTGACCCTGTTTAGCTGCACTTTGGTTATCCCCGAAAGGGAACTGTTACCAGGTAGACTAGGTTAAGGTTAGTTTAACTAGGGTGATAGATAGATAGATAGTCCTATGGAAAACCGTGGGTACAGATTATAATTTCCCCCATGTGTAAAAAGACTGAATGGAAGGAGCCTGGGGATGGAGGGCAGTCTCTATTTTGTCTCTGCCATCTTTAAAGATTTATTTTATGTGTATGAATGTTTTGCCTTTATGTATATATGTGCACCAAGTGCATGCCTGGTGCCCACGGAAGTCAGAAGAGGGTATTGGATCCCCTGGAGCTAGAGTTACAGATGGTTGTGAGCCACCATGTGGGTACGGGAACCAAAGAGAAATAAGTACTCTTAATGACTTAGCCGTCTCCCCAGACCCATGCCAACTGTCTTTATAAAACACACAATTTCTTCTTCATGGTTTAAGCTGGTGCTGGCTCGAGCCATCAGGAAGAAGGAAAGGGTGAACACAGAGAACATTGCCCCTATTCCCTGATGTTTGAGGAGATCATGACCCTACAGTGAGTTCCAGGACAGCCAGAGCTACACAGAGAAACCTTGTCTTGAAAAACAAAAAAAAAAAAACCAAAACAAAACAAAACAAAAAACAAATAGAAGAAGAAGAAGAAGAAGAAGAAGAAGAAGAAGAAGAAGAAGAAGAAGAAGAAGAAGAAGAAGAAGAAGGAAGAAAAGAAATAAATAAAAATAAAAAATAAATTGACACAGACACATTGCTCTTACACTGTACTGGCCACAACTTAAGTCAAGTGGTTGAATCTAGCTTCCAGGAAGGGAGGGGATGGGGTGCCATGAGGCCATTAAGGTACAGAAGGAGGGGGGGTGCGTACTGAAGGCACACCAGCAGTCACGTCACCCCATGACACAGTGAGGCAACACCGGCAGTCACTGTGAACTTAGGACATCGGAAGGAAGCAAATGAGTGTGGAATGAGAAGCCTGCCTAGCTCCAGGTGTCGGGTAATTCGTGGTGATTAGGGGAAGTGTTTCCCACTAATGAGGAGTGAGCATTTGCTCAGAGTCGTTATCTGTGGCCCAAGAGTCATAACAGAGGCCTCAAATAAATGGAGTGTTGGGTTGGGTTTTGAAAGGTTATGTTTCCTTTTGGGATGATTTGAAGGGCCACCTCTTGCCTAGCGAAAGGCGAGAGCAAAGACTTTCTTGCCTGGGTCTCCGTAGTCACTGCCGTGGTACCATCGGGAGCAGAACAGCATATAGCTCATGGGTTGGCACACTGCCTGGTGCTTACTATGCCAACTAGGAGATGTGGTATTTCCAATCTCACACAGTTTCTGCTTAGGCCAGTATAAGGGAGACTGACCAATGGGAAGATGTGCCTTCCTCGGACTGGAGCGCTTCAGATGACGTCTCTACTTTTCTAATACCAGAAAGATTCTCTTCTGGAAACCTGTGATCTAGCATGGGGCACAGTAGTACATACCTCTAATCCTAGTGCTTGGAAGGTGAAGGAGGGGAGGGTCAGGAGTTGAAGGCCAGTCTAAGCAACATAGTGACTGGGAGGCCAGACAGGGTTAAATGAGACCCCTTCTCTGAAAGAGAAAAGAAAAAATAAAACCATCTGCTTTAAAATATTAGAAATTTGTTTGACTCTTAGGCTGTATTTGGATTGTTTAGTTGGCTTTGATTTTTTTCCCCCTCCAGATTTTGAGACACGGTCTCACTGTGTAGCCCAGGCTGGCCTCAAACTCACTTTAAGTTCAGGCTGGTTGTGGCGATCCTCCTGCCTCAGCCTACTGAGTGCTAGGATTAAAAGCTCTATGCCTGGCTAGACTAGTTTGGGTTTGAAAGTAAAACTACTTTGTGTCCCAGCTTCTTAAATCACGCAATAAACTAGTTTGCTCTTCTGTGATTGTTGCAGTTGATTAAGTTGCATGGGCCAGTTAGCTCAGTGGGATAGGGCATGGAGCTAATGAGATCAAGGTCACAGGTTCTATCCCTAGATAGGCCAGCTGGTGCACAGTTCTGTTTTATGTCTAGCTGACTGCTTCCCCACCCCTGGTTAGCTGTTCTGAAGCACTTCCCAAAAGGATGGCTAAGGGGGAGGAAATGGGTACCATGGCAGAGGGAAGAAGCTGCTCTGTGTGGAAAAGCCCCGTAACAGTCCTTACACAGACTCAGTGGGCTAGCAGCAGCTCTGTCCAAAGAGAAATGGAACTGGGCTCTCCGACGATAAGCTACCCTCTTTCCGGGAGATCACACTCTAGCATCTTGGATACTGAAATGCTCCACTGAGAATGGACAAGCGCGTGGCATGAACATCTGTCACAGGACAAGGTCCAGGGCTCTCCGTCCCCTGCTTCCTGCTTGCTTTGAGTCACTGAGTTCCGGCTCCCACTTCCAACCCTTCCTCTGTGTTTCCACCCACTGTGAGCAGTCAGGATGTTCCTTCAGAAAATGACTTCTAAAACAAAAACGAGACCCGCCGCATCTCCTTGTTCCAGATAGAATGTCATTTCTCACCACAAGGAAAGACTTTCCTTTTTTCCTCTTATCATCCCCCGCCCCCCCCCCCACCCCCAAATAAACCTGCCAGTCTGTCCACACAACCTGGAGAACAAATATGTTTTTGATCCCTCTGTGAACAAACTTGGCTAGACACCTGCCCAGCACTCGGGGGTGGCTGGCCCTCATCCTGACTCTGAGCCAACTCCTGCTCTCAGAGAGAGAAAGCAAAAATGATTGATTCAACATCTTAATGAAGATAAACAAACAGAGAGGAACATCAAATAATGGCCCTGACAGTTTGAAACAAACCAAAAGAACAGCTTAGCATGTCATAAAGGAAAAAAGCATTTCATGTGGGGATGGCAGTTTAATAATTTGTAAATATCACTGGCTTGGCATTATAGCTAATCCAAATATTTCCCTTTCTCATCATAAGTCACCCTCTGCTGATGCCTTGTCCTCTTCAGCTCACAGCTTTCACCCTGGAGTCTTGACAGAGGTGGAGGAGAGCGGACGAGAAGGGCTCAAAGGTCCCATATGGAATGTGAATTACGTGGTCAACTTCCTGATTCCGAATGTTCTCTGGGGAAGACCACTAGCCCACCCAGAGGATCCACCCTCTTCTCTTTCACCTCTCCTAAAAAAGTATCAGTTCTCTTCCAGACTGTGTTTTTTTTTTTTTTTTTTTTTTTTTTTTTTTTTTTTTTTTTTTTTTTAAATTTGGTTTTTTGAGGCAGGGTTTCTCTGTGTAGCCCTGGCTGTCCTGGAACTCACTCTGTAGACCAGACTGGCCTTGAACTCACAGAGAGCTGCCTCCCTCCGCTTCCCAAGTGCTGGGATTAAAGGTGTGCACCACCGCCCAGCCTGGACTGTGTTCTTAATTCGAAGTGACTGCGCTTCCCCCTGGTTCCTAAACTGGAGAATAAAACCCTCTCTGGTCCTGGAGGAAAGAGTCAGTCATCTAAAATGTGTTCTGTTGCTCTCGTGCCCTGCAGAGAAGGATAGTGAGGGAAAGATGGTCTTGTGAACGCTTGTGTCTAAGCCACCCTTGGATGGGTATGGAGGAGAAGCAGGAAGTTGGGATGGCGACTATAAAAAAAAGATGCTCTGGGATCCTCCATGTTAGCCAGGACACTGATTTTGTTCTTATGAAAAATACCCATGGAAAATAGGAGCAATGTTGGGGTTGTGTTGTTGTTGTGTTTTGGGACAGTTTCATGTAGCCCAACCTGGCTTAAAAAAAAGTGTGTGTGTGTGTGTGTGTGTGTGTGTGTGTGTGTGTAAGGGAAGACCTGTCAGATCAGCCCAGGCAAAAGACCACATTGGATGGGCGTGACAGGCAGGGCCCAGAGAGAGGAGCTGCAGTTCTGAGAATTCTCCACAGGGAAGCAGTATGAGATCAGGGTTTAGACAGAGGCGGCCTCAACTCCACCAGCTTCCTTGGTTCCTTCTTCCAATGTGCAGATCTATGGGCAAGCTCCCCTTTGGGTAGGGAGGGCTGTGAACCCTCAAGTCTGTTTCTCCGTTCTCAGATCCTCAGGTCTCAGCATGGTTCTTTGTCTATTCCACCTCTGACTTGTGCATTTTGGGGGTAGGAGGCAGGGGATTCCCTCTTTGAGAATGTGTTTGAGTTTGTGCTGCTGATAGGGAGGGAACCGTTAGAGGGACTCTTAGTGGCACATCAGGAACGCGCTGGTCTTGGAGGTGCGGATTCTGGTAACTTCTCAATGGCTGGATGGCCTTTGACATTTCTCAGAAAGGAGTCACCTCACCATTTGGTATGCTGAAGAAAACGGAGCCAGTGATGACTTGGTTTTGTTTGAAATATGAAAAGCAGCACAACTCTGTGGACAAAACTCCGAACGGAGAGTTTCCAGCTAAGACAAGTACCTTGACAGTACTGCACCCACACAGTGAGCAACCAGAGAGACTCTGCTCACCTTCCTCCATTACGGACTAGAAATGATGTAAGGCCTATTTCTGATTAAAATGAAGGTCTAACCTGCCGATGGAGCCCAGTTCGTAGGATGCTTGCCCAGCATGCACAAGCCCTGGTTCAGCCCCAACGCTGACTAAAACTGTGGGCACACACCTGTAACCCCAGCACTCAGAGGTGGAGGTAGGGAGATCCGGAGTTAAAGCCTGTTCTCCTCTATACGGTCCGTTCAAAGCCAGGCTGGGCTACATGAGACTGTCTCAAACAATGACAACCACCACAACCACCACCGCCACAACAACCACACAGCCACAAAGCCTCAGATCTGTGCTCCTTACGTAAGCCTTGTATAAAGTACTGAATATTGTGGTTATGCTTTTTATGCAACAAAAAAATTTTTTTTATGTGTATGAGTGTTTGCCTACATGTATGTGTATGTACTATGTGCATGCCTGGTGCATGCAAAGGCCAGAAGAGGATGTTGGATCCCCTGGAACTGCAGTTACAGATGGCAGGAACTGAACCCAGGTCCTCTGGAAGAGCAGCCAGTGCTCTTAAGTCCTGATAACCCATGCCTCCAGACTGTGGCTCTTCTTTTTTTGTTATAGTAAGTTTTAAGGTAATGAACAGAATTGTATAGATTTATCATGTATAACGTGGTATTTTGAAATATGTGAAATTAAAGAAAGGTTTATTTTGCAGTGTTGACAGAATCTTGGGTCTTATACATGATAGATCAGTCTTTTTTTTTTTTTTTTCTTTTTTTTTTTAGTGTTTTGAGACAGAGTTTCTCTGTGTAATAGTCTGGGCTGACCTGGAACTCACAGAGATCCGCCTGCCTCTGCCTCCCAAGTGTTGGGATTAAAGGCGTGCACGTCATGTGTGTCCCCCCTCCCCGGCCCCCACCCCCAAATGAGTAAATATTTTTAAGACAGAAAAAAATCGACCTTTCTTAGCAGATGGCAGTCATTATTAAAAGCTTGCTAGGAAATTGAAGTTTTGAAAATCTGCCTCATACAATAAGCAGAATTTCCTGCTCCAGTATTTCATGTCCTTAGAGTAAAGAGAAAACAGAGAGAGCAAGATGGAAGGGAGCCGGGGTCCCTAAATTATGTCGCAGGTGACCTCTTCTCACCTACTTCATTCTTTCACTTGAAGTATTTCAGAACTTAAACTTTGCCTTTTTTTTCCTGCCAATTTTGAGGAAGGCGTGTGGCACTGACTTCTTCACATCGATCTCATTTTTCCCCCTTAATAGCCTTCCTAAGTAATTTTCCGAGCCTTTAAATCAGTTACCTTCCTCCAAGGGAGACACGGCAGAAAGCAAACAAAAAACAGGGAGTGGCGCTGGAGAGATAGCTCGGCAGTTAAGAACACTGGCTGCTTTTCTAGGGGACCCGGGTTCGAGCCCCGGCACCCATATGTGCAGGCCATCATCTACAAGTCCAGTTCCATCGGCTCTGATGCCCTCTTCTGGTCTCTATGGGTACCAGGCATACACATGATGCACAAAATATACACGCGGGCAAAACACTCATACACATAAAGTAAATAAATCTAACGAGAGAGAGAGAGAGAGAGAGAGAGAGAGAGAGAGAGAGAGAGAGAGAGAGAGAGAGAGAGAGAGAGAGAGAGAGAGCTGCTCTGTTGTGGTCTCCCGGCTGTCTTTGCCCCTCAGAAGGGTAAAGGCCAGAGATGGCTGGAAGCGCAGAGTGTCTGAGTGGATTCCTAGAGGGCTGTTCCCAGGACAGGGTAAGATGTAACAATGCTGGCAGGAAACAGGCAACTAGCCAGTCTAGAGATACTCTGTGGCAAAAGTCGGGCTAGAGAAATAGAAACTGAGTTGTGGAAACAAAATCGAGAGCGCAAATAAAATATTGATCTCTCTCCCATTTTCCGTTTCCACCAGGTAAGTAATGGAGCCAGTGGAAGGAAGAGTGTCACCCTCAGAAACCCAGCTATTTTAATCTTTCATAAATCACAGTCCCACGAAGTGTTTGAGGCAGACTCCAGGAGTTCTCCTCTGTCCCAATCAACCAGAAATTATCAGCGGCGTTCGGTGATTCGGTGTCCAAATGAGCTTTCATGCCAAGGCTTGATGATGTTGCTAGGATCCGTGTGACCTGCGATTTTGTGTCTGTCTAGACAAGGTTAGGAAAAGGTAAGGGGGAGATGAAGCCCGCTGGAACGACTCTTATTAGAGGGGAACTTGTTCAAGAAAGATTTTAACAGCTCAAACTACCTTCGAGGCCAATAAGGCCACCAAAACGGATTATTGGATCATGATGTGAGGTTAGAGAAAGGACGCCACTGCTGACTGATTAGGAAGCGATTGGAAATAAATAAAAAGGCTACATTATGTGAAACGGAGGGTCACAGCATGGGAGCATCTTGAAGAGCCCTAGGTGTGCCCGTCACATTTTTCAAGACACTCGCGAGTGCCCTGTGTATGGCCCAGGACTGCAGGTCTTTTGTATGAGATATTTTTAGATAAACTGATTTCACAAAGAGGAGGAAGGTGATGAGTGTCGTGTTAATCCTCAGTCTTGACACCTTTGGGATCAAATTTGGTGCGGGGCACAAGTGAAATGGGTTTGGTGGCCTCAAGCTAGACTAACACCCATATGTATCCTTTAAGAAAATCACAAATCATCGGCTGGCAGCTGTGATCAGGGAGCGGCAGCAGCCGGAGGGTTACAGGTCAGGGGGAGGACTGGCTGGCAGAGCTTTGTTGGGGAAATGAACCAATGCCTCCCAGCCTCCTGCTTGGCTTCCACTCAGGCCACCACCAACCCTCCTCATCCATACAGACGAACAGTCACACGATTGCAAAGCCTCTCTCTGCCCGACAAATGCAACATCAGTGTGTGTGTGTGTGTGTGTGTGTGTGTGTGTGTGTGTGTGTGTGTGTGTGAGAGAGAGAGAGAGAGAGAGAGAGAGAAAGAGAGAGAGAACACGCCACAGTGTGTGTATAAAGGTGAGAGGACAACTTCAGGTGTCAGTCTTTACATTCTACCCTATCTCAGGCAGGGTCTTTCTGTCATTCGCTACTGCATTCACCACAGTAGCTGGCCTGTGAATATTAGGGGATTCTCCTGTCCTCACCTGCCATCTTATTGTAGGAACCCTTGGATAATACAGTGTTTATATAAATATAGATATAAATTTATATACATATATATTTATGTATAATACAGTTCTGTAATAATACAGGGATTACAGATTTACACTACAATGCCTGACTTTATGTGGGTCCTGGGGATTTGAATTCAGGTTTTCATGTGTGTATGCTAAGGGTTCTGACCACTGAACCATCTCTCCAGTCTCTAAAATTATTTTACAAAATCTCTAGCTGTCAGAGGCTAAAGTCAGTTGTAATGATATTAACTCATGGACATGGTGGAAAGGGAGTATTCCTATGTTTAAAATGCAACGGCCTTTAGCAAAATAATGGAATTTGTTTCAGTGAATTAAAAATCTAAACATTGCTCGCTTTCTCAGTGATGGGCTTCTGCACCGCTTGGAGGAAAACACAGAGAATTAGAAAACGAGGGCCATGTGAATGACATTTACAGAGATCTCACACTGGAAAGGGCACATTTTATTATGACTCTGTGTCAAAAGTGTGGTTTCATCAGAAGACAGGAGGCAAAAGACAGAGGCAATCAATATCTGGGCCTCCGATATCTGAAATGGGAAAGAAAATCATTATCCTGTTACGTTTCTCATGGCACAATGCTTGAAATACTGCACCTTGTTTCCATACTAATCCAGTATTTGGGGGTTTGTGGGTTAAGAAACCCCTCAGAGAGGGTGAAATTAGAGCACAAAGCATTAGACATAAGTGTGTGCAACATTTTAGGACAAAAACAGGGAGAAAGGCTGAGAAAAAAAAATTAACCTTTTGAAAAAGCACATAATCCAATTTCCTATTAGTATTTATCTAATAGCATGTGTTTAATTTCCGAGTCTCTGGAATTATCAGTAAAGAGTTCCTTCCTTCCAGCCTTTTGACCAAACAGACAGCAGACAGATTTCCAGTGGGGAGAGGTCCCTCGGAGGCACCGGGTTGCTTGAATGCTACTTGTCTCTGTGTTTATTGAAAACTTTGCCTTATTGTTAGGAAGGCAAACCCACCCAAGGTGGGAAGTATGTAGAGTTTGACATTTGATTTAAAAATCCAGCTGCACTATTTACTTCTCACTGGAAAAGCAAAGCCTGGCCGCTGAACTTAAACTTTTGCAGATGAGGAAGGAGGGTTATTACTTATAAACCATTGTGGAACTTCTGCATCCAGCCTCAAGCACAGTATTGGCTCAGCCTAACTGCTTCGAATATGACTGTTTATAGGTTAGTATTTCCAAATACCCCAAGATAATTAACCTTCCTCCCCTCAGTTTTCTCTGAGCTTATGTTATGGAGATTGGGCTCACGTCTTTCATGTATGTATACGAAAAAGCAAGTACAGCTGTACTGAATCTGGTATCTGTCCTTTTGTGGATATCATTACTTAGTTTAAATAAATTCTGTTTTCCTTTTCCTTAGAACTACTATTGATGAGATTAGCATTATATAGCCATAAAGTCACGACCTGTCTTTCTGGGCTCTCTGATGCAGCCCCATAGCAAGCTAAGTGGGTCCTTAATGAACAAGAAAAGGTTATCTGGCTGCACGCTGTCTCTCAGCCTGCTCTGGCTAGAATCCACCAGCCACAGATAACAGTTCAAAGTCATGCAAATGAGGGCTGTGGTTGCCACTCAGCTCCTGCCAGGGCGGATGTTCCTGTGACCCAGTGGCAAACGCACAATGGGGGTGGGAACGTAGTGCTCTCCCAGGCACACTCCGTGTGGGGAGCTGGTTTATCTCAATTGAAGAAACCACCATCCGCCATAGTCACCCAACAGAATTGCTACAATTAAGGAAAGCTGACAAGACCCGGTGCTGGTGAGGATGGGGAACAAATGTGATTCGTAGGCACTGTTGATGGGACGTAGTTAGTAGAAACCCTTTGGGAGACCACAGACTCTGTTAAAGCTAACTACGCAATGACCTCTCTGGCACAGCCATTTCTCTCCTAGGTGAATGAATGGCCGCAGAAAGGCCAGCACAATGGGCGTCAGAAGATAGGGTTGGGATGTTCACAACAACACCTCATCTCCCCGAAGTCAGAACAACCCGAATGTCTGCATAGGGTAGGATGAAGTACAGCGGACATGGGGACTACTTACTATGAAGCCCAGAGAACGTAAGAACTAGCGCCATATGCAGGACCACGTCCGAGTCTCATACATAGAATGCCCAGTAGGAGAATCCAGGTGCGTACAAGTAGTGCAGTGTGGCTCTGCTCACCTGAGGTCCAAGGATGGATGGAGTTAATCTGACGAGTCAGTGACCTTTGGGGAGAGAACGGTTGGGAAGAGGTTCTGCCTGTCCTGGTAATGGGGATTACATGTGTTCACTTCATGAAAAAAAATCAACTGAGCTCCACATTTACGATTTGTACATTTTTCTGTACATAATTTACTACAATTACAATCCACAAAATTATTCTTCGTGTAATTTGTTAGTAACTGATGTGCGTCAACTTCTGAAATTCTAGGAAAGGCAGGAAAAATGACTAAGGCAATTTCTTCTGAAGTGAAATTTCCTACAGGATTAGAAAAAAATTAGTTTCAGAGAGGCAATTATAAGTACAATTCAAAAGAATCTGTGTTTTTTTAGCCTGGAGCTTTTAAGGCTAAGCAGCAATTTGGCTTAACTCTTCAAATACGGTATGGGGGCTTGCGTATAGTGAGGATTTTGTGAGGAGAGAGCCGAGCAGCCCTTCTGTGTGAGCCGTGAGAGGATGTCAGCTGAAATGAAATCAGGAACTATTTCACCGGAACATCAGGAAGGGTTTCCGGAGCAGGACGTCAACTTTTAGCTGGGTGTGATGACATATTGATCACCTCAGTATGTGGGAGTTTGCAGCAAGAGGTTCCCGAGTTCTAGGCCAGCCTGGGTCAGAGTCCATCTCAAAAACAAGGGGGCTGGCGCAGTGGGTAAAGTGCTTGCTGTACAAGCGTGGAGATCTACATTTAAACCCCCAGCTCCCATGTAAAACCTGGGGTGGCTTCGTGGGCCTATAACTTCAGCGTGGGGGGTTGGTGTGGAGACAGGAGGATTACTAGGGCTTGCTGGTTAGCCAGCTCAGGGAAAACCAAGCCAAGCCAAACCAAACCAAACTGAAGCAGGAAGCTCCAGTGTCTCGGTTAGGGTTTCAATTGCTGTGAAGAGACACCATGACCACGGCAACTCTTAGAAAGGAAAGCACTTAATTGGGGTGGCTGGCTTACAGTTTCAGAGACTTAGTCCATTATCATCATGGCGGGGAGCATGGCAGCATGCAGGCAGACCTGGTGCTAGAGAAGGAGCGGCTACATGTTGATATGCAGGCAACAGGAAGTAGACTGACTTACTGGGTACAGCTTGAGCATATATGAGAACTTTAGGCCTGTCTCCACAGTGACACACTTCCTCCAACCAGACCACACCTAGTCCAACAAGGCCACGCCTCTCACTAGCGCCACTTTCTTTGGGGGCCATTTCCTTCCAAACCACTTCCAGGTTCAGTGAGGAACCTTCATCAAAGAGACAAGGCATCTGATGTCCTCCTTTGGTCTTCTCAGGCACGCACGTGTGTACTTGCTTGCACACTCTGGCACCACTCCCACAAATACCACAGATACGCCTCCTTGGACACCAGGCACACACATGGTGCACAGACACACACACAGGCAACACACTCATTCATGTGTAAGAAATCTTTAAAAGAAGCAGGAGGGCTGAGGGTGTGGTTAAGTAGGTACAGGGTTTATCCAGAATGCAGGAGGTCCTGGGTTTGATCACCAGCACCACGTGAACAGGTTTGATGTTGCACTTGGGAGGTAGAAGCTGGAGGGTCAGAGGTTCAAGGTTGGGGCCGGGAAGATGGCTCACCTGGTAACATAAGGGCCAGAGCGCACACCCCCAACAACCCTGATAAATCGGGGCAGGCATGCTTCTGTAAGTATACCGAAACGCTGCTGAGCAGAGAGAGAAGAATCCTGGAGCCTGCTCGCTTTGTAGAGTAAGTGGGCTCCAGGTTCAGTGAGAGACCCCACCTCAAAAATAAGGTGGAGAACAACTGAGGCTGAGTGAGTGAGGGACTGGACATGAACCTCTGTCCTCCACATGAGCGTGAATCCACGTGTACTAGTATTCATGAACACATGTGCTTGAGTACACATGAATACACACACACACACACACACACACACACAAATGTAACTAAATAAGAGAGGGAGGGAAACACTAGGGGCCTCTAGGGAGCTGAGCTGGGTTGAGAGCAAATTCATACCAAACATGAAAAAAAGAGGTGGATTTTTTTTTTTTTTTTGACAGAGTCTGACTGTGTATCCCTGGCTGGCCTGGAACTTTCACCATGTAGATTGGACTGGCCTTGAACTCACAGAGATATGTCTAACAAAAGAGTTTTTTAAAAGTGTAAATTAGTATTATTTATTCATTTGTAATTTTAAAATTTTTGTTGTTTTGAGATAGGGTCTCCCTTGGCTCAGGTTAACCTCAAACTTGAGGATGACCTTGAACTTCTTCTCCTCTGACCTCCACTTTCCAGTGCTGGGATTACAGGAATGTATCACCATGCCATGGGCCAAGAGGGGTTTTAGATGACAGAAAATTCTAGCAGTTCCTCCCCTTCTGCACTGATTCTTTTTCCTCCACACACCTCACTCTTCCTGCCTCTAACAAAAACCATGTTCAAAAGGTCTAAGTGAATTACCCTGGGTTTGCCTTGCTTTGCTTGAGTTTTGCTTTTAGGATTAGAAATATAATAAGCTAAATTAGAACATACATCTAAAATATTTATTTATGTAGAGACAGGGTTTCACTAGGTAGCCCAGCTTTGCCTGGAACTCTTGATCTGGCCTCAGCCTCCTAAGCACTGGGGTTAGAGGCGTACACTATCATGTCCGGGTAGAAGAATATTTTTAGTACACCTCCAAATATCCGCTTGAAAGGGAGAGAGTTCGGAGTCAAGGTTTTCAGTGTTAAAAGTGCAACCGGCCTTTTAGCTCAATTCCTATGTGGCTTTGGAGCGGTCTAAAAACTGCTGATTCTTGCGTGGTAAGTGGAGACTGAATTATAGCGACTAAGGTCTGGAGACTCAGAAGGAGATTTATGCCTCATAAAGACCTATGCAAGATAAAAATACTCACAAGGAAATTTAAGGCCCTTCCAGTTTCTGGTTTCTCACATCTCTGGGGTGGCTTTCTGGTATAAGTGAGACACTCGCGCTCAGTTCCTGGCAGTGAGGCGGGGCTCCGAATTCTGTGGCTGGGCCCTTAGACCGGGCACCTCCCTAGTTATTCCCAGATTCTACTTTATGTGTTCTGATTCTGTGCCACACCAAGCATGCTGCTGTCCCGCTGTCCTGTGCCTGCGGACGCTGAAGATGAGAGCACAGGGCAATGCCCTGGGTGTGCAGATTGCCCTCCACGCTAGGTCATGAAGTTTCTGTAAGGGCAGAAGCAACTGCCAGCTTCCACCAGTCAGGAATAGAACCAGCCCGTAGCTTTTTTTGGGGAAATAAAATTACTGAAACACAGTCAGTTTAACTAGTCTTTATGAATTCACAGTGACACATAGTTAATTATGGGGCCATTCTGATTCACTCAAAACTCTGCAGGCATGCTCTGTGAGTACAGGGACCATGCCAGGGAACAGGGAAAAGAGACGATGACCTCTAGATGGATGTCTGAAATGGTAAATAATACAAGAGAGGAATATGAGTGGGAGTCACAATAAATACCTGTGGTTCACAGAAGGAGATGCTCGAAGGCTGTGGAAAAAAATACCTCAAGCTAAACCAGGCACTGGTGGTGCACGCCTTTAATCTCAGCACTGGGGAGGCAGAGGGCAGGTGGATCTCTGAGTTCTAGGCCAGCCTGGTCTACAGAGCAAGTTCCAGGTTAGCCAAGGGCTACACAGAGAAACCTGTCTCCAAAACCAAACCAAACCAAACCAAACAACAACAACAACAAAAGCCAAACACAAAAACAAACAAAATACCTCAAGTAGACTCTGAGTGATGACAGAGTGAGGGGGAGCGGACAGCTTGGAAATCTATGCTTCCAAGTACGAGTGTTCCCAACCAACAGGGACCGATTGCAGCCTAGAGATGTGCAGGGCAGTGCACGTGTGGGTGTGTTCCAGGACACAAGGCTGACATTCTGGAAACATGGAGGGCTCAAATACAGAATTCCAGTGATGTAAGCTTCCTGTCTGTGAGGCAGACACTGCAAGTTTTCAGCAGAAAAAGATCACGAGAAAACCAGAGTTATCTATCGATAAACGTGATTTAAATATTCTTGAATTTTTTTTTCCATAGACGGGTCTTACTCTGGAGCCTGGGTTGGTCTTGAATTTGTAATACTCCTGTCGTAACCTCTTAGTACCAAGACCACAGGCTTGTGTCAGCATGTCTGGCTGCCCTGGATATTTCTAGAGCAATATATCTATACCTACTGAATGGGTAAAAAAATGCTTTCAAAATTTTCTCCCATAATTTTCTTTTAAAACAATGGATTAAAAACCCATTGTTCGCCGGGCGGTGGTGGCGCACGCCTTTAATCCCAGCACTCGGGAGGCAGAGCCAGGCGGATCTCTGTGAGTTCGAGGCCAGCCTGGTCTCCAAAGTGAGTTCCAGGAAAGGCGCAAAGCTACACAGAGAAACCCTGTCTCGAAAAACAAAAACAAAAACAAAACAAAACAAAAACAAAAAAAAAAAAAAAAAAAAAACCATTGTTCTATAGGTCGCCATAAAAGAACAAATATTAAACAACAAATACATATGTTTTAATTTAACTTAGCTGTTTTTAAGACAAGGTCTCATTTTGTAGCCCTGGATGGCCTGGAGCTTATTATGTAGGCCAGGCTGGCCTTGAACTCAGAGATCCATCTGCCTGCCTCTGCGCGGTACCACCGTGCCCAACTATTAAATATTTTTGTTTTGATTTATGTGTACGGGTGTTTTGCTTGTATGTTGTGTCTGTGAACCACATGTTTACAGGGCCCTTGGAGGCCAGAAGAGGGTGCCGGATGCTCTGGAACTAGAGTGACAGACTGCTGTCAGTTGCCATGTGGGTGCTGGGACCCAAACCCAGGTCCTCTGGAAGAACAGCCAGTGCTCTTAACCTCTGAGCCGTCTCTTTAGTCCCTTCATTTAAGTTCTGGAGATAGGGTCTTGCTATGTTGGTCAAGATGGTCCAACTTCTGGGCTCAAACAATCTTCCTGTTTCAGCACCCTGAGTAGCTGCACCTGTAGGCACAAGCTGCCATGTCTGGCTTGAATAAATACACAGCAGAAATGTTTACAGGCCATCTCCTTGAATCTAGCTTGAGGTATCCCCCCCCCCCATAGCCTATGAGCGTCTCCTTCTGTGAACCACAGGTATTTACTGTGACACTCACTCTTTTTTTTTTTTTTATAATTTATTTATTTTTATTTTATGTTCATTGGTGTTTTGCCTGTGTGTATGTCTGTGTGAGGGTATCATGTACCCTGGAACTGGAGTTACAGACAGTTGTGAGCAACCATGTGGGTGCTGGGTATTGAACCCAGGTCCTCTGGAAGAGCAGCC
Source organism: Peromyscus maniculatus bairdii (assembly GCF_049852395.1). Classification (NCBI taxonomy): domain Eukaryota; kingdom Metazoa; phylum Chordata; class Mammalia; order Rodentia; family Cricetidae; genus Peromyscus; species Peromyscus maniculatus. The sequence continues at coordinate 83,595,867 of NC_134859.1, read as the reverse complement.
AGTGCTCTTAACCACTGAGCCATCTCTCTTATTCCTCTCTTACATTTATTTAACCATTTCAGACATTCAGGTAAAGTCGCATGTATTTGCTTAATTCAGAGACCATTTGGGGAGGGGTGGTGGTGCTGGCGTACGGTAATCTTCTCAGTCAAAGTTTATACTGCAAACATATAATAGGGCCCAATCTTATGCAAACAGAGTTGCCTACAATATGGAATTAAAACATATAAAATAGGTTTAATGTTTTTGCCAAGGGTATGGGAACACCTTTGACAAACATAGCTTTTATATAAGCCTCTTTGAATCTACTCAATTTCAACATATTTGGATAGAATGATAAAGAACTATAGGGAAGCCAGGCATGGTAGCACATGCCTTTAATCCCAGTACTTGAGAGGCAGATGCTTGAGGATCGCTGTGAGTTCAAGGCCAGCCCGGTCTACATAGGGAGACTCTGTCTCAAAACCTAACCTAACCAAACCAAACCAAAACCAATAAGGACTATAGCGAAGAGGAATTTATAATATAATAGGGAAGAACAGATACTATGGTCTTTGGCTAATCCATGGAACGGTGGGACAGTATTAGTGTCTCTAACACACATTGTGAATTCTCTACAGTAAAACAGTATGCTTCTCCCTCAGTAGTTAGAAATAAATGGGACTGAATAAGCTAATAGCCCCACACATTACACACACATAGGGTGGCTTTCTGTAGCCCTAACTCTTGCTAACACAGTAGGTGCTTAATAAACATTTTATAAATCAATGACTTGCAGGGAGCCAGAGATTTTAGGTCCTGTTATTGATTCTGCTGCACGTTGATTTATCAGGCAGATTTAGGTAGATAGGCCCTCTGTGCTCATTTGATTTTTCCTTTCTGAAATCAAGATGATGAAACATCTTCTACAGAAATATGGCGATGCTTGAGATACTGTGTGCAAAATGATGTGCATGCCTTGGAAAAAAGGAATCTTATAAATAGGAGGCATTGTTCAGGTTACCCTCAGCATTCAAATTTAATTTGTGCCACACGGAATACATAGAAGGCCCATGACCTTAGTAATGAAAGCTGCCAAGCCCTGGATGCCCATGGAAGGAAGCTTTTCTTCCCTGTTTTGCTGGCTGAGAGAGACTGACTGCTGTTTCTCTTGCCCATCTGCCGTAACTCTGATACTCTTGTTTGCTCAGCCTCATCCTGATCTCTCATTATGGACACTGAAACGAGCAGATCCTTTAAACAGTGGAAGGTAGAAGGTGTGTACGTCTGAAAGAACAGTAATTAGGGCCCTTGTTTTAAGGATGAAGAGTTCAGACAGAGATGGGTAAAGAATACTGACGGGGACATGCGCGAGAAAAGACAGATCAATCCCAACGATTCATCATGCCAGGAGCTGTCCAAATAATCAAGGGTATCAGCTAGGGTGATGTATAGCTGATGTCACTTGGCGAGACCCTTAACAAGGCAGCGAGTACAAGAGCTGCCGGTGGTCAGTGAGTATCACAGCGCAAGCCAGGCCAGGGCAGGGGACACAGACCATCCATCACGGACCCAACCTAATGGCTAGGCTTATTAGTAAACATTCGCTGTGGCTGACAGCCTGTAATGGTACAGGATGTTCTCTGACTGTCCCCCAAATAAACCAGGCCACCTGACAGATGTGTGAAATCTGTGGTCTTTCTTCAGATTCTCTGAGTGAGTATAACTCACTCCATTTTATTGATAGAGGCAAGAGCAAGTCTTCAGGAGAAATAAGAGAAAAGAGCTACATACAAAGCATTTGGCAAATGCATTCTTAATCTATCCCCCCACCCAAGATGGTTTTTCTCTTCTTCACAGTAAATCAAGAAAGTGACATTTTACGTTGACGTACGCACATTATTCTATAGGCGTGACTGGAGTGAGTTTTGTCTCTCTCTCTCTCTCCCTACTATGGATCAGAAATTCCCAAAGTGGAAATAAAATCCACTCTCAGTACTAAAGATATCTAAGTCTACTTTAACTACATTATGTTCTTGGAGGGGCTAGCTTAATGGACTAAATAGGAGGTTTGAAATATCTAGACTTCCTGGAACCTCAGGTTCAATTCCCGGCTGAATTGGCTCAGTCCTGCAGTCTTCTCTGGCAGATAAATTAAAATCCTAAGATGCTTACGGAGCACGGATCTCTTAGCTGAGTCGCAGTAGCCTGTAATCTCTTTTTCTTTTCTTTTCTTTTTTTCTTTCTTTCTTTTTTTTTAAATTTCCTAGAAGATTCTGTATAATTTTCCAGGCCAGCCTGGTGCCCAACATTCAAAAGAGAACCAATGGTCTTTAAGAAGAGGGCAGCTCCCTTCCCCTCAACCAACTCGGAGACATTCTTAACCATCTGTGGTTGGAAAAGAGCAGGGTTTTGCAATTCCAACTTCTTGCTATCGCTTTCTCTTTGGTTTCCAGGATTCTGGTCTGGCCTCGATCCTCAGCACATCTTCCTCTTGGCTTGTCCTTGTCTTCCTCTTTAGCTTTGGACATGGATTTTGAGTTCTGGCACAGGCTAGCTGTTCCAGCCTGACTTGACTTGATTTGGGACTGTCCCCATTCTGCCTTCCAGGGCTGGCCTGATCCTTCAAGTCTCACTTCAGTTTCTGTGGGTACAGAGGACATGGTAGGACAGGAGCCTGGCAGAATGTTTGCTCAGCTGTACCTGTATGTTCCTCTGCTCTTGCCCCCGCACAGCACACAGTGGCTGTGGTGACAAGGGAGTCCTTTGATGTATCTGCAGTTTGGTGTGCAGAATGAGCGGGCTCGATGTGGGCACACGATTCCTTCTTAGCTCTGGTGCTCTCAGGTCCTGTCTTGGTTTCTGTCTGTGACCTCCACCACCCAGGTTTTAGCTAAATAGAGAAAGAAACTGGAAAACACGTTCAAAACCACATTTTATGCATCATTATAGCCACTAATGACTGTCAGTCAATTAGGAATACTGCGTTGTGAATTTCAGAACATTATACAATGCAGAGTTCTGGCATGGAGGGTATTTACACTGAGAAGAGACTGAAGAACACAGTCTTAGCTGGGTGTGGTGCCATACACCTGTCGTCCTAGTCCTTAGAAGGCTGAGACAGGAAGATTGTGAATTCAGGGCCAGCCTGGACTACATAGTTTCACCCAACTAATCAACCAACAAAACCCTAGACCTCAAAACCTAGCACTGTTGGGATGGAGACAGGTAGATCACAAGAGCTCATGGGCCAGTCTGTCTAGCTTAAAAGATGAATTTCTGATCCATCAAGAGACCCTGTCTCTAGGCAACAAGGTAGACAACAATAGAGGGAGACACCCAGAGTCCTGCTCTGGTTTCTGCACATGCATGTCAAGTACACACTCACATGCATGTACCACTCACACACAAAAGAAAAGAAAATTTTAATAAAAACAAGACCGCAGCGTCAACTTCCTTACGCTGATTGTGGGGTCTGGAAGGAAGGACTCGCACTGGCTAGTACCGTGAGAGAGGCTCTTAGGCCAGATGCCTGCCCTGGATCTGGTGTCACTGTCTATATATGAGGCTTGAGCAACCGCCAAACCTCTGCATCTCTGTTTTCTCATCTAGAAGTTGGACAAAGTGCTAACGTCTATCTTAGAGGGCTGCTATCAGGACAGAATGATTTGCCTTTGGATAGTGTTTGGAACTGTACCTGATTCTGGGCATGGAGGTTCATGCCTGTAATCCCAGCACTTGGCAAGCTGAGGCAGGAGGATTGAGAGCTTTAGGCTACCATGGGTTCCATAGTATATAAAGACCAGCCTGGGCTACAGAAGAAGACCTTGTCTCCAGAGCAAAAAGTATGCCTGGCATACAGTAGCACTACATAAGTGTGGGTTAAACACAGATAACTGTTGGGGCCATAAATTCCTTCAAGCATTTTAGAGCATGTTCATGTGTCTATTCTGTCATTAGTGAGTAGCAGAGACATTGTGACCTATATTTAATACTGCAATTAAATTGCTGGCTTGTGCACAGGAAGACATTGATGCTATTCAAGACTGCTATGATTGCAGGAGACATCGTTACATAAGGTGTGTGTGTGTGTGTGTGTGTGTGTGTGTGTGTGTGTGTGTGTGAGAGAGAGAGAGAGAGAGAGAGAGAGAGAGAGAGAGAGAGAGAAAGAGAGAACTTTTTAATCCACTACAGAAAATTCTCATCTCTCTCTCTCTCTCTCTCTCTCTCTCTCTCTCTCTCTCTCTCTCTCTCTCTCTCTCTCTCTCTCTCTCTCTCTCTGTGCTATGCACTGTACCTAGCTCAAGGACCAATGTGGCACATTCCCGTTGCTAATAAGCCTCCCATGGAGAGCACTGACATTTGAATGGCCCTAAATGTTTTCTGACATCTGGCCAGAGCTAATCATAGATTCTTCTACAGGCTGGTTCCTGCTTTCAGAGTAGGTACAGATACTGCTTCAGGATAGTTAGATTCTTAAATGGTACCCGGCACGTAGCAAAGGTAGGCATAATTTAAGCATTAAACTAGGTATTGTGTGATAACTGGGAAAAGAGCCTGGCAGCCATCAATTACACCCCACTTATACACCAGTTTCTCTTCTAAGTGCTTTCTGTGTATCACCTCATTTAAATCTCATAACAAGCCCAGGAGCTAGGCATGCTCTTATTCTACAGATAAGAAAACCAGGCAGAGAGAGGAAACACCTTGCGACTTAGCTCACAGCTAAGCTTAGTGGATGAGGCTTAAGGCCAGACCCCAAGCATTTCAGAAAGCCGAGGGAGCACCAGGCACTGCAGATTTGGGATAAAAGAGAGGCACGTGCGCGCGTGCGCACGCACACACACGTTCCTAATTGAGGTTCCAGGGCCCTTTCCAGGCAGGCAAGGAAATACACAGTTGAATACCTGTGTCTTAGCTCAAAGGGGAGAAAGCTCTTATATCTCTCAAGTATTGCTATGCTATGGAGATATCAGTGCACGTGGGCCTGTGTTCCTGTCTGGGTGTCCTTGAAGGAAGGCGTAGATGATATTCTCTTTATGCCCACTTAACAGTTTGTATGGAGCAGGCACATCACAAGAACCCAGAAAATAAGTGGCAACATTCTTTTTCAGCTTAAGGTTCTGAAGGTTTTGTGTGAACATTTACTTATTTTTGTTTTCATTACATGGATTTGACTACGAAGCCGAGAGAGGTGATTGTCAGCTGTTTAGAAGAATCAGTTCTGTTATCACAAAACATTTATAGTATTTGCTCAAAGGCCCAACTTGACACCGTTCCACCCCCTTACCTTTGGTTATGTGTCTTGCCTGGTGCTGAATGCCAGCATTACCCTTCCCAATAAACACCAGAAAGACGTTTTAACCTAAACACTGTTTTTCGGAGCAATGAAATCTAATGGCAACTCCTTCACCTCCAGGCCGGCCAAACCAAGTGTTAATGACCGAAGAGCATTCCTCATCTTGCGCTTGGACAGGGTGCTCTGAGAGATGGCTCTTGGGCTGGGTCCAGTTTTCAGTGCAAAGTGCACATGTGACAAAAGCCAGCCCTAAAACTCACCTCGTTGATGATTGTGTCCCTGGGAAGGGTAGAGCATCCCCAGGCCCAGACCCTGGGCTGAAAAATGCTCATTTTCCAACGGTGCCTCTTTGGGTCAGAATGTGGGTCAGGCAGACTTGTCCAGCCCTGGCTACTACTGACTGGGCTGTCGGCTCTAGGCCTAAAAAAAGATGTGGACTTCCTGGAATAGCTACCCTGCAGTTTTTACAGGAATGAGATTCATTAAATTAAAATACTAAACCAGTCAATTTTCTTGTTGCAACCTGTTTCTTAGAAGTTACTGGCTGTAGCAGTGACCCCCTTTCAGGGTGTCTCCTCATGGCTGTAAAGCTCTGTGCCTTGTTCTAAGCTCCAAAGTCTATTTTCATAGATTCGTCTAGAGTTTCTGGATGAGGAGAGTGAGAAAGATCACCTTCAGCAAAAATAATTGGTGTATGGATTAATTGGAACAAATAAAGCCATAGACACAATCAGGATAATTACCTCTTAAATTTGTTTTATTTATGATTAAAGTTTAGAAACATTTTATTAATGGACACTTCAAAATAGAATAGAGGCCAAATAAAATATTAAACTGAAGGGTCTTTGCATGAAAATAGCCCTGGAGGGGTTAGAGACACGGCTCAATGGTTAAAGGGTTCTTGCTGCTCTTCTAGAGGACCAGGGTTCAATTCCCCGCCCCTACATCAAGTGGCTCACAACTTCCTGTAAGTACCACTCCAGCAGATCTAACACCCTCTTCTGGCCTCCATGGTCACCTGCGCACGCACGCACGCACGCACGCACGCACGCACGCACGCACGCACGCACGCACTCATACATTATACACATAACTAAATAAAGTAAATTTAAAAAAGACATTGGATAGTCCTTTATGATAACGAGGTCCCTTATGCATATTATTCCATGCAATCCTCATGACATAGAAGGCAACTGTGATATGGATGATGAGGAAAGAAGTCTCTGAACATTGATGTAATGTATACAGGCTAAGGGGTAGATAAGTAGGCAGGGTTTGGGTCTCTTCACCCTGCCCTAGTTTGTTTGTTTGTTTGCTTCTTTCTTTCTTTCTTTCTTTCTTTCTTTCTTTCTTTCTTTCTTTCTTTCTTTCTTTCTTTCTTTCTTTCTTTCTTTTTTTGGTTTTTCGAGACAGGGTTTCTCTGTGTAGCTTTGCACCTTTCCTGGAACTCACTTGGTAGCCCAGGCTGGCCTCGAACTCACAGAGATCCGCCTGCCTCTGCCTCCCAAGTGCTGGGATTAAAGGCGTACACGCCACCACCACCTGGCTATTTTCTTTGAACCTCAGTGTTTTCAAGTCAGTATACACAGTAGTTTTCAGGAGAGCTTCTTTCACATCACTTAGAGACCTTCATCGCATCTCTAGAGACCTCCATCACATCTCTAGAGACCTCCATCACATCTCTAGTGACCTCCATCACATCTCTAGAAACCTCCATCACATCTCTAGAGACTTTCATCACACTCTAGAGACCTTCATCACATCATTAGAGACCTCTATCACATCTCTAGAGACCTCCATCACATCTCTAGAGACCTCCATCACATCTCTAGAGACTTTCATCACACTCTAGAGACCTTCATCACATCATTAGAGACCTCTATCACATCTCTAGAGACCTCCATCACATCTCTAGAGACCTCCATCACATCTCTATAGCCCCATCTGTTCCACCAGATCTCGGAACGAACTCCTGGTTGTTCTGGAGAGTTACAAATTCCCTTAAATCTTCCCCTTGGAAGCATGCTCACATGAACTGTTCCTCAGCGAGGTCACTAGGACTTTACTTCAGAAAGGACTAATAGAGTGGGGCAGAGTCTTGTCACAGCAGTTGTGTAAGCAGAGATGGCAAGACACATGCTGTAGAGGGAGGGCTGAATGGAGACGGGGAAGCAGTAGACATAGAAAGTAAGAGGTAGTTAACAACTGACCCAGCTGGAGGAAAGCCGCTGTACCAATGATTTACACAGGCGAGAAGGTTTTGAAAACTGAGAGAGCTCTTGCTGTTTCCTCAGTTAACACCGAGGAGACATGGTGGTCAGAGACATCTCACTGCTGCAGGGGACATCTACTGAGGAAAGCCACAGACAGTTCAGAAGAGAGGCCAGGTAGGCTGCAGCTGACAAGGTCACAGGGGTGGGCTGCAGCTGACACGGTCATGGGCTGCAGCTGACAAGGTCACGGGGTGGGCTGCAGCTGACAAGGTCACGGGGTGGGCTGCAGCTGACCAGGTCATGGCCTGCAGTTGACAAGGTCATAGGGGTGGGCTGCAGTTGACCAGGTCATGGGCTGAAGTTGACAAGGTCACAGGGGTGGGCTGCAATATCAAGGTCATGGGCTGCAGTTGACAAGGTCATGGGCTGCAGCTGACAAGGTCATAGGGGTGGGCTGCAGCTGACAAGGTCATAGGGGTGGGCTGCAGCTGACAAGGTCATGGGCTGCAGCTGACAAGGTCATGGGGTGGGCTGCAGCTGACAAGGTCATGGGCTGCAGCTGACAAGGTCACAGGGGTGGGCTGCAGCTGACCAGGTCATAGGGGTGGGCTGCAATGTCAAGGTCATGGGCTGCAGCTGACAAGGTCACAGGGGTGGGCTGCAGCTGACAAGGTCATGGGCTGCAGCTGACGACAAGGTCATGGGGTGGGCTGCAGAAGCCCTTTGGAGCTCATATCATGCCGCCATATGCCCTGGATGCCATGTGTGGAGCCACAGGATTTAATGTTTGCTTTTCTGGGCTTTGGTTCCACTCACTTTAATCTCAATCCTTCTTTGACCGCCCCTAATTTAAAAATGAATATTTATGGAAATGATGTAACTTAAGAAATTCTTATTTTTTTTTTTGTTTTTGTTTTTTTTTTTTTTTTTGTTTTTTTTTTCGAGACAGGGTTTCTCTGTGTAGCTTTGCGCCTTTCCTGGAGCTCACTCGGTAGCCCAGGCTGGCCTCGAACTCACAGAGATCCTCCTGGCTCTGCCTCCCGAGTGCTGGGATTAAAGGCGTGCGCCACCAACGCCCGGCTTGAAATTCTTATATTTTATAGAAGCTCATGGTCAAGAATTTGATTTGAGTTTCAGAAGAGACTTTGGACTTGAACTTTTGAGTAGTGTGGGAATAGTTAAAACCGTGGGGAGCTGCCAGTGAGACGGCACCCCTGAGGTGAAGGTGCTTACCACATAAGCCTGACCTCAGGACTGAAATCTCTGGATTATGAACTAAAACAATTCATTTCTTCCTTTAAGTTGATTTTTCTCAGGTATTTGTAACAGCCATGAGAATCCGAGGAACATGGACAGAGATTTTAACTAAGTCAGCAAGCTGAGCTGAGCTGCCAAAAGGGACGGCCTTGCTGAGAAAGTGAGGAGGAGCTGGGAGAGCTGGCAGCACTTAGGAGAGCTGGTTGCTCTTTCGGGGGACCCTAGATCAAAGGCTCTCAATGGCCTGTGACTATGATGCTCTCTTCTGGCCTCCTCAGGCCTATGTGCGAGCGCGTGCGCGCGCACGCGCGCACACACACACACACACACACACACACACACACACGCACACGCACACGCACACGCGCACACACACACTGAAAACAATTTTAAAATAAACGAAGTGAGAATGGGCTCTCCTTCTGGTCTTCCCTATGACCTCCGTTTACCTCATCCACCCTACAACCCCCTTAAGTGCCTCTCAGAATGCCCTAAAAACTCCTTGGAATATAGCTTGAAAACTACCATTGCTGGGCCAGTCCTCTGCGAACTTAAAATTTCAGGTTCTTGGGTGTTGTTGCAGAAGAACTGAATCACTCTGTGGCCTGAGACCTAGGAGCCTGAATGCACGGCGGGGGACCACCTTTTAGTCTTCCTCCCACCTGACATGTGAGGGACAGGAGGTGTGATATTCCAGTATTTTGTACCCCACTCTTTGTGACGGCCAGTTGATTTCTGTGCATCCTAAGCCATCACCAGGTGGGAACATTTCCACACAAAGGTTTTAGTGCTCTTGTTCTATAGTGACATGAGAACAAGGCTTTTCCTGTAGGGTAGTGGTTACCATGTTCTCTTCGTAATGACACAGGCACAAATATTTACATAATGATGAAAAAGTTTCTATATTTATAGAAGCAGCAGATGGCCACGGGAGTGCCATGAATGTTCTGGAGTCATCGGTAAGGGTTCCGCTGTGTATTTTCCAGGCCTGGGTAAATGTCAACCTTTACCCAGGCTATGGCAGCATAAAGTGTATGGAAACAGGTATAGTGTGGAGTCAGGAAGACAATGCTCTGCCTTTCCCATAGGCTGTGAGTAAGTATCCCATCGGATTAGCCCGAGTCCCCTTGATTGCTACAGTTTCAATAGCTTGTTCAGACATCGATTGCTGTCATGTCACCCGGAGAAAAGGATTAATAATAGGGTGCTCAGGTTGACTCAATACTGCTGATAGTGCCTGACGAAAGACTGTGAGTAGGTCTCCCATGGGGACACTGCCTGGATAGGGGAGCTCCAGGAACATCACTCAGGATTCTGCAGAATAATGACAAACTCCAGAATTTCAGCCTACAAAACCCAACCAACAGTTTCTACTTTCTTTTTCTTTTTGGTTTTTTGAGAAAGGGTTTCTATGAGTAGTTTTGGTGCCTGTCCTGGATCTCACTCTATAGACCAGGCTGGCCCCGAACTCACAGAGATCCACCTGGCTCTGCCTCCTGAGTGCTGGGATCAAAGGCATGCACCGCCACTACCCAGCCGGTTTCTACTTTCAAATCAATCCACTTCCAGTTCTTTCTTTTCTGAGGCTCATGGATGATTCAGAGGTAAAATTTCTAGTGGATATCCACAGCCACTGACTGTGTCCTGTAGGTCACTGTATGAATTGCTTTCAAGGGAGGCGACTCCACCATTCCTGACGGTGGGACCAAAGACTCTTGTTTGTCAGGTGCATCTGAGAACGGTTTGCAGAAATGCACTCCACCTCCAGGGGGAGCTGGCTGTGACTGGGGCTGACGGATGCTTCAGTCTGAGGACATTACAAGTTCTGGGAAGCCCATGTAAAAGAAACCCCACATCAGCTACAGAAAATGAATTGGAGCAGCTTTGAAAAGAGAGTTGGTTGTTCAACCGGGATTAAGGTAAAGGAGGCCATGAAGAAAGAACGGGAGCTGGGGAGGTGGCTCGGTGGCCAAGAAGAGCACTTGTGGCTCCCGTGGAGGACTCAGACTCAGTCCCAGTACCTGTGTGGCGGCTCCCAATTATCCCTAACCCCCCAGTTCCAAGGGGACCCAACACCCTCCTCTGATCTCCATGGGCACCAGTCACACATGTGGTGTACATACACACACAGAGGCAAGACACTCATGCACATAAAATGAATAAATCATGGGGGTGGGGGAAATAAAGGTGTTGGGCACGGTGCTACATGCCTATGCTCTCAGGAGGATGGGAGTTCAAGGCTATCCCTGACTATGGAATGAGTCTGCAGCCAGCCTGGATTATGTGACAGCCTGTCTCAAAAAGTGATGTCTTTTTTCTTTTTGAAGAGAAAACGGTGCTAGCTCTTCCTGTTGAAAGGAAGTGGGCAGATGGCTGCACCAAATGGTTCACCATCACTGAACCAGCTCTTGCTAGTTGGGCAAGTTCGGAAGCTTGGACTAGAAAGAAGAGAGCCCATCTACATGTCCGAGTCAAATAAGTACGGTGAACAGACGGACGGTGATACTCCAAATGCATCTTTACTGTACGAACTGTATAAACCACAGGCGAAAAAGACTTCGAAACACAAGCTTGATGTTGGGTCTAGTTCATCCGGCCTTCTAGGACAGAGTTCCAAGTCATTTGTGGGGTTGGTTTTGGGCAGTGGTAGGTGCTAAAAGCATCATCCCCTGAACCAGCAATGCAATGACAATGTGCCTTCTTATTCAAATGCATCTAGATGATTTTCTGCATTTCCCTAGCAGCTTTATTTATTTATGTCTTAGTGCCATTCCTCTTAAGAGCTCAAAATGTGGGTTATTTAACAGTCTACATTCAGATAGGGGGCTTTAGAAAGGCGGGGGGTGCCACACCGCTGTCTTCACTAAAAATAGCACAATTAACTTGATGTCAGCACTCAGCTTGTTCTTATATATCGGCTTCTTTAAATGTATCCATACCACTTTAATTAGAGTCACAGACTATTTTAATTATTCCTAAAAGACCGAGCATACCACACTGACTCCAATAACCACACGGGGGAGGAGAATGTCATCCCCTCACCCACGAGAACTTACGACGCTAGTGACTGTGGCACATTTAGGAGGAAGTGGGCGGTGGTGTAGGGGCGATGTTGGCGTAGATCTTGATAAGGACAGCTGTGAAGATGGGCGAGGTCATATGTCAATAACAGACGGGAAGTGCCATCCAGAGCCCAACACATCATTAGCACCACAAAATCCTGAGATTCCAGGAATATATATCTTTACATTTATTTTTTTAATGTACATGGCTATTTTGCTTGCATGTCTGTTTGTGCACCACATCTGTGCCTGGTGCTTGAAAAGGCTGGAAGAGGGTATTAGATCCCCTGGAACTGGAGTTAAGGATGATTGTGAGCCATTATGTGGGTGCTGGGAATCCAACTTGGGTCCTCTGGAAGAGCAGTTAGTACTCTTAACCACAGAACCATCTCTTCAGCCCCTTGAGGATGATCTTGTTCCATTCAGCTAGGTTTAAATTCTGTCCAATTCAATCCTACAAACCTCTATTCTGCATCTTTTATATATCATGTAATGTTCTGAGGGCCTTGGGAGTACTAAGATAGGTAAGAAATAAATGTTACTTTCCAGGAGCTATATTTTCTTGTAAGAAGAATGCTAAATGAATAATACAATTGAATGTGATGAGTAAATAGCAAACTTATGGAAGTATGCATTCATACAAACAGATAAAGGAGACAAGTGGCGCTCGGAAACGGCAGTCAGTATTAGTTTAGAAATGACGTGGGCCTGATTTAAACCCTTGATGTCTTCATTATCTGCCATAAAGCATTGGGAAGAAGATCTGAATGCTTTTTAGTTTGGTTTTATGCTTGAACATAAGGACAATATCCACTTGGGAATGCCTTATGAAGATTATACAAGGGGTGGTGGGGAGATGACTCAGCAGGTAAGGGTGCTGGCTGCCAAGTCTGATGACCCGAGGTCCCCCTGGGACCCACATGGTGTAAGGAGAGCACTGATTATTGCAGGTTGTCTTCTGACTTTTGCATGCACTCTATGGCACATATGTGCCTCCCTACACACACTCAGTTAAGTAAACAATAAATGCAAAAAATGTTTAAAGGGGAACTGGGGGGGGATGGCTCAATGGTTGGGGGTACTTGTTCTTGTAGAGGACCCAGGTTCTTTCTATTCTTGGTACCCACATGGTGGCTCACAACCACCTGTCACTCCAGTTCCTGGAGACCTGATGCCTTCTTCTGACCTCCATAGGTACCAGACATGCACATGGTACACATATATACACACAAGAGAATCATTCATACATAGACATGAAAATAAATAATTTTAAAATTATTTAAAATTTAAAAAGATTAGTCAAGGTAAGATTTGCTAAAGTTTCTTTTTCTTTCTTTCTTTCTTTCTTTCTTTCTTTCTTTCTTTCTTTCTTTCTTTCTTTCTTTCTTTCTTTCTTTCTGTCTTTCTTTCTTTTTCCCGAGACAGGGTTTCTCTGTGTAGCTTTGCGCCTTTCCTGGAACTCACTTTGTAGACCAGGCTGGCCTCGAACTCACAGAGATCCGCCTGCCTCTGCCTCCCGAGTGCTGGGATTAAAGGCGTGTACCACCACCGCCCGGCAGATTTGTTAAAGTTTCAAACAGTTCTTGGTATACATTGTCTAGTGGCAACTCAAGAAACCGTAGGGTAGCCGGGCGGTGGTGGCATATACCTTTCATCCCAGCACTTGAGAGGCAGAGGCAGGTGAATCTCTGTGAGTTTGGGGCCAACCTGGTCTACAGAGAGTTCCAGGATAGGCTTCAAAGCTACACAGAGAAACCTGGTCTCGAGAAAAAAAAATAGAAAGAAAGAAAGAAAGAAAGAAAGAAAGAAAGAAAGAAAGAAAGAAAGAAAGAAAGAAAGAAAGAAAGAAAGGGAAAGAAAGAAAGAAAGAAAGAAAGAAAGAAAGAAAGAAAGAAAGAAAGAAAGAAAGAAAGAAAGAAAGAAAGAAAAGGAACTGTCAGGTTTTCCTTGAATATTTTATGAAGACTTCACAAAGACTAGCGGGGTTTTGGTGGATGAATAGGAGTTATCTAAGAATATGGACAATAAAATGTGAAACTGTAGGGAGAACACTGGTATTATGGATATGTAAGAGCCAAAGGGGATGGGAAGGTGGTACTGATTTGTCAAGAAAGTGAGGAATGACCAAAGATGTATACACTCAGGGAACACTGCTTCCTATGCTTCCATGCATTAGTGAGCATTACGGCAGCTGAAGGTTCATAAAGTAACAAATGATCCGCGCTTGCTGTCTAGCTATGAAGTCAGAGCACTCTTTAAGTCATCTTTCATTCCTCCAGGGAGCCCCTCAGTGTTGCTCACAGACCCCCATTTGGTAGCAATCCACAGGACAGGTTCACCTCTCACCAAATTCTAGACTGCAGAGTGCAGTCCTCTCATCCTGCCCCCAGGCAACCGTGACAAATGGACAACAGACTACCCAAGGTGCAAGCACAATCAGAGAGATGCTTCATCCTGCACAAAGCCCAGCTTGTGGGAATGCGGCAGGCCTGGGGACAGCAGTCCACTGCCCTGACCCCTGGGGCGCTGAGACTCTCTGCAGGTGTCGGATGAGGTTCTCCTTCTGGAACGACACCACCTGAAGGCAAGGCTTTGGGAACGGCCACTGCAGCTCTTGCCTTTGCTTTACCCATCATGAACCTAAAGGCAAACACCCCCAAGTACTAGAGGATCTGTCTTTCCCTCAACCGTCTAGTACACACTCAAAGGAGCACACTTGAGTTGTTGAGAAACGGCTTAGGTTGGTCCATTGACTTAAGGGAGAATCTATCCCAGGCTTTTGTACAGAGCTACAAGCAGATGAATGATAAACTTCAGGTGGACCCACCCAGAAAAGATGCCAGGACTTCTAACAGTTACACAGGCATGGGATGAAGGTATCTGTTCAGAGTCAAGGGACAGTGTCACACTCATATGTAGATCTAACAACACTCCTTCTTTAAAATATTCATTTATGTGTGCATGTGTACATGTAAGTGCACATGTGTGTGAGTGCCCGTGGAGGCCAGAACAGGGGAACATTGGATCCTTGAAGCCGGGTTACCGTTATTTCTGAGCTACTTAATGTGGGTGCTGGGATCTGAACTCTAGTCCTCACGAGTGATTGAGCAGCAAGTGTCTTACCCTCCAAGGCACCTCTCCAGGGCAGTAAGTAAGGCTCTTTAAAGGAGAGGGTGCTTTTAAATATTCGTCATTTGTTATCATTATTTCGTTCTTTATCACTAAGCATACGCTAAGCACTTTCAAAAGTTTAGGTACAGGAGGAACAAAGATGAACAGATAACTGCCCTCAAAGAGCTCAAATGGGCTGGAGAGATGGCTCAGTGGTTAGGAGCTAGTCAGTGTTCTTGCAGAAGACCCGGATTCAGTTCCTATCACTCACATTAAGTGGATCACAACCACCTACAACTCCCATTCCAGGCGATCCAGTGCCCTCTGACCTCTGCAGACACCTGCATGCAGATGGTGAACACACACACACACACACACACACACACACACACACACACACACACAGAGTTACGGTACACATTGTCATTTCTGTTGTCATTGTGTTGTGGCTTCTATGAGGTTCTCTCGTAGCATAGAGCACAGTCGCTCTCCCCACATCTTCAGTGTTCTGTTACCGTTATTGAAACACACACTATGCCGAGGTTCCCACACCACAGTGCGTTCTCGGTAAGTATTAGCTGCATTAATGAATACACAGGGATCAATGTTCTTGCCTACATCTCTCTCTAAGATTGTTGTTTAATCACTTCCCAAAATTAAATGAAGAAACTCGAAGTACCTGGTGTGAGTCTGGCAATCTATAAAGACACTAAGAGACCACAGAAGAATGTCTAGTCCTGGAGGAGGAGGGGCAGATGCCTACAGAGACTGTGATGTCTGAGCTGAATTTGGAGGGAAGGGTAGCAATGTGCCATCAAGCAGCTACGAAGTCATATGAGAGTATGTTTCACACTGGATCAGTCATTTTATATATCTGTAACCTAGGGCACTTGGAGGGGAGCCATCGAATGATGCCAAGATGTAATAATAGCTTACTGGGAGGCAGCCACTGGGCCAATCCCTTTACTTGAATTCTATCCCAAAACTGTCTATACCAAAGTGGGTCCAGTTCTTGTCTCTGTTCACAGGTAAGAACACGACTTTCGTGGAGATCAGCAATTTGCTCAGGATGCACCTTCTAAATCTGAAGGTCATTTCGAAATTCAGTTCTTTGTGACTCCAAAGACCAGCTACTTCCCAGCATTAGCTCCACCGTATGCATTGAAAAAGTATTTGTCAACTATGGCAGAGGATCATGAATTCCAGGCCAGTTAGGGAGACCCTGCTTCAAAAACCATATTTGTTGTGCCTAATTACTCCTTTGTTCTCAAATATAATAAGAGGACATGATAAGGTTTCTCAGGTCTACAGTAAAATGAGAAATATTTAAGGCCACATAGAGAAATTTTCCATGAAGTTGCATGGTCATACCTTACAAAATACTTTATTCTGAACTCATGGTCTTCCTCTTTCCTGACATCATAATATTCCTCTTTGTAAAGTAGTGTTGATAGATAAGGTGAGTGACTTAAAAAATGTTCTTATCAAAGCTGAAAGTTGGCAATCACATGATACATCTTCAAACCTAGAGATATTCACTGCCATAGGTCATGAAGCTACCCTACCACATACATGCTATGCAACAGTATTTTATTGCTGTGAGCAATAGAAGGGCATATACATATTACATATGTATATGTGCACATATATATATATATATATATATATATATATAGTAGCAATAACATTACAAAGTTTGGTTTTTATATGGTTTAATTCTTTATTAGCATAGAGGGGATGGCTGGTAGGCAGATGAGAGGTGAAGATGTGGGGATCATTAGAACGTGATTGTCAGAGTCCATCGGCAAGAGGGTGAGAAGCTGGAGCGAAGCCAAGGGAATGGAGAGATTTCAGGGCATTAGAGAGGCAGGCTTGGACGATCTGGTGACCCATGAGGCACTGCGTGTGCAGGAGGAAGACTCCAGCATCTTTCTTAGACTCACACCTTTGAAGGGGAGACATTTTAAGATTGTGTGTCCAGAGAAGAGTGGCATGATGAAGGAGGGGATAGATGTTGAGTGTTCTGGATTGAATATGGGATATCCCTACAAGTCATGTGTTGCCATATTTATTTGGTCCCCAGTTGTCAGGGCTATTGTGGAGATGTTGTTAATATCTTTGCGACATGGGGTCTAGCTGGCAGAGGTGGGCCACTAGGAGTTGGCCTTGAAGGCTACCTACTCCAGGTCCTAGCCTTGGTCTCTGCCTCCTGACTCACTGGGAGGGGGGAGAAGGGAGTTCTGCTGAACCCTCCTACTCCTACTGTGATGGATGAAGGCTCCTTGCTGCGCTGAGCCAAAACATCTCCCGCCTCCATTAAGTTACCTCTGCCAGGTATTGTGATAGGAAGAGTCACTAATAGAGTGAGTTTGGTTAGGACTTGTTTTGAGTTCAAAAACAATCAGATGAGCATGACTTTAACAGATTCTGTATTCCCAAACTTAAAAAAAAATATCCAATATAATCATGAAACTTGTCTTTGGTTGAAATAGTTCAGGCCTAAAATACAGGTTTTGCTACACAAAGAAAAATTTTGGTAAATATACAGATGCCACCATGGTTCCTCACCACATGCCTGTTACTATATGGTGATCATGGCTACATCTTATTGTGAAGAGGAATCAGAGAAGCAGTGAATTGGCACATTGTCAGGAAGGTTATTTTGGACCTATCTGAAAGACTGAAACAATGCCACAAAGTGCTTTGGGGTCCTTCACTGAAAGATGTCCAAGAGGAATTATTAATGTTGACTACGAAGAGAGAAATCTTTAGTTACCCAGAAAAGCTTGTGGACAAAAGATAACGACTTAGTGACTCAGAACCAGACCCAGCTGGCTGTACTTCTGAATTTCTCTGCTAGTGAATAGTAACAAATCAAACGCACCCTTTAAAAATATGAACACTTGGGGTGACAGCAGCTACCTGAAGACAGAAATGAATTGAACACAATATCCATCTTCAGACAATGAAATTCCCATTCCCTCCCCCCCACCCCCACCCCAATTAAAGGGAGGAATTCTGACCTGACAATCTGCCCTTCAGTATCTGAGACCCAGCTGAGGGCAGATCTAGTGACCTCCTCCTGAATAAAAAGGGGAAGGGACTGGGCAGTAAATTCCGTCCTGGCGAACATCAGCCCAGCAGTAAATCGGAACCCTCCCCGTGCCCTCTTTATTATCACATTCACAGCATGAAGTTATGAGCTTCCTCACAGCTCCTGCTATAAAAATGTGATGGATGGGAGGGACACCTCAGGGAGTTAATCTATTCTTCCATTAAATTTTACTTTAATTGGTCTGTGAGTCAATCAGAAACTCACTAGACAGTGAATTAAGAAAGAAAAGAATGAAATAGAAAAGGCTTTCTTTTGCAGTTACTATATTATAATGCAAGATTATTCTTCCATTGAAAAAAAGAGAGAGAGAGGAGACTGTTGGTCCACACAAAACAATCCCTGGCTCTGGACAGAGAATGAGAGGAAAAGAGGCAACCGTGAATCCTGCTCACTGGTGACATTAATACATATGACATTTACACACAGTCACATACACTCCACCAAGGAAAATCAAGCTTCTCAGGTCCCTCCTTAACTCCTACCATCAGCAATTAGGATGGAGGCGGGCAGAGAGAGAAAATGAATACAAAGATGCATAGGCTGTTGAGAACCTCTCATTGGCGATGAAACCCTGCCGTACAAAAGGTAAATGCTGAAGGCCAAGGCTGGACCGGCTGAAATGTTCATGGGTTCAGTTAGTAAAATGTTTGTGCTGTGTTTAAGGACATAATGGGCTCTGATGAAGATTCTTAGAATCTAATAATGGCCTCTCTGGACTTCATGTCTAATTAGTGGAATAAGGAGCGAGCCAGCTTGGAGCTGAACATTGCCTGAGATGAGGGAAAAAGGGTGGGGGGGAGGAGGTGGGGGGAGGCAAAGCTGGAAGAAAGAGAAACCAGAGGGAAGCAGAAGGAAAGGAGCAGCCAGAGCTTTCAAAACCGTCCTCCTGAGCGGACAGCTGAAGTTTATGCCTTGAAATATATGATAATAAGGTTTTATGGGAGTGAGCCCCAGGGACCTGAATGTCTCTCTGTAAACAACAGACTTCAGGGAAAAGCCAGGGTTTGAGTAATGTACTCAGTCTTGACTCATGATAAAAAAAAAAAAAAAAGGCAGAGAGCAGTGGAGACAGGATATAATTCCCTTTATTCTAACTGCAGAGCCCTGAGTTGCAAGAAATGCCCTATGAGGGCAAAGACGATTGACCACCACTGCTGAAATACAGTCATTCGGTGTTTGGACAAGCAGCCCAGGCTTCTCCAGCCTCTGAAACCCAAGGTTGTTTAAGCAGAAGCTGGCTATGTGTTGCCTACCACCCTTAATGCATGGACGATAGATGCCCGGAAACCAAAGGGTTTATCCTGCAGTGTGGCTGAGTGGCGTTGCTGGAGGGACACAGAGTGACTTTATCCTTCAGGCATGGACTGTTTATCCACCCTCCTGCCCTGCAAAGGGTTAATTCCAAAAGTGCCCTTGTTCCCAGAGGCCCACATTTCAGGCCCAGGGTACCTAAAGGATATCACCAGCTACACAGGAGGGTGGTTTCCTTTGGAGACCAGGGTCAGGTAGAGCTCAAAGGTAGCCTTAAGCGAGTACTAAATGATCCAAGTCCCTAGTGTACTGTGAGACAAAAATCAGGTTGCCTTTAAAATTCTTCATCCTCAAAGACAATGGCTCTGTCCTCTTTATAGAGATATAAACGTGAGGTCATGGGACAGTAAAGTACGGCTTCGATTGGCGTTAGTTCCACCTTTTATATTAAAAAGGTATTGTGTCCCATCACTCCAGGTCCAGGACCATAAGGGACCCTGTTTCTTGGTGGGAGGCGGTAATGTGAAAAGGTTACTTAGTCATCACTAGCCTCTAGCCATGCTGGAACACCACACATGGGGCTCCTCAAACAGGAAGTCAAAGCGAGGCCTGACCCCTGGATGAACTCGGTGCATTTTCGGGCAAGGGGCCTGATGAATCCCTCGGGACAGAGCTCTTCTGTGCCTGTTGTCTGTATATTCGAGTTTATCCCTCTGTGTGCATGCGTGGGAGGTGGGTGGTACGGAAGGGAAGGAGGGTGTGAAGGGCCTGGATAATTATGAAAATTAGATCTTTTTCAGCAGGCTTCAAGCTCAATTTGGGCTGACAGCTCATGAACAGATCATCTGAAGTCTTAATAGGCCAACGCTGGCTCAATAGTTGGGTGGTTAAATCTTGCACATTTGTGTCACAGCTGACACCAAAAGCAGCCCCAGATGCCTCCGTCGGCTGACGCAGATGAGCCTATACTTAACATCCTTCCTCTCCGGGGAGGGTTCCACAGGCACAACAAAACAAATCTCCCATCGCACTTAGAACTTCTGCCTGCTCAAGAAACATTCCAGAATTCTTTTCACAATCAGAGACCCAGTCGCAGAAACAGCCCACGATTAATGAGGCGGTTTAAAATATATTTAATATTGACATTTCCGAAATATTTCAGAACCCAGCAATAAGACATACTTTCCAACGTTTTTCTATTTCAAAACCAATTGGCTAGAAAAAAATGAGAGTTTTTTTTTTCTCTCCTCTTAGCGACTTGTCTCCAGAGTTCAGACTCCACTACCTTCTAAATTTTGATAGTCATTTTGCAAAAATGTCAAGGTTTCAAGGTTCTTGACACATCCTGAATTCTGAACGAATGTGCTTCCTGAATCTTCCTGATAGCGGCCTGAGGACCACAGGGGTCAGTGGGTTGGGGAAGCCGGCATTTCCTGCTTGGACAACCGTGCCAGATACCTCAGAAGCATTTTCTTGCTCGTATTCTCTGCTTCTCCTCGAAGTTTCCATCCAGGGGAAGGAATAAACCAGCGTCAGGAACTAACCTGCTCGGCATCTGGCTCTCAGTGAAAGCTCATCTGCCTCCCCCCTCGGGCTTCTTTAACTGAATTAGCTGTATTAAGTGCCTTGGTAGCCCAGGGAATGAACGAGGTGATCAGTGCCTGGGAAGGCATGTTAGCGGGGTATAATTCTGCCGGAGGAGAATGGACTCCCCGGCACATGGGCCTAAACTGCAGAGTAGCAGGGCCCTAAATCTCCGGTTGCAGATTTACAGCCTCCATTCTCCTTCTTTACTGCAAATACAATCCGGCAGTAATGGTCTAACACAGCAACACCATCACCGGCCGGCTGATGGCTGGCATAAAAGCAATGTCAACCAAAAACTATGAGTTTATAAAAGGGAACAAACCCTCAACAGTGACAAGAACATGGAACCTATTAACAATTTAAACACTCTTCATTTTTTATATCCCACCTTGAAGCTATTATTGCTGATAGAAAGCTGCTCGGTGGAGTTAACCACTGCAAGGGAGGGTTAGGAGCCAGCTTACCTCCAAAGACAAGAGGTGACATGGCTTGAATCATTTGCTGCTGTGGTCTGAACCGTTGCTAATAGAAACGCTGCTTGGTAACCTGTAGCTCAAGAGAGTCCCAGGAAGGTGCAGGTGTGATCAGCTTCCACTCTGTTCTCAGGAAGCCTGCTGGATAAACATGGGACTGGACTCATGCACGGGTCTACTGAACGCTACAAGGCTTGGGCCTGTACTCCGGGAACAACCTTAGCACATGTATTAGAGGAACTTCTTGGGCGGGGGGATATCAAGGCTCAGCTTTTGCATTAAGGTATTCAGTGTTCACATGAGGTTCTAACTGCAGTGACAGTACTCAGGCCTTGAAGGGACATTATCCTCAGAGAGTTCCACTTTGAGAATCACCTCTACCTGGGCTTTACTGTAAAGTGTAACTCGTCACACACTATTACCTTCCAGTCTTTAGGTAGCCAGATACAGAACTGTAACTAATCCATACAACTCAACTCCTGTGTCTTCATTTAAAAATATTAAATATTACTGTGGAATTCTCTGGAGGTGCTCAGGCCACCTTCTCCTGTTTTTACTCCCCTCCCTTGGTAAAAATGAAAATAGTTTTGTTTTTTTTCCAAGGCAGGGTTTCTTTGTGTAGCTTTGGCTGTCCTGGAACTTGCTCTGTAGATCAAGCTGGCCTTGAACTCACAGAGATCCACCTACCTCTGCCTCCTGAGTGCTGGGATTAAAAGTGTGTACCACCACTACCTGGCTGAAGATAGGATCTAAAAGGTGACACATAAGCTCATTATTGGGTGATTTACCCTCCAACAAAAGTTTCCCCTTTCTATTCTGTAAATCAGACAAACTAATGGCAACATAAAAGTTGTCCCTCTGTAATTCTAAAATGTAAAATTTGGCAAACAGTTCATGTTTTTAGACACAGGATCTTAAAAAGGAAAGAAATCCTGGTTTTGCAAAAGGGAAAAAAAATCCATATTGAACAGATTCATAGATATCCACTCAAATATTGCCACCGGAGTCAAAGTCCTTGGTTTGTGTATATCATGCTGATTATTTGAACAATTTAATACAAAATTTCATCTGTACTAATAGGCCTAGGGGAAGCACAAATAAAACCAAGGAAAGATACTCATTCTGTAGTAAAAAACCATTAATATACAGAAAACACAGGTGTCAGCGATGCGTGAGCGATGTATTGTAAGACAATTCCTAAAGTTTTGGCACTTTCAGAAATGAATGGCCATCTCTAGACTCTCTTAACCTGGACTGCTATAAGGGAGGGGATCATTTCACCACGCTTATGTTACATGTTACAACAGTTCTGATCCCAGCAGACACTGCATCCGTTGGCTTTAAGGGCCTCCTTCTGAAGGAGAAAAAGTTGAGAGGCAGACAAGATACAAGGAACTAACTAAATGACCGTTATTTTTTCTCCCCAGCAGGCAAGAAGTCAAGCTAGCATTGCTCTGGCTAGAACAGGGTTAGACAATGCTTAGCCTAACGGCCCGCAGTGACCAGAATTAATATGGCTGCGCTTTCACTGTGGTTAGCAGTTAAGGAGGTTAGCAGGATGCGGGGCTGCTTTCCTGGACCTACACCATCAACGCCAACGAAGCCTTTCTCCAGCCTGAGTCATCACCGTAAATACTGCCCCGTCCCCACATTCCAGTAACAAAGTCTTTCCTTCCTCCTCGCTCCGAAACAAAGGGGACAAGAGCGCGTGTTGGGTGGGAACATCTTGAAATAAGCTATCATTCCCCAAATGGAAGGAAGTCGCAGGGGAGACTGACGCCATAAAGGCTGTTCTAGCCTATTGAAACCAGCAGATGGGGTCGTAAACACTTCCTTCTCCGCGCTCACAGTCGCCAGGGCAGCTTCATCTTCAGCTGTAGCTTCCTGTCAGGTCATAAATACCTCTCACTCAAGCCCCACTCACAGCTGGGCCTTGCCAGGCAGGTTTACTTCCTGCTAAGGGTTCATTGCAGCCAACAGAAGTGGTTGGGGAGGAGAAAGGAAGACGCGTATTAGAGGAAGCTTGGGAACCCCAAAGAAGGGGCTTGGCTGGACCAAATGCTTAGCAACAGCCAGGAAGATGCACTTAAGAGGAAGATGCTGCCCCAGGGAACATGGTTCACGGAATTTGTTTAAGATGACACATGCAAACACAGTCGAAGAGCTGAAGGGTGCCCTGGGCTTTTGTGCTTGCTACTAGAGCAGCGTTTCTCAACCCGTGGGTGGCGACCCCCTCGGGGTCGCGTTTCAGATATTTCACATTACGATTTATAACAGTAGCAAAAATATAGTTACGAAGTGGCAGCGAAATAATTGTATGGTTGGGGGGTCACCACAACGTGAGGAACTGTATTAAAGGGTCTCAGTGTTAGGAGGGTTGAGAACCACTGCTCCAGAGTGTCCCTCAAGGGTGCGTGGGTTCCCCTCATTGGCCTTTGGTTCTGGATCCTGTACCCTCAGCACAAATGGTGGGAATCGAAGAAGGTGGGCATAGTTCCCACATAAAGCCCTTTGCTTACCAGGGCTAGAGGAAGAATGTACCCTTCACTTTCAGAATTTGGGCACCGGAAGGAGGTATGGTCCCTGACTCCCTTTCTTCCTGGAGAGCAGCTTCGTTCTTGTGAACACACCTGCCCAAGGGATTACTGGCAGCTCTGAGAATCTGACATGGTAGGAACCCAGAAGATGGTGACTGCTGCCCTCTTCCACTTGGCTACAGTAACTGCCCTCTTGCATTGCAGGGATATTTACCATTTTCCAAAAACAATGGTAGTGTTTATAAAACCTAACCTACGATCTGA
Source organism: Peromyscus maniculatus bairdii (assembly GCF_049852395.1). Taxonomy (NCBI): domain Eukaryota; kingdom Metazoa; phylum Chordata; class Mammalia; order Rodentia; family Cricetidae; genus Peromyscus; species Peromyscus maniculatus. Next base: position 83,571,719 of record NC_134859.1, on the reverse strand, counting down.
TTTAAATTTTTTAAAATTTTTATTATCACATTTATTTATCTATTATTTATTTATTTATGGAGTGGCTGTCAGAGGACAACTTGAGGGAGCTGTTTTCTCCTCCCATGTGAATTTCCAGGGTCAAAGTCAGGTTGCTTGGCAACCTTTACTCACTGAGCCATTTCACTGGCCCTTGTCCTACTATTCTTGAGATAGGCTCTTGCTATGTAGCCCATAGACCAGGCTAGCCCAAAACTTACTTTGTAGCCCAGACTGACTTCAAACTCATGATGATCCTCCTGTTTCCATTTCCCAAGTGCTGGAACTACAACCATACAGTACTATGTCCAGCTTCTTATTTAATTTTAATACACACACATACACATATATATACATACATACATATGCATACACACATATATACATATACATATACAATATATATATTTATATATATTGCCATGTTGAGGATTGAACCCAGGCATTGTGCTTGCTAGGTAGGCATTCTACTACTGAGCTAAAGTCTGGGCTTTAAATTATTTTCTAAAGGCAGCATTTTTATGAATACATTTTTTTCGAGACAGGTCTTGCTATGTAGTCCAGGCTGCCCCCTCACTCATGATCCTCCTGCCTCAGCTGCCTGAGGGCTAAGATTACAGATACGTTTGTTCTACTATGCCTGGCTGTATGAACACATTCTGATAAAGCAGTTATAACTTATTTTCACTTTTTATTTGTTTTACTTTTTTATTACACCGGGTTACATAAGGCCATTTCCATGCACATGTGTAATGTACTTTCCTGTATTTCCTTCTCTGCCCCCACCCCCCACTCCAAAGACCTCTTAAGTAGCAGTGACAGTGGCAAGCTGTTGTTGATTATAAATAAGTTTTTTGGTCAGACAGGATTAAAGTGCCTTGGTTATATTTTGACAATGATTGATGTGCACTAGTTTGGTTGATTTAATCTTTTGGTTTTCATGTGTTCTTTTAGTTACCATGGAGACTTAGAAAGCTTTTCGGTTAGCATGTGTATCAATTCTGAGTTGTATCATGATAACTCCACGCAGGTATATAATACATTTGATCACAACCACCCCACTACCCTCTGTCCCCTCCTTAGTTGGTCCCCTCCTTCTTCCCAAACAGTCCTCTCTTCCTTCATGCCTTTTAAGAGAGTCTCAGGCAGGTGAGATGGCCCAGCAGGTAAAGGTGCTTGCCACCAAGCCTGACGACCCAAGTTCTGTCTCTGGAACTCACACAGTGGAAGGAGACAACCAACTTCTGAAAGTTGCCCTCTGACCTCCACACTCACACTGTAGAGCATGCGCAGGCTCACATGTGCACCTCCCCCAATAAATACAATAAATATTTAAAAGTTCAGCCATACATGTGAGAGAAAATGTGCTATGGACATTTCCAAGTCTAGCTTATTTCACTTAGCACAGTTCCATACTTTGTGACTTTAAAGAAAAAAATAAGGTGGCATCAAGTTTACTCTGTTTCTTATTCTTTTTCTTAAATTCACTATGGTAATTATAGCAGATAGGTTTGACTCCCAGCCCTGATTGACACTTTACAGTCATGTGACTTTGGGAAAGTCACCCCTCTGTGCTTCCATGTTCTCATCTATACACCTGCTACAGTGACACCTCCTTTGTCGTGTAGCTCACTGAGAGTCGAGGCCACCATCAGGGTTGTGCACACCTTTAACTTTGTACAGAAAAGAAGGCTTAGGCCATTCAGGCATCTGAATGCTCTTGAAAGCCAAAGATACACAGTATGTTCTTGAGCGATGTTCTATTAAGCGAACATCAGACCTCAGACGGTCACTCCGTAAGTTAGGCTAGCTTTCCCTCACAGTTCCCTCCCTCCTCCTCCGAGAGTCACCCTTGCAAGACTAGACTGGTTGGTGCTCCCTGAACACACCTTGCATTTCTCCATGTTGTCTCTTTGCGGACGCAGCCCCATTGCTCTGGAACCTTCCATTCCCACTTCCAGCCTCCTCTGTCTGCCAGCGAAAGGGTATCCTAGCACACATTCTTTATTCATCTTATCCTTCAAGAGGCAATTGCTCAGTGGGCAAAGTGCTCTGTACAGACTAGAGGACCTGAGTTGGGTGCCCAGCATCCATGCAGCAATCTGGGCACAGCTGCACACATCTGTAGTCCCGGCCTTGGTGGGGCAGCAATAGCTAGTCTAGTGGATTTGGTGAGCTCCTGGTTCAGTGAGGGATCCTGCCTCAAAAAATGGGAGCAATTGAGAAAGACGTCCGATGCCAACCCTGACTGCCAGGCAGAGAGAGAGAGAGAGAGAATCAAGCTTTTCTTTTTACTAAGGCCTGTAGAGGTAAGGCTATTTTCCCAAAGACACCAAGCTGTCACTTAGACCAATGTGTGGGGCTCCAGGATGAATTGCATAGCCTTCTGATCCTCCTCATGGCTCAATCTGCATTGGCTGGCCTCTCCAGAGCTGTGGTAGTACCTATATCACACAGCCTTCTGAATTAGTCCTTTGAATTCATCTTAGAGTCTCTCCCAGCCACATCTTGTATTCTTGACAGAGTGCTTAGAACAGAGCCTGTAACCAGGAAACACTTGGTAAATATTTGCTGAATTAAGGTGCAAATGTGAACAAAGAAGACATTAACCTTTCCCATCCCATGGACTCAGACTTTCTACAGCTCAAAGGTACTTCCAGCTATCTGAATCGAACCATGAATGCAAGTGCAAAATAAAAACAAAATGGTTCTGTGTCTGCAGAACAGCCTGGAAAAAAATAGGATACACTCCTAGGAATTCCGCTATATTACAAAGGTTTCTGAGCACTCACCACGGGCATTTCACTGCAAGGCATGCACAAGAGACCCTGCACCCGTTCTTGAGGAACCAAGGTGACCGAAATCATGCCTTCGATCACCTAGACTGTCTTGGGAAGAAAGAACTGTATACGACACAGCTAGAGATCACTAAGCACCACAGAAGCACAAGCCCGCTATTGATATCAGACAGTGTGAAAAAGATACGCTAAGGCCGCGCCAGGGCGGTGCCGACACCAGGGAGCAGGTCTGGTGTTGTCTTTTATGGGCTTCACGTTGCAAAGGAAACCCCGTGTTTCTGACGTCTCATCCTCTGTCATTCATTTACTTTGCTCCATCATTTAGGAAAGGTTTCTCTTTTCCCCCATGACAGTTTTAGTGACCACTCTGCACCCGCCCAAAGAGCGCCAACTACCCCTGTGCTTTTCCATCTACAGCCGGACAGGGCAGTGCCATAGGAGGCGTTTTTAACTTCTCACAAAGTGCTTTCATCTCCTTTCCCTTCCAACCAAGTCAGGAATGACGTGTCTAGTGCCAGCTGGATGCTGTCAGTGGGCACATGGGGCACAGCAGCCATCCTTCAGGGTTTTTTTTTGTTTTTGTTTTCTCTGTGTAGTTTTGGTGCCTGTTCTGGAACTTGCTCTGTAGCCCAGGCTGGCCTCGAACTCACAGAGGTCCACCTGGCTCTGCCTCCCAAGTGCTGGGATTAAAGGGGTGTGTCACCACCACCCGGCCATCCTTCAGTTTCACAGGGTAGTTCTACTTTATTCCTGGAATCTCTCCTCATGAATTTCCCCAGTGGTGGAAATCTGTTATAATATCGGCCTTTATCATGCTAATCACAATCTCTAATTGTTATTTATTGGCTAAATTCTTTATTATCAGCTTTCCCAATAGGATGCAAAAGGCCTCAGGTATCTTGTTCCTTCACAGTGGCCATCCACAAAGAGGTCACTCAAAGAATCAAGAACGTCAGTGGTGGTGCACACCTTTAATCCCAGCACTTGGGAGACAGAGGCAGGTGGATCTCTGTGAGTTCCAGGACAGCCAGGATTACATAGAGAGAACCTGTCTCAAATAACCAAAAATAGTTATGGAACTCCCTCCTCAAATAATTCTTGGATGCTTTCTCTGTAAGGAGTTTGTATTAAGAACCGCAGGCAAGAGCTGACGAGATGGCTTTGGGGGGGAAGGTGCTGGCGAGCCCAACAATCTGAGTTTGACCTCTAGAGCCCAAATAGTGGAAAGAGACAACTGATGCCCGTAACTTATTCTTTGACCTTTGCTGTGCATGCTCATGTGCATGCACACACACACACACACACACACACACACACACACACACACACACACGGTAAGTAAATAAATATAGAGAAGAAAAAGAAAAAAACTGCAGGAAATAATAAGTTTAAGATATAATCCTTGGCCTCAGGAGGCCTTTGTGATTACAGCGATACAATAATAATATAAAACAGCAAATGAGGGACCAGAGAGACGCTCAGCATTTAAGAATATAGGCTGCTCTTGTGGGGGATCAAGGTTGAACTCCAAGCACCCATAGGGTAGCTCATAATCATTTCTAACTACAGTTCTAGGGCATCCAATGCCCTCTTTTGTCCTCCCTTGGTACCAGGCACATAGGTGGTACAAGGACATACATGAAGGCAAAACACCAATGTACCAAACAACCAAACCAAACCAAAAATCCCAGCAAACACTGATGAAGTTAACGCGTGCTTTTAGAAGGGAGAAACTATCTTATTTGGGGGCTGGGAGGAAGGGCTGCCTGGGGGTGGTGCTCCGGCTGAAGATAAATTTCTACCAGCAAGAAGGGTTCAACAGAGAATTTAAAAGAAAATCACATGGCTGAAATAAGCTGCAACATTTCCCAAGTCTAGATAATAAAACTGAACTGGAGAATACAAATGCGTTAAGGTCTTCTCGTAGACAGTAGCTTGTCAAAGCCGAGTACTTCAATTAGACTACTGGACTGGCCCCCATGGCAGGTTTTTAATGGCTTTATGTATGTCTAATCACATTCAGTTTGTCTAGGCTCTCTCAAGTCAGTCCCATTAGAATTTAAAAGGTCAAGTTTCCAAAGCCTAAAAAAAGTGATTTAAACTAGAAATGTCAACTTAACCTTAACCACAGCTACACCATGCTGGAAAGGGTGTTGAAAATCATGCCTCATGGAAGCTACAACGATAAAATGAGGCTAAAACGCCATCATTCTTTCCCGAGGTTATATTTTTAAAAATTGTAAGATTGAAAACTCACCATTTGAATTTGGCTAAAAATTATGGCTTCCTGAAAGCTGTTGACACATATCACTCATCTGGAAGCAGACAGAAGCCTCATCAGGTAGAGCAGAAGGCTTTGAAGACCTAAGTACACGGAAAGGGAGTCGTCTATCGGAAAAGACACAGATTGGTTCCAGCTCCCAGGGTGAGAGGGCACTTTACCGTGCCTCGGGATCCCACTGGCTGCAGCCTTGGCTTTGTACCTGCACATCTGGACAGAGTCCCTTGGCCACAGCAGCATCCTCCCAGCTCCCCTCCTCTTCTTCCTCCTCAATGTTTCTATCTGCTTTCATTGACTGCATTTTATGTTTTATACTAAAATGAGTCTAAACTGTTATGCTCTATGGTTATTTGTGGGAGCATTGTTCCCCTCCCTCATTTTCTAATTTGTCCCTCTCCCTAACTGAAAGGTCAAACACTAGCTCAAATATACAATCCTCTCCTTCTCCTAAACCAAACCAAACCAAACCAAACCAAACATTCTGGGGCATTGTTTATTTAAAATCATCATTCTTTATAATCATCTCCGTGATAGAACCCATCTAGCAGGAATTATAGTTTCATATCTGATAGTTCCACACCTGCAGACATAGAGGGGATTAAAAAGTGGATTAAGAAATGTCATCATAAAGCAGAGGAAGTCCCCAGGGAGAGGGCTTGGGAGACAAGTAACTCAGTGTCTACGGAAGGTGCCAAATGGTAATAAAACCAAAATGGGAAACCATGGAAATAAAATAAGTGTGCATTAAAAATATATTTGGGCCAGCTCCTCTGTGCTTGTGTTTCGTAATATTAACTGTTTAAACCTGCTTAAAATGAGAGCTCTGAGTTCTCCAATCCTTTAATTCGGTTAAGCACCCGCTACCCTGAAAGGACTCCACGGCATCCCATAAAACATTATTTATCTGTGTGCGTTAACTGCACGATACTGTAATTTCCAGAATAAATGCTGGGTGTAAATTGTTGTTTATGTTGGATGCTGACTGTCTTTACGAGAAACGAAGTGAAAACGGAATCTTCCCAGCTTTATTTCTTCCCTTAAAGTCGATTCTGCAGCAGGAAGCGTGCCTGGTGGAGTTTCTTAATGAACACTTCTAAAGACGGTTGCTTAAAACCGAGTCTATGGAATCACCTCCAAATGCATGCCCTCTTCCAGTCTGCGTTCCTTTCATGTAAATCAAGCCAAATTAAAGCAAAATAGCACCATTCACATGGTTATAGTTAAGGGTCTGCCAACATTTTTATGCAGAACCTTGTTGTAAGAAGTTTATAACTTGAAAGGAACGAGAAAAAAATAAACAAACAGAACCAAAACAAACAAACAAGCAAACAAACAGAGAAAGCTTCAACACAAAAGAGGGCCACCTGGAAATGAATTGTTTTTATTTATCTCTAATGACTTTTGAAAGTCTGTCTTGGGGCAAGAGATATAGACAGCCTAGTGATTTAACACATTAGGTTGGGATTTTCTTGGTTTTCCAAAATAATAGCTTTCAAAAGCATTTCAACCGTAAAATTGATTAAAACATGAACTTCTCTGTGTGCTTGGGTTTTCTAGAGGACATTAGATATTACAGATTTCGGTGCACTGCCTGACCCCCACCCCCACCCTTACACACACAAAACACACAACGAAAATGACTCCTGTTTCTTCTGAACAGAACTCAAGTCACAGAGCAGTTAAGAGGGTCCGAAGGTCAAATGTGGATAGGACTGGGTAAAATTGTAAGATTTTTCTTTGTGAGTTGATGAACACTCAGGAATTTGAAACCTCCAGACTCCGGAGCTAGAGCCTACATACGAGGGGGCGGTTTTTCGGGGCGTGCCTAACAAACACAGTCAGTGAGCATCTCTTCCAGAGAACGGTAATTGCCCAGATTTGAAGGCCCAGAATTTACCGTATCCTCGCAGCAGCTGCTCTTACCTGATAAAACTCAGGATGCTTCCTGAGCGATTATGACTTATCAGGTCAGTGACCAGCACACTATAAAATGGATTCTAACAGCCCCCAAAGGGTTGGTATAGACTCCTGAGTAAAGAGAGAGAGAGAGAGACAGACAGAGAGAGACAGAGACAGAGATAGAGAGACAGAGAGAGAGACAGAGAGACAGAGACAGAGAGAGACAAAGACAGAGAGAGACAGAGACAGAGACAGAGACAGAGAGAACATGAATGACCTGGAGACCTGAGGAAGCAGCCGAGAATTTCTGGGAAAGTCTGCTAATCCTTATCATGAACGCTAAACAGAAGAACACCAGGATATCATTTTAGTATCCTGCTCTACTCAAGGTACTCAGTGAAGAGATCTGCCATACAAAATGCTACAGTGAACTTAAAGGAATTCTAGAGTTTTGGAATCATGACAAAAACAGCTGAAGGCCTAAGATAGTGCGTGCGTGTGTGTGTGTGTGTGTGTGTGTGTGTGTGTGTGTGTGTGTGTGTGTGTGTAGGTTGGTAGGTAGAGGTGCTTATAATCCAGCTAGTATGATGGAGGGACTTTGGTCCATCTACTGCGCTTAAGACAAGATTTCCTGATTGCATCAGCTTCCTCGGAGGTCTCAGCTGCTCTATTGCTGAAGCCGACGCCACAGTCTGACAGTCTATAGTTGGAATTGTGTATGCTTGCAGGCCTTGGAGACTGGACACAAACTGCTGCTTAGGGGTGTATTTATTTAGTTAGTTTTCATCTTGAGACAGGGTCTCTCTACATAGCCTTGGCTGTTCTGGAACTCACTCTGTGAACCAGGCTGGCCTCAAACTCACAGAGATCTGCCTGCCTCTGTCTCTCAAGGGCTGGGATTAAAGCAGTGTGCCACCACGCCCAGCTTGTCACAGAATGAGTAGCATCATCCTGGTTCCTCATAGAGCCCTACCATAGGTCCTCCAGTCACTTGTCAGGTAGAGAGCATGAAGTAAGCATAGTAGATTTCAGATCTTGAGTTCTCCTAGCTCTCACCACAGGGGAGGCATGGACCTTTCTCTGGAGTTTCGCAAGAGCGGAGTAGAAAGAAAGGCCTGATGCAAGGCTGAGCAAGGGTGAAATGTTCTTACAAGGTCCAATGGGACACTCATGCATCTAACTCTTTTTTCTCTTTATGTGTATTGGTGTTTTGCCATGGGTGTCATGGTCCCCTGGAACTGGAGTTACAGACAGGCGTGAACTGCCGTGTGGGTGCTGGGAATTGAACCCTGGGTCCTCTGGAAGAGCAGTCAATGCTCTTAACCCCTGAGCTGTCTCTCCAGCCCTGCATCTAACTCTTAAAATGTTGCATGGACTAATTGTGGAGGGAGCGAGCCAGAGTTGGGTTTCCAAGGCATAGCAAGACTGGTAACGGAAGGGCAAGGGTAGATAAGTAAGGACTCAGACGGTTTTCCAGAGATGAGCACGGGTGTTTGCCAGACACCCCACACCGCTGGACTCAAGACAGTGCTAGCCGTTTTATGAGCAATGGATTCATTTCCCTTTAAAATGGCACAAGGGGCATTTCTTGGGGTGATTTTATAGAGATCATATGATGGTGGCTGTTTTCTTCAAGGTGGTCCCAATCAGGTGTGGGTTAGGCTGGCTACAAGAGACTTCTTTTAGGCATAGTTGTTAACCTGACCTTTTCCCTCCTAACCTGGACCCTGCTGTGTCCCCTAACGCCCTCTAATATAGCACCACAGAAGGGACCAGAGCCAATGCTGTCCCACACTTTTCCTATGTCCCTTGGAGAGATCAAGGCACACTTTAGCTGTCACCAAAGGGAGGCAAAGGAGCAGAGTTCAGATAAACTTTTGATAAAGTGTCACAGCAAACCCCTCATCAGAAGGTAGGAAAGGTCACACAGTAAAAAAAAAAATAATAAGAAAATATAACTGCTTTCTTATGAGGGAAATATTATGAGTTCTTCCCCTTTTCCAGCTTTTATGGAAGGAGATTCTGCCAGTTCCTTCAGAAAAAAAGAAGAAAAAGTAGTTTTAAAATGAGATTATGCACCTTCAGGGTGCCATTAGGAAGTTTTACTGTACTGAGATGACATGGAAGCTCTGGAATTAATATCCCTGAGATGCTTCAAACCTGCAATAGCAATTATTGTACTACGTGTCCCTGGATAAATAATAGGGCCATTCAACTAATTAGCTTCAATGATTTCAGCTCCCTGTAAATTCTCTCTCACTCGGCTATAAAAATAACACTAGGGAAACTTTCGGTAAGAGAAAGTTCTTTTTTGGAGATGTTTTCTTTTCATTTCCCCCTTCAGTTCATAATGCACAGTGTGACACCCACGTCCAAGCGCCAATGTAGAACGTACACACAAAACCAGCGCATGATTAATTGCCCCGGGCTACCATTGAATGTATTGATTGAAATCTCTAATTCTTGGCCTCCACAGAAGGCATAAATAAATATTTTGAGTAACAGGTTTCTTGATACACAGTGGACAGATGCAATCTTCTCTTCATAGACCCTAGGACACAAAACCCAAGTACACATATCCACATATCCAGAGATAAACACAGGGAATATTTATATCCATACTTCAATACATCAGGACTGTATTATTTCACAAGAGTTTGACAGGGCATTAGCTTCCTGATGGTATGCCCGGAACATTGGTTCGTTCTTTTGCATTGACTTAAGATCCGCTAGATCCCAATTGTATGGGTTCTTCTGTATTTTTTTTTTTAAGGAAACATCGATTTACACAAATGCAGTATTGTTCCCTCTTAAAGTGACAAGGATTCTCCTCTACTTCTGCCACCTAGGAAAACCATTAATTCTGTCTTTCTAGGTGGTAAGAGTCTAAATTTCCATAAGACACACATTCCTAACACCATGATCAATGGCCTGAAAATCTTCCAAGTGGTCCAAGAGGCCTGAACTTTCTTAAAGCTTGGGTGTTTGCTTCCCTCCTCCTCCTTTGGGTAAGCTGTGGAGGTTTCTTCTTTTCCCTTCCTGGAAATCTCTTTACTCATGGATCTGAATCAGAAGCTCCTCCCATGCCTGGGCTAGCACCCCGCCTTCAAATGCCAGACGTCATCACTGTGAGGCCAAGGGAGCTAGCGGGGAGGGGGTGTGGAGATGCTTCACTCTTGCTGAAGAAATGACAGGGAGAAGAGTCTGAAGCCTCTTCATGAGCTTGTCTTTAATTAACAGAATATAATTATAATTAAAGCCAGACAAAATGACTGGATGTTAAATTAGAATTATGTCTAGTGCGGGCAGCAGCTCTGTCTGCACACATTAAGCCCGACCCACACCGCTTTCCGGGTCTCCCACTTTGCTTGGCTACTTATAGGCAACTTCTTTTTATTTTTATTTTTTATTTTTTTGCCACACACAAAAGAGGATTTTTTCCCTTTTCTGTAGCAATACTCATCAAATACATCTATAAAGGCAAACTGTGTGGCATATCAAGATGGAGAATGCAGTATGATGGAAAGGAATACCCAAAAACAAAACCATTTTGACTCTTCTCTAAAGCTCCACATTGTTACATCCGACATGATTCCCTTAAAGTAGATGATTGTGTAATCCAACAGAGACTAATTTTCTAATGAAAAATTTAAATGTTAAAACATTCCTTCATGTAAAACATGGCCTGTAGACTTTGTAGTTTTTGTTATACACCTGTTCCAGGTCAGTCAAACACTCTGCTCTCTCCACCTCACATCTCCACCCGAAGAGCTCCCCAGATTTGTAGCATCAACCCCATCATTTTTCTTCGGAGGAGATCTGCAGCCTCAGCTTATGAGAAATGCAGTCTGCTCACCCTGGGAGAATATAAGTCATAACGTTTGTTTTGGAAATCTATTTTATCCAATATTTCTCAATGAAATAAATTGTATAAATGAAATAAAACTGACACTGCAATATTTACTAAATCACCACTGCGTGTGAGTGCTGAGCACCCTGGCCACCACTGGTTTCTCTTTCCTGTTCAGCTTAGCTGGCCGCAGAGCAGGGGCAAAGCTCCTTCCAGGATGCATTTTTAAAATCGATACAAATGAGTTTATAAAACAGGCAGGTTTTTGTCCTCACTGGTTACCCCTGTGCATTTGTTAATCATTCTTTGATCCACATTGTAGAAACATGTAATCTTCAGCTCACCGAAGTGTGTGTGTATATGTATGTATGTATGTATATGTATGTATGTGTGTGCGCATGTATGTACATATATGTGTGTATATATGTATGTATGTGTATGTATTATGCATGTGTATGTATTACGTGTGTGTGTATATCTGTATATATGTACAGAACTAGAAAAAGGAGATCCAGAGAGTAAAGAGGAATATTTCAAGTCAAGCAATTCCATATAAACTACATAAATGCTCAAATATTACAATTCCCACTAAATAATAAAAACACTAAAATAATTGACCTTCATAGTTGAGAACAGGTCAATGGAAATGGAGTATGGACAGAAGGAAACACACAGCAAAAAATGACTTTAATATCAAGTGTCCACTTAAACGGAGACAAACATATTTTCAGGGTCCTATACCAGTGAGTGTTCCTCTCGGGCTGTGGCCTCACATCCTCATACTTTCGAATGGACAGTGAAGGACGTGAGCCCTCCACGGACATCCCAGTCTGCCTTACACAGCTTGGCAGTGCACTTGAAACTTCATGTGGAACGACCCTGTGCTCCACGGAGCTCCTTCAGCTGAGAGGGTGCAGGGCCGATGCGCTTGGCCTCCCTGAGGAGGAAGTCTGAGAAAGGACATTGCTGATGACGTGAAGGAAGCTGGGTAAAAGCGGAACCCGATGCGCGGAGGGCTTCTTCAGCCATGGGTAGAAGGGAAGGAAAGGCTGACCTATAAATAAAGATATTTCTAGAAATGGTAAGTGGGTGTGCATTATTTATGACTGTAAAATATGTCTCAATGTGGAGAGGAAAGTAGCCACATCTTGAAGATGGACTGGAGCCAGGATCACAGACACTCTGTCCAAACACTGTTGAATGTGGCTGTGACTTTGGAAGACACAGAACACCCCATAAAGTGAGAGGAGCTGTGGAGGAAGTCCATGCAGGAATGATCATGAAGAACTGATGTTTAGTGAAGACATGGAAAACCACAGGGTGTTATTTTGACAATCTCAATATTTAATCCCTACATTATATATTTATCTAGCATATTGTCAATTTAAAAATATTGTGTCAAAATGTAAAAGCAAGTCATGTCACCTACGGTGCCTGGAAAGCATTATCATTTGCTCAAGATTGAGGAAACTTACAGATTCCTGACTTACTAGTCCCTATAATTAAAAAAAAAAACTTTAATTTTTTTTAACATCACACAGATGGATTAGGGTATCCATTCACACAAACACTCGCCCAGTCCCAGACTCCATCAAGCTCAGTGCATTTCTGTACCTCTAGCATGTCCATTCTGAAGCCATATTGCTTCTCTTACTATTCCCTCTCTTACCCAGTAGTTATGTTCTCTGTTAATACATTCTGGGGCTCAAAAATGTTTCTCTTTTCAAAGTTACCTGCATCCCCAAATATCTACACAAATGGCATTCAGCCACTTGCTCTCAAACACGGATCTTACACGTGGAGCTATGTGTGAAGTTACGCTTAGGACAGCAGAACAGACAGGGTTAGAGACGGTCCAGATCGGTGACAGGTGGCTGTGGAGTTCAGACTTAGAACTCACACACACTTTCCTTACGAAGGGGGTATTTGATGTATGTCCATGGACGCTCAAAACATCTGCTGGGGACTCACCAAAAAGGAGAAGATGAATACGCTCTTCGTCCCTCCTCCAGCTCTCCTCTTCCCCTCCCTCCCTTCCCTCATCTCTCCCTTCCTTCCTTCTGCCATGTAGATGGGAGATTTAGTCCAGCTGCCCGAATCTGAGGGTTTCTATACTGCTCATAACAACAATCAATTTTTACTGCCGTAGAAGATAATAATGGTAATAACGCCATGGAAAAAAACCTACCATGACCTATAACTATAACTTATTACGTCCCTTTAAAAAATAGCTGTCGTGTATGGGACTTTCTTCCTTCTTGAAGTGGAGAAGGAGCCGATGGCTGGGGCCTCTGCGGCTGTCCATACACTCTCTGAGAGCACGCAAGAGGCTGACCTGCTGCTAGATGAAGAGCTGCGTTGAGGACGACACACGAGAACAAGAAAAGGGACTCGATACTAGGAATCTGCAGAGCACAGTCACCTTCTGCCCCCTCCTCCCTGTACCACGTGCCAGCAAAAAGCGCTGTCAGTGTGGCACACTGTGCTTTATTGTCACGATTCTTGGCCATTTAAAGGGGTGCTCTTATGTAATAAATCATCAGGGTTCCCAACAGGGCTGTCCCACGATCACACTTTTGATGCTAACATTTCAAAGATCTCTGTTCACCTGAGTAACAACTGGAAATCGCCTTCCACAAATCCTGCTCTGTTCTTCTACACATCTGTCAGAGAGGGCATAAGATATCAAGCCGTGGATCGTCCTGGTACACAGATGTCCATGTGCCTAACGCGAACTCACCTGGCTTCTGTCATGTGAAAGGATGGCCCTTATAAGACAAATTACGTTCCAGCCACTTTCAGATGAAGTGCATTCACCAAGCACAGTTTATTTTCATGCCTGGAAGCCTTCCTTAAAGCATGACCATGCAACAAAGGAGCTTAAACCCCACTCCATTCTGTAACACACTGCTTACTAATAAGATTTATATACGTTACTGAGGCCAGCAAGGAAACCTGAATGACTCGCAGTTTCTCTAGGTGAGAATAAAAAAAGAAGAAGAAGAAGAAAAACCTTTAAAAGGGCATGCAGCATACAAATGAAATCAGATGGCATTAAGGGTTGTATAAAAGTGTGCATATAACATTGTCTGTGTACCCGCCACTGACACATAGCAAAGACTTGTTTTTCTTCTCATAGAGAACTACACTACAGTCCCTGAACATAAACAGCCATGGAGTTACAGCTGCTTTTAAAATGTCACGTAGGGACGAACTGTAGAGATGGGAAATTAGATAGGACTAGGGCTTTAGAAAAGGGTCAGCCTTCTCTCTTCATTTCCTGGCTTGGCATTCAAGAGAAAGAATAAGGCATCTCTCACCGCTAATCATGTGTATTTTCATAAGTGAGTATTCATGCCTACAATGTGACCCTGAAGGTTTTCCAGATTCACAGTGATTACCTAACACTTTCTGAAATATTTGTAAAAATGGAGTCTAGTTATATCGTCTGAAGATTGAGAAGGATGAGGTAGATGAGGTTTGGGGAATAATTAAAATTTTAGGCAGATGCTTAGATGCCCATAATTTTTTTTAAATGGGAGACTCTACAGAGCAAACTACACAAATGAATCAGGCAAGGATTTCCAGTTAAATACGCGAAGACAGGGCAATATACTTTTAGTATGTTGAATAAAATGGAGAATAACCTATATTAAAAAGCACATAACAATGTCAAGCCTTTAAGCTTCCAGCCAGAGGATTTGTAATAAAAGGAAATCATTAGGCAAAGAGTGGTCACTGTGATGATGAGAAGAAAAAAAAATAACTCAAAATCCTCATATCTGTTATTATATAAGAACAGTTCACGTTTTCTACATAATAACACTGGGCATTAAAGAGCCATTTCCACACACCTTATTATTATTTATGAAATTACAAGTACACGCGTGTCTGATAACTCATCTCCCTGTATTAAATAGAAACATACATTGTTTTTTAAAATGCCTGCCTTTTACAAGGTGCTGGGAAACAGCTTTCCACGGCGTAATCACGAGTGCATTATAGAGCGTGCTTTATAAGAAGTTATTAAGGGTTATGACTACAGCAACATAGTCCTAATATAAATATGAGTGAAGCATTTAGGAAGGGGACTCTTACTTAGGCTGTTCTCTACATAATTTGTCGCAACACAATTATCATAGAGGAAGACATACCACATTCACAGAAAGAGCCATTTCCACCGATGTCAGTAAAAAAAAAAAATTCTATAACATGGGTGTTGTCCTAGCAATTTCATAAAACCCACGCCTTTATAAACAAGAGAAGAATCCACAATACCATCTACAGTATTCTCCACAGTGATCTTGCCTTGCATGGCAGGGGAAAATCGGCTTTATTGGAAAAGCCAGGTGCATGTAAATTTCAAAACTGCAAGTAGGTGGCAGTGGAGACATTTCTGGATGATTTTTCTCAGCTGGAAATGTGATGGTGGGGGTTGGGGTGGGGGGGAGGGGAGGAGGAAAAGCAAACCCTCCTTAAAAACAAGTTACACGAATACTAAAATAAATAATGTCTTGAAATGTAACCTTCCATAGCAGATCACCATTAAGAACTAATAAAATATTTGTCTTTAGGGACTCAAATCCTACCAATCCCTTAATGAAGTCATCCCCAGAGCGGAGAGTGAGCTGCATGGTTGACAAAATTAGAAAGGGGAAGGGAGGGAGGGAGAGAGGGAGGGGGAGGGAGGGAGGGAGGGAGGGAGAGAGAGAGAGAGAGAGAGAGAGAGAGAGAGAGAGAGAGAGAGAGAGAGATTAGTTGACTGGTTCATAGAAAGCTAAAGTAAGATTTCAGTATTTGATGTGAATGAGAAAGTCTAAGACCAACAGCACAAAACACCTCCATTGAAAACTAGTAGGTTAGCGTTTTACAAAGCCATTAGGACATTTTCTGTTCCAATATAAATCGGAGAGGACGGCAAACACGTTCATTAAGACTCGCTCTTTAATGAGAGGAAATCAATTGAGGCCATCAAAAATTGTGTTCAAGAGGCTATTAAACCATGTAGACATATTTAAAGTGTGCTCAACTCTAAACAAACCCGGGAAACACTAGACTCAAACCACCTGAAGTGTCTCTCAAGGTTAATGAGTTGGCGGTTGGTTTTATTCCATTTCCAAGTTTCCCTGTAAAGACAGGCAAGTCATTAAGTTGTCTTATTGGTTCAGCCTGAGGGATCTGACTTGTGGACATCATATGAGGACCTGGGAAGTGCCCAAGAATAAACTCTGGAGGTGTGTGAGAGAGACTGTGTGTGGCTGGAAAGAGACAAGTGGAGGGATTGGGGGCGGGGCAGGAAAGTCATGCTATTACTCATATCACAATGGCCACCTGGGAAGAAAGGTGGGCACACAGACCAGAGCTCTCCACATCAGGCTTTTCTCTAACCAGCCTTGCTCCCTTTGTGATTGGTTAATCATGCAGCTAACACCAAAGACGGCAGTGGCCAGGGGTGCAAGAGGCCCGGTGAAAACCAGCGGTCACCGTTTCCCTTGGTCTAGAACATTTTTCCGTTCCTCTCTTAAGACTCAATTCAAAATCCAGCGATTGCAAAATGCGTTCTTCAAAGCCCTTGCGTGGAATAACGGACCCCTCTTTTGTGTATTTTTAAAAACTCCACTAGAGTAATAATTATATTTTAGTGCTAGAGTCACCGTGTTTGGATCTGGATGACGAGCCTTGATTCTGGAAGTCTCAGGAAGACAGTCGTCATCCCTGACAATTTTGGATGCCACGCTCCCTAAGGAGAGAAAGCTTCGTGTTCAAGGACCTGAGTTAGTTAGGGGGGAAAAAGAATACTTAAAATCATCTCTCAAAGTGTGACGTTTCAATGCTGCAGACAATGGGAATTCTGTTTTGCTGACCAAGAGAGCAGTGACCCAGACATGCCTTATAAGAAGAAATGTTCTGCTGTAGCCCCTGGGCACTGGACATGCGGGAGGAAGATGGAGGAATTAGCAATCTGGCGGCGGTAGAGGGCGTTTTACAGCGGAGGAGCCCGTGGAGGATGTGTTTACTGACGGGGCAGGGGGTGGAGCCTGCGGGAAACAGTCTTCACATTGGTGACCTTTAAAGTATGTGGCGGACTTCTGTGTGTCAGGTGGGAGAGAAGTGATGCAGCCCCGTGGGCTCAGGAGAACGAAACCCCAGAAGGAGGGTTATTCTGAACGCAGACTTCTAAAGTAAGGGGATAAAAGTGTCCCCCGCCCCCTTCTCTTTCTTGTTTGTTTGCTTTGGAGACCGAGTCTGGCTCTGTTGCCCAGGCTGGACCTCATCATTCATCTTGCCCCAGCCTGCAGAATGCTAGGATTACAGATGTGTGCCAGGTTACCATACACACGATGAAAAAAAATATTGGAAAAGTTCGGTAGGACCTCTCCAGACAGAGAAAAATCTCTGCGAGTCACTGTTCCTCACAGAAAAGCACTAGCTCAATTTCATCACCCCCACCCCCAGAAAGTATGCAAAACTCAGCCCCAGGCTGTGACACCACAGCCAGGAGTTGGCGTGGGCCTTTCTTGTTGTCAAGGACTTGAGACTTCTAATTGCCTCAACTACTTAACACAGATTCTAGAGACTTCTAAAGATATTAGGGTGTGACTCCCTATGAAGAAGATGGGGAGAGGAGGGGAGATGTCCAGCCTTTCACCATGGTGGATCAGAGAGACCCATGCACTTGCGGGCCAGCCCCAGTCTGGTCAGCAGGGCACCCTTATGAAAAACGGATCATTGGTGAAGCCTCACCCCAAACCAGCACATTTCCAAGAGTTTAAAGGGGTCATAAAAGTGGCCTGGTTAAAGGGGTACATTAATATAGGACCAGATTGTATTTTTATGAATAGCAGAAAACTCTAACAGCACAACTTCAGAATGAAAAAGCATTCTTTAGGGTGTTAGAAACCCAATTTTGGATTACTTTAATCCATGCAGTTCTAACATTTCACTGTATTGGGCAATAGTGGCATTATATTTTTGGCTTATTTTATTATAAAGTATTATAGTATATTTTTGTTTGATGAGCAAAGACTGGAACGATGAAATGGAACAATATATATTACAATCTCACTGCAGGAAGGTTTGCGGTTTCCTTCTCTTTGAACACTTAAAACTTCTTACCCTGTTAAGAAGCCCATAAAACAGATTTTGTGAACATATGTTTTATGAGTCAATGTCAAAATAAGAGTGCTAAATCCGTCAATCACAGACATAATCCTTGAAGTCGACACTTAATTATTCGGCTGTGGATCCCTCCTGCCTTGGGGGGGGGGGCATTAGATACTTCAATGCATATATGTACTTCTTTAGAAAGTGAGCAGAAAAGAAACAGAAGAAATAAAACTCAGATTCAAAGATCTAAATACTTCTGATATCACTTTGAAATCTGTGGGAGGGGTGTAAGAAGTCAACGCTGAAAGATAATCAAAATTTGGTACAACTTTAGAATAGGTTTCATTTCTAAACAATATTCCCTGTGCTTTTTTTCTAATGTCTACAAAAAAAATTTTGGAAAATTAATTGTGTCTAAGATGTTGCAAATAATGCAGCTAAATGAAAAAAAAATTATTCTCCAGAGATCTACTAATTTAAAAACATTTAAATTGTATCCAGTATTGACCTTTTAGACTGGTTCGTCAGCAAAAAGCTTTTACGAACTGCCAGCAGGTGGCGCTATTCACAAACAGGGTGCAAGGCCCACGGAAGGGCTGTGAGTACATCCAACGTGTGGTTGGGATTTATGGGGTATGGATTTTAAAGCATTTTTAATGGAGCTGTCGGCACTCTGGAGCCCCTTCCATTCCCATCTGTTCCATATGAATGTGGAAACTCGGAAGTCACTTTAAAATCTGTACCTGTAGAAGAACACTGAGTTTCTTTAAAAGAGCAGAGAAAGTTAAAGTTTCTCCACAACAATGAATTTCAAACAAGCACAGATATTTGGCCTCTTCCAATATTTTTTTGGGAGAGTCTAGTTTCAGAATGCAGTCTTTTGTCTATTTCAGGCTGTCACGGATCAAGGGGTGTTGGCTGTGTTCTTGCAGCTGAGCTAACCTGAGCAAACGCTGAATGGGAAGCACTGTGCACACACGGTTGCCAGGGAGAAAATATGCCAGTTCTTGTCGCCAAAATTAAAACTCCCAGGTTTCAGGGGATACAGAAGCAACAAGAGGCGGGCGAACTCCCACCGCCGAGTCAACAGCTTCGGGGCTTCGGGCACAGGCTGAAATTATTTGTTTTTGACCGCCAGTTGACCCCCATCGCTGCCCAGTCTGATGGACAGTCAGACCATTAGTTCTTTTAACACACATTCTTTTCGTGAGACACAGACACTACCCTCCGTTCGCACAGAGCGAGCAAAGACAGAGAACGGGTCTGGAAGGGAGATAGACCTGCACTGGCGGGAACCTTCGGAGTCCACAGCAGCCCTTCTCCTGGCCTAGAGCCTGGGGCTGGAGGCAGTCAGTCTAAGCAAAGAGACATTGCATCATTAAGAAATAAATCCATCTTAAGAATCTGACAAGGTTACATTTAATAGATATCCAAAAAGAAAAAAAGATGGTTTATATTTTTATTTTCTGGAGTATTTGATTTCTTGCTTAAAAAAAAAATAAGCAATGCAATTAAAAACTAAAAGACACAGAGGAGAAATGCATCATCTAATGCTAGTCTGGGCCCCATGCAAACTTATTTTGTAATACGCGTTATCCGGGCTTTATAACCCGCTTAATGAGTATGATTCCCAGATCCTGCTACTGTGGAATATGAAATTCAAAACACATTTCCTTTGTCTTCTTGTGTACGCATGTGTCTTGGTGTGTAGCTGAAGAAATAACTTCTGATCGTATTGTTCTTGCACAAACAACCCAGGAGCCGAGCTTGTTCTCAATCCATTGATCCAAGACAAAACCAAAAAGCACAAAGACTGTACTCCAGAGAGACCCATCAAAGACACTAAACTCTGCCGGGCAAGGTTGAGGGAAAAAGGCGTGGGGAGGCGGGGAGGAACTTTAGGTGGAGGATAAAATTTCCTGTCACCGAATCCATCATTCTACCTTTAAATAAAGCCCAATTCAAATTCCTATTTAGTCCAATCTAACACACACACACACACACACACACACACACACACACACACACACACACTCTATCTCCATTTTCCTGTGGCTGTGGCTGACAGAACTGTGCTTGTCCCCAGCCTCTTCTGATTGTCCTCCTGGGAAAAGTGATGAGCTATGCTGCGGGAACGAGGAAACATCTGCTTGGCTTTCTGAAGCTGGCATGGGGACCTGGAGTCTGCATCACAAATGCCACTTCACAAACAGGTCTCCCACAGGAATCTTGCTAAAAAACATGGCTCTTCTGGGGGGAACCCGCAGCTCCAGTGAGCGATGTGAAAAGTGACTCTTCTCTCCTGCTGTCCCAAACAATGTGCATGTGAGCGCGCGCGCGCGCACACACACACACACACACACACACACACACACACGATTCGGTTGTAGTGGGATTTAATGAATCCCAATCTGATAAAGAGAAAAAGTACCTGTATCCCACTGTAATTTGGAAAGTGAGTTCACACTGAAGCCCCAAAGGCTCTAAAATAAAGTTTTATGTCTAGCAAACAGGGGGTCTTTCATTAGTCAGGAAGGTACAAAAACCGTGGTGACTGTGAATTGAGAGAGAGAGGAAACCTCAAATTATTTTCAGCACACTGTTTCCACATCTCATTCTGTCAGCAACAGTGAGGGTTCCTCAGGCACCAGGCTGCCTAGAGGTACCCCTGAGGGCCCTGGGAGGTCATCTTCACTCTCTTTCTCCAACTAGAGAGAAAAGCACAAAGAAGTGCAAATTTTGAGGTGAGTGGGACATGGCGCTGGCTGAACCCAAACACCTTTCTCTTTTTTTAAATTAGATTCTTCCCATCTGCACATACTCTTTCCCAGTTTCCCTTTAAACTAGAGACAAAACAAACAAACAAACAAACAAAAAACCTCCAACAACCTGCTTTTGGGAGTTCAGTCATTTTTCTCCTTATGAAAAGCGAGTATCTGCTGTTCAGTTCCTGAAGTGAGGTAAGTTCCCCCATCTTTCTCCTGAACAGGGCTCCTGCTGCCTTGTCCACACTTGCTTTGGCTGATACCATTGAATGATTACGAACCCCACGGGAGAGCTGCACAGTGTTTCAGGTACAACAGAATAAAAAGAAAAAAAAAACAAGAATAAGAGGAGGCCTGAGGAGGAAGACGAAGCCACCAAAGTATTCACCCAAAATATTAAATTTTATAAGCCGTGGGAGATGGTGCTTATCGACGAGGACAAACACACACCACACTTCCGATTTCTATCTCGCTTTCTAAGACTGAGAACATTTGCATCAGGTAGGAGGGTTGTTTGTTTTTTTCAGTGGAAAGGTAGTTTTCACCTGTCAGAACAGATGGGCCATTGTTCCGGGGTACTAATTATCCCGTGTCCATCAGTAAACACAGAATTGAAACAGGGAAAACATCAGATCTGTGGGTGGAAGTCCACTTAATTTTAAAAATTCTGTTTTCTTTTTCTGGTCCCAATTCTCTTTCTCTTTTTGAAAACACAGACACGATATTTCTACCCGATTAACTAGAGAGAGATCTTGGCTGAATGAAGTGGGGTTATTCTAATACACACAAAACTGTCTTCTACGAAGAGACAAACACTGAACACATGATGTTTTGTTGCTTTGAAGGACTGGTAATAAAATTAGCACCTGGAATGCCATTTTGTCATTTAAAAAAAATGTATCATGAAAAAGATGAAAAAATTATTTTTTTCAGATCTGTTCCCCAATTTCCTCCCCAGCGAGGGCCCTGGATATGCCTACAGTGTTTAGAATCTTCTGATGCATTTCCAAATCTGAGATTTGATTACTAGCCAACCTTCTCTAGGACCAAATGAAATTAAGATGTGTAGTAGTCATATAGGTTATTAGGCTTTAGAAAGAAAAATCAAAACTAGATAACTTCCCATCATGTATGATATAACCTAAACAATATCTCCATTTTATTTCATTTTCACAATAAAAAATAATGTTGAGCAGAAGGAGCTGTAGTTGGAGAACTCTTCCAAAATCAATTTTAATTAAACACACATACTTTAATGTGGAATATGCATGTTTAATCAAATGATTTGGCTCTAAGGTGACATGATCAGCATTTATACTTGGAATTACCACTTGGTACTAATAGACACTCTATACATAAGTCTTTAAGGTCAACACCCAAATTATTGTCCTATATTAATCATTAATAACTTAGAAAGTGCTAATTTTCTAAACCCCATTTATTTTTCTAAAGGGTACATATTCTGGCTTAGTTGATACTATTAAAATGATTTGTGATTAATTTAATGTCAATTAATTTAATACTAGATTGCATATGAAATTTCTTCCATATTTTCATCTTTTACCAGTTGCTCTAGCTGAGACTTAACCAAGCCATGGGAGAAATTTAGAAACTCCCTTAGGAAAAGAAATTAGAGAATAAAATGCTCAGAGGACTCGCAACAGAGACGCTGGAAGATGAATGGAGGGGAGGGAGAGATGGATGGCGTACTATTCTTTATTAATTACAGAGCACCTGTTCATAGGCATCTTATATTATTCCTTCATGTGTTATACCTATTTTACAGATGGGAAAGACTAAAACTCAGAGTATTCCAGTAACTTCCCCGAGATCATACAGGTAGTTAATATAACAATCCACTTTAAAGTTTGAAACTTTTAATAAAATGAATCTCTTAAAATTCCACCGAGACAGACACTATTCCTTAGAGTTTCAAAAAAGAAAATCTGATGAACTCTCTGGTCTAAAAGAAGCAGCCGATTATCAGAAGGCTACGAAGATGTCACGACTGCCAGTCCTGGGTAACCAACCACTGCTAGTCAATGCTCGGAAGAGCAGGGCCGAAATCCAAAGCCGGCAGAGGACGGCTTAAGATAACAGAAGACTTGGATTCCACCGTCTGCGGCCAGAGGAAGGCCTGGAATTACCCAGTTCCTACTGCTTGTCAGCAGTCTCCAGCTCACTGCAGCCTCCCTCAGCCTTCACTGTATTGAATGCTTTATTGCCGCCACTGACGGCAGATCACCTCTGTGAAATACTCGGAGGGAAGCAACAGAGTAGATATAAACGTAATCATTGCATTTAATGCTGTACAAACTGAAACCACAATAAGATTTTTAAGGCCCTCAATAAAACAATTCTACAATTTACAAGGAAAAATAATGTAAAGGGGAACAGGGGATTCTGAAATTTTGGATAGAGCAGTGTGGTCACTGACACCAACTTCAAAGCACTATGGAGTACCAGGGACTCTCAGTCCTGACCTGAGATACTCAGGTTCACAGACAGAATAAACAAATGTATAGTAGTAAATTAATATAATACACAAGGAGTCTTGAGTAGGAGACTGGGAGTCACTAGAGGATTCGGACAGAGGTGGAAGTCTGGAATAAAATCACCTTTGATTCTCATTTCACACTAGGTATCCAAGTAAACCCAGCTTGTATTAAAGTACATGAAAGCAATTAGAGAACCCTGAAAAAATGAATGCCTACGAACTCTCTGGAGAAAAAGAGTTTAAAAGTAGATACAATTGCATAAATACATAAGTAACATTAAAAAGTAAAACAGTAACTCCTGTGCGCAGTAAATCCCAGTTCCTAAGAGGACTAGTTGGGTAACACAGAGGGACCTGATTCCTGGCAGACTTACTCTATGACAGGGCCATATTCTTGTCCAGAATGGCGCTAGCCTACACTGTCCAAATTATTTTGCCTTGTCATTTTTTCAACCTTGAATGCCATTGTTTAGAGATTTACTTATGTTCTGAGAAAATGAGAAATTAGGTTTTGAAGGATAATGGAGGTACCAAGCAGTCACAAATTGACACAAATTAATTGGATCAGCTTGGCTCCCTCTAACTTCAGCTGAGATGATCTTCACTATTAAGAAGATGAAGGGAGTTTTTATCTGATGGGGAAGGAAGGTTAGTCATCTGGCAATTTGAAATG
The DNA here is from genome assembly GCF_049852395.1 of Peromyscus maniculatus bairdii. Classification (NCBI taxonomy): domain Eukaryota; kingdom Metazoa; phylum Chordata; class Mammalia; order Rodentia; family Cricetidae; genus Peromyscus; species Peromyscus maniculatus. The sequence goes on along the minus strand of NC_134859.1, from coordinate 83,547,831 downwards.
CTTCCTATCATTAAACAATTTATTATTTAAAAAAATCTTGATCATATTTTCTGAGTCCTAAAATAAAAACAGCACAGGGGGTCAAGTTTCAAACAAACACACAGAAAACAGAAATGAAACCCCAAAGTCTTTGTTTGTTTTTTTGTTTTGGTGCCTGTCCTGGATCTCACTCAGGCTGGCCTCGAACTCACAGAGATCCACCTGGCTCTGCCTCCCGAGTGCTGGGATTAAAGTCATGCGCCACCATCGCCCGGCTTCCCCAAAGTCTACTTTTAGCCAAATGAAACTTAAAAAAATTTTTTTTGGAGACAGGGTCAAAATTAGCCCAGATTGACCTCAAGATGGCGATGTAGTTGGGGATCACCTTGAATTTCTAATTCTCCTGCCTTCATGTCCAAGCGTTTAGATAACAGGTATGTACTATCAACCCTGGTCTATGTGGTGCTGGCGATGGAGCCCAGGGCTTCAGGCATGCTAGGAGAGCACTCTGGAAACTGAGCCACATCATCAGCACCTCAAATCAGGGTCTTGCTAGATCTGCCTTGAACTTGATGTGTAGCCTAGGTTGGCGTTGACCTTTCAATCCCGTAGTCTAGGCTGGTACTGAACTTTAATCCTTCTGCCTCAGTCTGCCAGGTGCTGTTAGGGGAGGTCTCCTAAAAGGCCAACGGTAGGTGGCTTTCATTGTATTTGTGACATGCTGTCTATTGTTTGAATGCACAGTAAGTGTTGAACAAATCTCCCACCGAAGACCCTTAGCCTATTTCCAACTTTTTGCTAGAATGGTTAATGCTGGATCCAAGTTTTGCATAAGTGAATTGCAGAAATGCTTTCAAAGGTAACGGGTTTAAAGTGGTCCACAGGCAGGGGCTGTGGGGAGGAGAAGGAGGTGCCAAAAGGAGATAACAATTTTTGTCTCAAAAACTAAAGTTCATTAAGATCTGCTTTATGCCTAGGACACACGTGGAAACCCTCCTGCTTTACATTCTTGTGCAATTGCATTCACCTTTGTGTGCTGGCCTCAGAGGCCTAACACTTGATTTCCACGTTTGGGTCCATGCAACACCCAAAGAAAGCGTGACCACTTCCTCACTACAAACCCCAGTGCTGGGCATCAAATCTATGGCCTTTGGCATGCGAGGTAAGGAGTCTACCAGCTGAGCTGTCTCCCTGACCTAAGCACTATATTTTGATAAAGGACATAACTGAGGCTAACAGTGCATAAATTAGAAACTATTTACACATTTTTATTATATTTACTTATGCATATACGTGGTGCGTGCATATGTGGGTGCGTGAGCCCCAATGCAGATGTAGGGGTCCAAGGACGACTTTTGAGAGTCAGTTCTCACCTTCCACTGTGTGAGTTCCAGGGCTTGAACCCAAGTCATTAGGCTTGGTGTTAAGTGTGTCTGCCTGCTGAGCCATCTCACTGGCCACACACAGGAGCACACGAGAAGAATTTCTGGGAACCCACCCGGAGATGAAAATCATAAAGAACCCAACTATATCAGTCCCTAAGTGTCGTTTCTTTCTGGTGTGCCTATAAGTACAGGGAAAGTTAAAACAATAACATCAAAACAAACAAACAAACACAACACCAAAAGCAGGAGTCAGTTTGATCTTAGCTGTTGGGAACAACACTGAGTGTGATTGACACGGGGTGGGGGGGCCGGGGGGGCGGGGGGGGGCCCCCGGATTGAGGGTGGTTGACTCTGGAGTCTGACCACCTGTGTGTGTGGGTACACTTGCTCACATGTTCACATGATGACTCCTGAGGTCAAAGTCAAGTGTTCCTTGATGACTCTTCCATCTTATTTTTTTAATTTTTAAAAAGAAATATTTACTGTATTTTATGCATATGAGTGTTTTGCCTGGATGTATGTCTGTGCCCAAAGTGTGTGGCTTATTGTCAACCAAGTGCAGAAGAGAGTGTCAGATCCCTTGGGCTTGGAGTTACAGTTGGTTGTGAACCACTGTGTAGGTGCTGGGAGCCGAACCTGGGTCCTCTGCAAGAGCAGCAAGTGGTCTTCCCTGCCGAGCCGTCTCTCCAGCTCCATCACCTACTTTCTGAGACAGACTCACTCACTGAACCTGGAGTTCACCAGGCTGGCCACACTAGCTGGCCAGGGAGCCCCAAGGATCTGCGTGTACTTAGGTGTTGGGAGGATCCGAACTCATGTCCTCAGGCTTGTGTGGCAACCACTTTACCCACTGAGCATCTCCCCAGCCCAGGTTCTCAGCAGTCTTCAGGGATCCTTTGTCTTTATGAGAGTCTGTTGTTTGTGTCCCAAAGGGGCTATGTCAACTTGACCTCCCTCGAGTTTCAACTATCTCTTCTTTTCTATTATTTCTAGTTACAATTCATGAATTTTAGTATTCATGAATGTCATTTGTGGCGTGTTGACAATTGAACATTGGGGACACTAAATATTTTGATTCCTTAAGTGCAGGGTGGGCCTGAGGAATTTCTGTATTTAAAGGAGAACTCAGGTGATTTGAATCGGCATCGTTTCCAACCTCTTTCACTCTTGTTTCCAAAAAAGAAAAGGCAGTCTTCCCTTCCGAGGTCAACCATTTGGCTGTGTTATAATCTTTACCACTTCCTGCTCCTAAATAATACACGTCCCGCCCGCCTCCATCTTCACAGTTTCGGTCGGTCGGTCTGTCACCCTCCCCCAACCTTTGTGTGAGATAAAGCTTGTGTTGCCTCTAGTGAAAAATCCTTTCCTTACCCCAAATCCCCGACGACCACTTCGCCTCCCTCCTGTTCTCCAGGCTCCCAATTAAAACAATTCATATTGCTGCCCTCCACCTGTCATCTCCCACTCTTTCCTTAACCATAGGAGTTCAGCTCCCATCTACGAGGCCAGCCCTACTTTATTCTTCCAAAGTAACGCAATCAACACACTGCCAATCTCAATGGCGAAAAGTTCAGCGACTTAGTCCTTATCCGTGCTGACCTGTCTGTGGTTTTTTGATATGACTGACCCGCTCCTCAATGTGCTTCCTCCTTGGGTTCTCCTAGTGCCCAGATATCTCTTTAGGGAAACATGCTCTCCTCCTCTGTCTGAATCTTCAGATCTCAGCATCTTCCAGGATATGATCTCTGATCCTTTTGTTTCTTTCCTTAGATGTCTCCCCGGGTGATTTATCTCCTGGAGCTTAATCCTCAGCTCTAAGACAAGGAGTCTTGAGTCTCCATCTCCGAAAAGCATTTCATTTGAGATTTGGACTTGTAGTTCCATGTCCCCAGTGTCAAACTCCTTGAACTTGAACAATGACTTTGGTTTTGGACATGTTTGAGACAGCATTTTAGCTTCAAGTCAGAAAGTGACTCAAGGTTGGAATTAGAGGATCTTCAAGGGTCAAGGGAAAGTCTCAGTCTCTCTCTCTCTCTCTCTCTCTCTCTCTCTCTCTCTCTCTCTCTCTCTCTCTCTCTCTCACACACACACACACACACACACTCCACAGGGCACCAACCAGTATTCCTACCGGTCCCATGGATGATCGACAAATGTCTTCACATCCTTGGAAAGCTCAGTCTAGGTTTAGTCTTCAAAGAGAGCCTATCCATTTGGCTAAGCCCAAATCATGTGGTTGACCTGTAGAAACATTGACGTGAGCTGAAGAAGGCTCTGGGGGTGGACCTGTGTAACTGACCTCTGTTGCTAGCCAGTGCCACAGCGATACCACCGAGGGGCTCAAGAATTGATAAGAACTTAGAGGGGTTGACTGCAGAAGACCACACAAAGAAACATGCCCACCACAAAGTAGCAAATGACGGCTTGATTGGCTCCATCTGCCCTACACAATAAAGTCTAAACTGCCAACAGTGGCATGGGACTGGATCTAGACAGGAGGAATCGACATATTCATGACAACTACCCCCAACGACTTCCCCTCTCTCCCTTGGTAGTCTCCGACATGCTCAGTATGCTTTCAAGTTTTATTTTCATTTACGTGTACATGTCTCTGTGTATGTGTGTGCTCACAGAAGCCAGAAGAGGGTGTCTGATCCCCTAGAGCTGGAGTGACAGGCAGTTTTGAGCTGCCCGATGTGAGTGCTGGGAACTGAACTTGAGTCATTTGGAAGAGCAGAAAGTATTCTTAACCGCGGAGCCATTGATCTAGCCCCATGCCATGTAATTTATAAACTCACCTTAGTTCTCTGCTATTTTTCTCTCTGTAGGGTATCCTTTTCTTCACTGTTGGGTTAAATCTTACTTCAACGTTCAGTTAAGTATCACCTCCTCCATGAAGTCTTCCCTGGTAGACGTCATCATTTACTCCGTTCCCTTCCTGCTCAGCACTTCGCTGAAGGCACCATGGATCTCAATGACCACACTGAGCTGTCCGCATCTGTTTTCCATTGGATTATTAGTTCCTTGAAGACAGGGGCCTGAGTCTTATCTATCTTTATATCTCCAGAGTCTCCGCCAGCGAGCATGTTTGAAAGGGGAATTAGGAAAAGGTGATGCTGCTGTAGGGATGAGGTCTCTTAACGTCGGGCTTACATTTTTCAGCTTAATTTCATTTGTCCATGCGTTGTACTTTCCTAATCATTTCAAATGAAACAGACTGTAGAGTTCTAGGTGAACGTCCCATAGGGGTCAGTTAACTTTCTCATTCTTGAGCTGAAGGAAGAGGAGAGTAATGTTCCCATTGCTCTTTACAACTGAGGTATCACCCATATTTCCAAAGGTTTTACAAGCAATTCAATTCGGCTTAATTGACAAATGTCTCTTTCAGAAGCACAGATTGCATTTGTTTCATACCTTTCTCAGTATCTTAGATGTGTGGATGAAAACTATGGGCACTAAGATATCTTACTCAGTAAGTGCACTGAGGTCTTTGCATGTCAGACTTCAGACACAGGATGTCATCTCTAACAACGGGAATCGTAGCCGTGGTTAGGAACCAGTTTCTTTTTCTTTTTCTTTTTTTTTTTTTTTTTTTTTTTGGTTTTTCGAGACAGGGTTTCTCTGTGTAGCTTTGCGCCTTTCCTGGAACTCACTTGGTAGCCCAGGCTGGCCTCGAACTCACAGAGATCCGCCTGGCTCTGCCTCCCGAGTGCTGGGATTAAAGGCGTGCGCCACCACCGCCCGGCCTCAGTTTCTTTTTCTTAAAACTTACTGTATTTTTTTTTTTTTTAGTTTTTTGAGACAGGGTTTCTTTGTGTAGTTTTGGTGCCTGTCCTGGATCTCACTCTGTAGACCAAGCTGGCCTTGAACTCACAGAGATTCGACTGGCTCTGCCTCCTGCATGCTGGGATTAAAGACGTGTGCCACCACTGCCCGGCAAAACTTACTATATTTTATGTATATGAGTGTTCTGCCTGCCTGTATGTATGTATGTATGTATGTATGTATGTATATCATGTACATGCCTGGTGGAAGCCAAAAGAAGGCATTAGATCTCCTAAAAGGGAGTTATGAATGGTTATAAACCACCTTGATGTGGGTTCTGGGAACTGAATCTGGGTCCTCTGAAGAGCAACAAGTGCTCTTAACCACTGAGCCATCTCCCCAGCCCCAGGAATCAGTTTCTTTGTGATAATATTTCTCTGAAACATCTTCAAGGGAAGCATTATATGCATAAAAGGAAATTTAAGGTTCTCTTTTAATAACTCCATTTTACATGGAAATATGATAATATGCTTTTCAAAAGTCATCAGAATTTTTTTGATTTTCCAAAAAATTTGGAAAATAGAGCATAGTCAGGGGATTTTGAAAGAAACTTTTAAAGTTTCTCAAGTGGATATTCAGTAGAAACTAAATATCCAAGTTCCAGCTGGAGAAAGCTAGGCATTTCATCCCTAATCCGGGCCTTCGCTAGTTTATAAAGCTGGGGATGACCGAGCATCATGCCGTGCTCCCCACCATGACGGCCATGAACGCTAACCCTCTGCAACTGTGAGCCCCAAGTTAAACGCTTTCTTTGGTAAGTTGCCTTGGTCGTGGCGTTTAGTCATGGTGGTAGAAAAGTCACTAAAGTGGGGAGATTGCCTGAGCTTCTCAAAGTGTGGGGACATTTAGTAAAGGTAATAGAACTAAGTTCTAAAGGAAATGTGTGTGCAGTACACCAGCTTGGTTATTTCAAGACAGGTTATCAGTAGCTGGTGGTTATCATGTAAGTAGCCTCAACTACGTGGGGGAGCTGTTAGGTTCCCTCTGCCAAACTCTAAAGAAGGGTGGTGCTTGGCTTGTTTTATACTCCTAAGATACCTTCAGGCATGATAAATCAAAATTAAGATCCCTCTCTGACCCCTTCTCTTTCCAGATCTGATGTATGCACCCCACTGCAAAGCCTGCTCTGATGTGCCACATGAAAGGCCAACTGCTTGCTCTTCTCTGCTCCCTGGTCACATTTCCCCAGAATTGTTTTCTTCCACTTCTACCCCCCATTAGATATTAAGCTCATCATGGGAGGAACTGGACCCTCTTCCTTTGCATATTCTCACGTTAGGTGAATGAGTGGATAAACATTATGCAAAAATATATAACTGTATAAAATTACAGAACAATGACAGTGACATGAGCATGGGAAAGAATGAGTTCCTACCAAGTCTTTGGATGTCTTAATGATTTTAAACCTAATACTAAGGACAGCAGCGACCTTTGAAGAAGGCAGCATGGGGAGGCGGGAGAGGGGCTAGAGAGATGGCTCAGCAGTTAGGAGTTCTTGCTGCTCTTCCAGAGGATCAGAATTTGGTGCCCAGGACCCACATCAGGCAGCTCACCGCAGGCAGCCTGCAGCTGAGGCTCTAGGTGATCTGGCGCCCCCTTCTGGCCCCTGTGGGCACTGCACACACAGGGCATACACATGTGTACATAGACACATATGTACAGATAAACATTTTTAAAATCTTAAAACAGCCAAGAGTGCACTGGGCCATATCTTGACGTGTAGTAAGTAGTACAGAGAGGGAATGGTAGTAGTCTGGGCTTGGACGGAGATGGCATGGATGGGTGGTAACGGATGCATGGGAGAGGCATTTTCAAATTAGAGCTGACAGGGTTTGAGTGGATGAGTGGATGTTGGTTCTGAGGTGAGTTGGGAAGTCAAAGGTGATAGCCCCTGCTTTTTAAGAGGAAGTAGAAAATGTACATTTTATTTTATTTTGTGGTTTTTCAAGACAGGGTTTCTCTGTGTTAACAACCCTGGCTGTCCTGGAACTTGCTTTGTAGATCAGGCCGGCCTTGAACTCACAGAGATCTGCCTACTTCTGCCTCCCAAGTGCTGGGATTAAAGGCATGAGCTACCAGGCCTGGCTGAAAATGTACAGTTTTTAAGGAGAACCCCCCCCCCACCAAATTTTAGACATAAAGGACAAACTATTCCCATTCTTCCCTCCTATGCACATGAACTCCAAGCCCGAGAGAGGGTATAGAACTTGCCTGTTATTCTCAGGCCCATACTTTTAACTCTTAGTCTGTGCAATATTTAAAATCTTTGTTTAATAAATGCACCAATACGATAGTCTCATCTCTGGGTTTCTTCCCCTGAAGATGACATGTACCCTGAGACTAAGAACCCTGTCCTGGAGTGGGGATGCCATCTGCCAATTTCCAAAGCAAGGCAGTGGTATTCTTAAAGCCCCCCTTCCTGCGCACAGCCTAAACAGATGGTGGTTAAGCCACAGGGCACCAGAGAAAGATATGGAGCAGAAAAAAATGGAGGATCCTCAGGGCACGGAGAAGTGCAAAGGTCTTGTTCAGGTGAAAGAAAATGTGTAATAAAATTCCCCAGTTCAGCTGAACAGGTAATTACAGAGTTAATAAAACAAGGATTCCTGACACAATAGATTCTAACATGGCCATGGGTGTCATAGTCGCTAAGTGACTTCTTAGTTTGCTGATCATTGATCCACTACACACTAACAGCTCCAATCGGATCAATGCTGGATAACGTATGAGGAGGATTTTGCATGTTAAAATCTACTGGAAATTTTACATGAAAGAGTTCATTATCTGGTTAATGTGACCTGTGTCCAAATGATACATGTGGAGCATTTGTCAGATTTTTTTTTTTAATGGCAAAAAAAAAAAGAAAAAAATTTTTTCCCCCTAAAAGCTTAATAGTGTGAAATATTCCACTGCCGAGAAGCTGAAGTCACTTGGGTGCTGTGAATGTGTAAACACGTTAATTTGAGGGCTACAGTACCTAAAGAGGTAGATGTCATCACGCGCTGTCACCCCCCCAACCCCCCCACCCCCTTCCCTTGCAGCCTGAGCCAGCCCCCACTTTGCTGGACTCTTCCCTGTGTACACTGCTCCTTCTCAGGGTTTGTCCTCGAAGGTCACCTGGGTTCCCTCTGCTCTCCTTCCCTTCCTGGGTCCTGCTGCCACACAGCCCATCAGAAGAGCGCAGACCAATAAGAGAACAGACGGTGTGGCAAAGAATGCACATCGCTTGGTTCGAGAGAGCCGTGTGTTTTACAGGAGCTACAGTGACCTCATTCACAAAAGCTGGACAGAGGAAAAATCGTCATGGGAAAATGCGTTTATTGTGTTTTGACTTTGAATATAATAGTCACATATAAGTTCCATCAAGTACAGTTCTTACTGCCCAGGTGGATGAATTGTGACAGATGCACACTTACCACAGATACATGCAACACTTACAGTGACACTATCAGATTAACACCTACAAAACCTCCTTTGTCGTCAGTCTGCTCCCCTAGCGCTGATTTTTGGAGACCACTGATCTATCTTTCGTCTCTCGCTTTGACTTGCTAAGGATGTCATAGAGGAAGCCGTACAGACTCACTCTCATCTTTTATGTCTGACTCTTTTCAATGACCATAAAACCTTTACGACTCACCCACTTTGTTGCATTTACCCATTTTTATTGTTGAATAGCATTTCATTACACCATAATGGCTGCACTACAATTTGCTTATCCACTCACCAGTTGGTAGATACTTAGGCTGCGTTCAGTTTGGGGCTATTGTGAATAAAGCTTCTCTAAGCACTCAAGCCAGAATCTGTATTTAGACTTAAGCTATTTGACCAAGAGTCCAAGTTTCAAAGCCTCTAGTCCACTGGTTCCCAGGCGGGAACCACAGAGCCCTGCCATCACCATCATTACTACATCAATTTCCTTCTTCCTCTTCCTCCTCCTCTTCCCCTTCCCCTTCCCCTCCTTCTCCTTCTCCTTCTCCTTCTCCTTCTCCTTCTCCTTCTTCGTCGTCGTTGTCGTCGTCATTGTCTTTTTGGTTTTTTTCAAGACAGAGTTTCTCTGTGTAGCTTTGGAGCCCGCCCTGGAACTCACTCTGTAGACCAAGCTGACCTTGAACTCACAGAGATCCGCCTGCCTCTGCCTCCTGAGTGCTGAGATTAAAGGCATGTGCCACCACTTCCCGGACTCTTTCCACCTTTTAACTGTGCCCAGAGCCCGTGGGACTCTCCACGTAGACTGCCTGGCTATACATCACGTCCCACACATTCATGCTATTAAGCAGAGGTGGCATGTTTTCAAATTGTTCCTTAGAGGAAGGTCTTTGTATTCCCAAACCAATGAAGGGATCCACCTACTAGTAAATCCTCTAATTTAGGCATCTTTAAAAGGAGAGTTTAGAAAACAAAATCCTAGCACAATAACCATCATCTGGTGGTCCATGCATTAACTACTAACATGGCACTCACAAGTTCTCCTAGGTTGTTGACCTAATAAAATTGATTACTATTGAAACAGCAAGTATATTATAAGAAATAATAGACCATTTACCAATGGGCGAGACTCTCCAGTTGGATAGAAAACAAAACAAAACAAAACACAAACATATCGCTAGATATTAGTTTAACCGACTGATAAGATAACTTGGAAAATTCTAATTTATCTTGCACATTCACACTAGCACTGTAGTGATAAAGAGAACAGCATCTATAAGAAAAGGATGCTACAGACTTTAGAAAGTTACAGAAGCATGGACAGTTCTAAATGCACCAATGTTGGGGATGCCGGGTGTGTGTGTGTGTGTGTGTGTGTGTGTGTGTGTGTGTGTAAACGAAGGGACACATCAGTCCTAGTCAACAGGGTCATTTGGATGTGTATTTCTAGTGCTCCTCAGACTTCTAAACTAGCATGTGGAAGTCCTTAAGAACAGTCGGGGTTGGCTGGTGTCCCAGTCCTGTTTGGAGCCCCAATAAGCAAAGGAGTTATAGCAAGAGACAGAACCTGCGGCCTGGGTTCTTCAGGAGCTTGCCACTCCGCAAGGCAATCAGAACAATCACAGACCTCAAGCAGCTTGAGAAGGTTTCAAAGAAGCATAAGCAATGTTGGAAATAGAGTTTAGAGTCTCGAAACCCAGAGGAAAGAGAGAGAATGCGGAGAAAATGGATTGTGAATCGGGTGGACCTTGTCAGGGAACTTCAGGAAGTTTGCTAAGAGGACATACGCTTCATTCTGGCTAACAGATGCCTCTGATTAAGGCAGTCCCACAGGGTGATGAAAGCCAGGACGAACTCTGGCATCAGTCTGCTCACGTCCAAACCATACTGCAACTCCCTCTTGGTTTTTAACCCCTTCAGGCTCTGCCTAAGCCAGTTTTTTAATAGGACTCTCTGTCATCTGTGGATGAATCAGCTTGACTCATTGAGAACCCGTCCACAGGAGATGAAGTACTCACTCACTTGTCTATATTGCACTCTAGCTAACCAGTCTGGGGATGGGCAGGGGCGGGTTCCTAGGGATGGTATATGATTCACAGCTGTGAGTCAGGAAGTGGGCACAAGCTGTTGCTTCCTCCTGCTTCCCTTAGGGTGGACAAATAAGAGGACGAGGGACAAGGTGCTCTCAGAATGGGACCTTCTCTCGGGATACCTTGGATGTAGCTAGTTCCCCCAGAGTAGCAGAGTGCCTGCAGGGACTCTCCTTCCACGAGATCAGGACTCCACTTCTCTCCTGTCCCACACGCTTGTCTTGATGAACGCCTCAGGGGCTTGCCTGCTGTTCTTCGAATATCATGGTCGCTTCGCCTCCTTTCAGGCCATTGCCAGGCTCATCATCTTGGATCAAATGCCATCTTGGGAACTTGTAAAATTTTCGCCCCACCTTAACGCAGCTCGCTTGGAAACCAGTGATTTTCTCCCTCAGATACCAGTCTGCCCTGACCCCCATGCTTTCTGGCCCTTTTTGCTAAACCGAATACAGTCTCTTCTCTTTATTTTAAAAGAGGATGCATTTGTTTATTTTATTTGTATGCACGCGCACCTTAGGGAATATGCATCCGCTGTGTGCAGGTGCCCATGGAGGCCGGAAGAGGTTGGATCCCTTGGAACCGGAGTTGTAGGCAGTTGTGAGCTGCCCAATGCGGGTGCTGGTGACCCATCCTGGCTCCTCTCCAAGAGTGGTAAGTGCCGCTCCTGACTGCTGAGCCATCTCTCCAGTCCTCACAGTCTCTTCTTGTGGGATCTGTCGATCTACTGACCGGCCAACCAAAAACCACTTTGTCAAGCCTTTGTGGTTGTTCTGACTGTGACAAGGATGTGCTTTATGGAATAATGCTCTTGAAAAGCAGACCATAAATAGCACTAATAAAGATAAGGGAAAATTTACGGGGTCCTATATCTTTTAAGGCATTCTATATCAAAGCCTTAAAACTTCGTGGTGAATCTGAGACACACTGACACACACTCTCAAGGATGGCTCACAGGACATGGAAGAGGAATTGTCTGCCATCTGGGCATGGGCTGTTTGCAAAGTGGCCTTCCTTCCAGTGCATTTGGAGGTCCATGGGTCTATTGTGGATATTACCAATTCTGAAGGTGTTGACTCAAGGTGTTGCTGTGTAGGCTAATCCATACCTCGATGTCTTCCAATATGACTTCCATAAATCTCTAAGAAGTTCAGTCTGGACTGCCCAGCACCCAAGACTAGAAACTACTGACCTGTTTAAGCTGACTGGAGTGTAAGCAGTGAAGGTGTTGGCTGTACCATGAGTCCACAGGGGACTTCTAGGTTCAGAAGTATTTTACCATCACATTTAGAGGTGATTCTGAGAAGCAGAACCAATCCATCTTGTGGGGAAAACCCTTATAGTAAATACATCTCTTTCCTGTGAGTAACCCAGGGATGCAGGTGTTCTGTGACAATCTCCCTGTCATCTTACAATAGAGGACATATAACTTGCCATGTCAACTACGGTATATGTCAGCATTCCTAAGAAGTTGGAAGCCTGGACTTCAGCCGAGTCTGGAAGGATCTGGCTTGCACTGGCTGCCAAAGGATTTGATGCAGACATGTGAGATAAGATGGAAAGCATTAGGAGTTTGCTCTCCATGAAACAAATCCCGCAATCCTGCTTACACTCCAGTCAGCTTAAACAGGTCAGTAGTTTCTAGTCTTGGGTGCTGGGCAATCCAGACTGAACTTCTTAGAGATTTATGGAAGTCATATTGGAAGACATCGAGGTATGGATTAGCCTACACAGCAATTATTTGGAGAGTTCTTTCACAGGAAGCCGGAGGCCTTTTCTGACACACCGAGAAAGGCCATTTTTTATGGTTTGGGAAGATTCACTCTCAAAGCTTTCCAAATCATAGCCACTTCTAAAGATCCCTTCGAGGTGTTTGCTGTACAGTCAGGGTTGTATTACAGCCGAGGAAGGAAGTGTTTAGACAAACATGCAAAGCCATTTTTGAGACAGTAGTGAGTAAGCCAGCAGAGCTGATTTTCTAAGATAAGAGCATAAGCTATTGGCACTTCCTCTTCCTTACGCAGTGTACACTCCCTTTTTCTGAGCATGCCTGGTCGAAGGGAAAAAGGAAGCCCGTAGGTCACCATTTCCCATGAGTCCTTTTTATTCCTGTACTCCCAAATACTGCATTCTTTAGATCGTTCTCCAGAAACGAGCAATATTGCAGAAAGAAAAGGAACCAGGGATTCTGAATATCATTCCTTCATCTGTCCTTTGTTTTCTCAGCATCTCCCTTCGAAGTGAGATGCACATTACCTGCCTACTTTGCCAAAGCTACTTATCTTCTAAGATGTGATTTCCTCACCCATGAGAGCAGAAACCAGCTCTTCCACGGCAGAAGTCTCAAAACAGGCAGAGGAGTTCCTTCAGTGTTTGGCGAGAGGAGGAAATATGTAAACAAGGAATGAGATGATGCCCTCTTTACCTTGTAGGGAGTTTTTGTTTCATGACCTAGGTTGCAGGTGCTTGTGAGTGTGGGGTTTTGGTTAGGCTATGGTAGGGTCTGCTCCAATCACACAGGCGGGCTTGTAAGAAACGAGAAACCTGGGGGGCACTACCAGAGCCTCCAATGAAAGGCATTATGCAAGCATACATTCTAAATATAAAATTTTCACTTTTCTAATTATACCTAAGCCACAAACTCCCAGGAGATTTCATTATGTCATTCCTCGAACTTAACTTTAAATTTCCTTTATAAGCCAATGCGCCATTAAAAACACCTCTGTAAAAGGAAACACTACTAATCACGTATTTACTATATAAAGAAAAAATGCTCCCTAAATATTCATATTTATATTGCCACATTAGCTACTCTGGAATTGTTATTGGACAAATCTAATCATCTATCCAAGGCAGGTAAAATATTTATAAACACTATTCAAATTGCCCACATTTAGGGACTTTCATAAAGTCTTTCCAAACAGATTTTCCTTTAAAACAAAAAAAGGTGTTAATAGCCATTAAATTATTATGCACATTGCGGGCCTTTTACCTCTAATTCTGGCCTAGAATGGAGATTTCACAAATTATTCCCCATCAAGTCCTATCCCTAGCCTACTAAAGTTATTATAAGAAATTTCTTTGTGAGACTGCCAATCAATAGCATAAATAAGGCTCTTGAAATGGCATGTGTAAGATGTCTAAGTATTTGAACTAGAAAAGCAAAACTATGGTTTATGAGTTCATCCCAACCAATGAGGAGCTGAGTGTGTCTACATTAAGTCAGAGAACCCTATAATGCCCCTGTGGCACACAGTGTGTCTACATTAAGTCAGAGAACCCTCCTACACCCCTGTGGCACACAGTGTGTCTACAGTAAGTCAGAGAAACCTCCTACACCCCTGTGGCACACACACGCTTGACTCCTTCCGCAGACGCAAGGGTCTGAGATTGAAACCTTTCTTCACTTGTTGGAATTTCTTCCTCTTCAGTATGTAGGTTTTGGTGGTTTTTTTTTTTTTTTTTTGTGACAGGATCTCACTGTGTAAACCCGGGCTGGCCTAGAATTTTCATTCTCCTGCGTTGGTTTCTCCAGTGCTAGGATTACAGATACTGACCCACTCCCTTCCCTGCTCCATCTAGGTAATTTAGATGATTTCAACGAAGTCATTTATCAAGACATTCCTGAGGCCCAGCTAGAATGTGGGAATGACTTCATCACTGGACACCACATCCTCACTATCTACAGTTGGCAGCATCGTCCAGATATTCTTCATCACTTCAAGTCTCTAACCAAAAGGTAGCACACAAAGTACTGAACTTGGAGGCATAAAGAAATCATGCTCCAGTTCAGACGATGTGGGGTAATGGGATTAGAAAGAAGCAAGACAAAGCCCTTGACAAGAAGTTCATAGTAAGAAAGAAAAAAAGAGGGTGCAGTTCCTTAAAAAATACACACATATACACAAATATAACACTTTTTTGTTGTCTTGTTTTGAGACAGGGGTTTTCTGTGTACCTCCTGGCTGTTCTAGAACTTACTCTGTAGACCAGGCTGGCCTCGAACTCACAGATCCACCTGCCTCTGCCTCCCAAGTGCTGGGATTAAAGGCGTGTGCCATTACCACTGGGCAAATACAGACAATTACAAAATTCCCTATTTTATGACTATAAACTAAAGAAGATTTAAACTAATTAGTCTATTTGTTATTGGTTAGTTAAATACTCTTCAGGTGATAGGGACCGCTGGTTTATCAATCAAACACAGTCTCTCAGGAAACCAGCCTACTTACATCTACCCGTCTACAAACTCACAAGGAAAAGAAAATATTTTTAAGTAAGTGTTTTGAATTGTTTACAATTTAGTTAACCAAAGCATTTCAGCACGTTTGTACACCTTAAATAGTAGTGCCGTTAAATCACGTTAACAGGCCAGGAGGGATGGTGGCTTGTTCCTGTAACCCCAGCACGCAGGAAGTGAAGGCAGGAGGATTCCAGCAAGTTCCGGACTAACCTGGGCTACCTGATGAGTTCCAGGCTAGCCTGGGCAACAAACAAAAGTAGGTAACAGGACAATTTAAAGCAGATAAATATAAAAACCTGCATAGTAAAAGCAGGGACAGCCTCAGAAGACCTTAGTGTATCCTTAATTACCATGTAGTTAGTAAGAGTGGTATTTAATTTGACAACTACTCGATCCTCTTACAATTCCCTGTTAATCTACTTGATTTCTATGAATCCCTGGGAGAGTTTAAACAAGGGGTGTTGAATCCAGTGGAGACATTCTGCTCATCTCAGTGTGACATACAGTGAGCTATGAAAGTCATCAGCAATTTCTCCTTATTTTTAAATAGCAGTAACTCTCCATAAAAAGTTATATTTTAATAGGGTAATCAAGCTATAACTCACAAAAACAACGAAGATTGTATAAAAATGGTGGCTGATTACCAGCCTGAAAATAAATTTAGGCATTTTAATGCTTGAGGTAGACTGGCAGGTGTCTCAGTCAACTTGTTATTGTTATAGTGTCTACCTAAAGGCAAGCAGCAGGAATGCTGGGAAACAGCACAAAACAATAATTTTGAGAAAATACAAAAATGATGTATACATATAAAAGCATATAAACTAGTGAGTGTCGAAGAGTGGGGGACAGGTAATGGAATGTGAGCGGAGTGGCTTCGGGCAATCGGAGGGAGAAGCGAAGCTGAACGCGGCTAGGCCGACCAAATGCTGAACGCAACACCTGATAATGTAAAACACAGGCATCCCCAGGGCACCATGTAAAATTATTATAAAGCTGTGAAATAACAATATAAAGTTAATTTTATTAAAATTAACAATACTTCCCATCAGCACGAGACAATCTATATTCAAAATTAAAACAGTAGGAATGTTTATCCGTCTGAGTGTTCTGATGGGCTAAATATTGTTGTCTGCTTAGAGAGGAGGTTCCAGGTCCCCTCTTTTCCCTACATATCCACAAACACTCATCTTTATGAATTATACCATGTTTAAGGGCCTGAAATTGAAAACATGTTTCCTTATGAAATTTGGCGTACCCAGCACATTGCTACATAAATACTGTTGTCTAATTTTTTTTTTCAAAAGAAGAAACTTCATGTTCTAGGAATAAAAGAAGGGATAAATTAGTCAAATTTGCACCTCACTTTCCACACACAGTGAAGAGAAAAAAGCAAAACCAGTAATTTCACGACACGACTTAGATCTTGATGGATGCTGAGAATCACTGCTCTCTGCTACTAGCAAAGTGAATCTGCAACTACTTGCCAGCTACAAGATCTTTTGTTAAGTAAAAAAAAGTATCAATTATTAATTTAAAAACTAATAATAGAGTTTTTCTTGATCACCAAAAGAATGCAATAGATTATTTAAAAAAAAAAAAGCAAAATATAAAGAAAAGAATAAATTGAATCCTTACGGTATGTTATAGCCCATAGCTGTGGAGACTCTGGAATATATACTCTTAGTATTTTTATCTGCACAGCAGTGAGCATGCGTATTTTGATTACTATCTACTTAGAAGTAAACCCGACTGAAGCCATATTACAAACTACTTTTCCTTTTCTCCTAACCTAGACAAGTTTCTTATGGCACGTGCTGTGTCTCTCTTAGGGAGCAGCTGCAGTTATGTGAGAAACCCACCCAGGACGAGCTGGACACGGCCTGAAAATGGAGGGGTTGTCTAGGCAACAGTGCCCTGGGAGGTGGACATGCTCTGGGGTTAGGATGGACTTTCTTACTATGAGTGAAAGAGTTTGAATGAGGTGATTGCAAAATTTTGAGAAGCCTTCTACCTTTCACACAAATCTGCTTTCTATGTTTGGAACTCTAAATTCACAAAAATCTCTCTTCAAAGGCCAGTTTTGTGTCCTTCACGTGACTCAGAAACACAGACTCTAAGGTAGGGCAGGGAGAAATTAAAAGATGACGTGTAACTGAAGATGCTATGGGTTTTGATGTTATTATCAGAGGAAATAAACCAAATTATGTAAAAGTGATGTGGTAGTATTAAATTCAGTTTAAGCTGAGGAGACCTAAGCTTACGCTGAATACTCATGCCAACGATCTGTGGCCACTTGGCTATGGAGTAGGCTGGTCCTGGGACAGCTCACCACGAACCTCACGCTATCAGTGAGGTTGGAAGGTAAAGAAGGACTCTCGCAGGCTCTCTCATTCTTCCCAAATAAACTATTCTGTTTTTAAGGATTTGGGAGAGGGCTAATTATAGGCCTCTGTACTCCATTTTACCATATTCTGTCTTCTCGATTTCGTTTCTCAAATATTTTATACATTGTATTGTATTGTGCAGCTTAGCTTATCGTCCCCTCGAGAACTGTAAACCCCAGGGGGCAGGTTTTTCCTCACAATGTAGCCCCAGTGCCTAAGATACAGTAGATTTTAAATAATATTTGTTAAATAAACAAAAGAAGTGGATAATTAGTGTTGTCAGGAGTCAATTTTAAATATACAAAACAAAGAAAGACATTTTACAAGAAATTAAAGTTAATTTTGTTCAGAACTCAGATTGATCTAACTTTGGAAGCACACCTTTTTTTTTAATATACCTTTTAGCTTCTTTTGGAGGCTTATTAATGGATTTTTAAATTTTTTTCTGAAAACATCTTTGTTTTGCAACTGATGGTGATGGAAAACAAACAATTCCTCTGTCTTGTTCACACACACACACACACACACACACACACACACACACACACACACACACACACACACTTGCCTTATCTAGTCTCCTGCTAAGCAGAATCTATAGTCTGTATTCTCACTGAACAATAGGACCATTCCGAAAACTTGGTGTCCTGGTAACCACAGGACTTTGCAAACTTTGGTCCCGTAGATGCAGATGATAAGATGAGTGAGCAGGATGCAAGAGCATCTCAGAGATCACCTGCTGCACTTGTGTTGGAGGCGCTCAATGGCTGTTTACACCAAGTGCCATCTGGCTCTCTAGATATAATAACAATTATTCCATTGAGGTGTGCAGCTCCCTAAATCATATTAATATACAATGATTCCTCTAGTCTTAGAGGAGTTGATGTCTTTGTGTGCTCCCATTTAACCTGGGTAATGTGCTAAAACAAGTCTGCCTCATCATTAAGAATTGATTTTTTATTTATGTGGATGTCATCGGCAATCCCATGATATCCCTTTGTAATTCAGCTGAACGGGGCTGCGTACCAGCACTAATCTATTTTTATGGCATATCTTTAAAAATTTGCAACATCTTGCTACATTTGGATATTTATATAGAGATTTGTGTTCCCACAGAAGGCTGTTGTTAGCTGTGGAGATCCATTTCATACGGCAATAGGGCAAGTATCTAATATACTTCATTAGCGCCCTTGTATCAGATAAGGGTTTATGTCTTTAAATTATTTAACCCCAGAACCTTACTTAGATAACATAAATTACAAATACTCTAATGAAAATCATTAGTTAGCCTATTCAAAACAAACCCCCTCCCCAGGAATAAAGTGAAAACATTCGAAAATCTGCTCCCTGCAGTTTCCCACGGTCACCCAGGCCTTCATGTTGTCACTGGTCACCCTTTTAGTCATTGATGGGAACAGTGATTCTGATGTGATCCATTTTTTTTTTAAAGTCATAGTTACCTGGATAATTTGAAATATGATTTTTAAAGTCATAATTACAATTATGAATAAATTCACATTAACAGCTTTTGATTGTTTTTTAAATTGAGATTAAAATAAGCAATAATGAGAAAATACTTTAAAATTCTGAGGATAAATACTATCTCATAAATATTTCGCTTTAGACTTCCTGGGGATGGGAACAGGAGCACTGATTGGCCCTCAGGGCAGCTCTGTTCGGGTATCTTTCATACTCAGATGATGGAAGTGTTTGGGAAGAGGCGGCATCCCAGCATCCCAGCGCCAGGAAGTTTCTGCCACACTTTGGGTCCTCACCTGTTTCTTACTGCAGCCCTTAATGCAGAGCTGTGTGTGATGCTCTGAGGGTTTGTCACGTCGCTGAGGACAACAACTCACGAAGGAAGAGAGGCAAACCCGGAGCAGCCAGATGGGGCAGCGAGTCTCTGAGTCTCAAGAACTTGGTAGAACTTCGCCACGGAGTATAAACTACCTCAATGTTACTGTTCTAGAAAATTCTCCTGTATGTACTGCGGATGATTTAGACAATTTGAAAATAAATGAATGTTGGGGCAAGATTATTATTCTAAATTGAAAAGCCAAGTCCTAAAGTGTAAGGGCTCAAACTTGAGAAAGACCCATTCATAAAAAATCAATGTTTGAGTCAGAAGTATTAAATCAACGTAGTTTAGAATCACACAGAAGTCCGCACATCTGAAGTTTTATTTTACCAATAATTTCCCATGACCATGTAAATGACCCTCTATTTGTGTTTTATGTGTATAAACAACAGAGGAGGAACCATGTGCTTTTGTGTTCAGTAAGTGAAAACATTTAATGCTCAGATTTTTTTTTTCACTAAAGATAGGTCTACACAGAAGCCAGGTCATTTTTTTCCTGTGTTCTTTCAGAACTATGTGTGGTGAACAATCACCAAGAATAATGCACCTGTGCTGGCATGATGACCTAGTGGATAAAGGGACACGCCACCAAGTCTGGTGACCTGAGTTCTATTCCTGGAACCCACTTGGTGGAAGGAGAGAACTGACTCCTATAAATTGTTCTCTAACCTCCACACATGCTATGGCACACACACACACACACACACACACACACACACACACACACACACCACATTTATTTTAATTAAAAAAGAATAATATACATGCCATGCCAGTATTTTAGTACAGGATCACTTGTAAACATTCCTATTCCACAAAGATGGTAAAAGCTGGATTCATTATGTAAATGTCCACAAATGAGACATAAGGGAGAGAGGTCCCCTTCACCTACCCTGTGTGGCCTGGTCCTACACATCACGTGATGGTGTTTACCAGACATGCTTTCTGGCTCCGAGTTAAATTGGGATTTGGCTTGTAAGTCAGACTTTAAAATACAATAATGAGGGTCTACATGGTTCCTGCCTGATGACTCAAAGGCTTTCTTTTCACCAGGAAGAGTCCTTTATTGTAGGAGCGAGCCACCTAACCCGGGAACATGGAGGCAGTCTGAAATCTCCGGCAGGACTCCCCTCCGCCGGGTGACAGTGGCCCTCACAGCGGCGTCACTACGGGTCCTGCTGTAAAATCTGCTCTTTATGATTGTCTCCTTAACAAAAAGCTCCACACTCAGCATGCAAACAAGTCACAAGTGGGGGAAGGAGGGGGAGCACACCCAGAAGAGGGAAGGGGGGGGGGGAGCAAAC
Organism: Peromyscus maniculatus bairdii; assembly: GCF_049852395.1. Taxonomy (NCBI): domain Eukaryota; kingdom Metazoa; phylum Chordata; class Mammalia; order Rodentia; family Cricetidae; genus Peromyscus; species Peromyscus maniculatus. The sequence continues at coordinate 83,527,340 of NC_134859.1, read as the reverse complement.
TGCAGATCAATCATTTATAATTAACAAAAATCCGATTGGTGCTTTAAATAGAGATCAATGTCCCAGGCTGCCTGGATGGTGGGGATGTGTTCACCTTCTCGTAAGTCTCCAGGCTAGCTGTCACACCTACAGAATCACCATTTGTTTTCTTAACAAAGCTTCAGGGGGCGCCAGGCTCTCATTGAAATTTCATTAATCTAATGGAGTAAAGTCCTATAGAAAAAAATCAAATCCTCGTTGGACGAGATGCTACCTGGGAAAGATAACCTCTGTTTGAACTCTGAGCCTCAGATCGCTCTGCTATTAGTCTGAGGAAACAGACAGCAACATCGCTGATTACAGCCACCGGCCTCAACAATTTTTTTTTCTAACTAGCAATTTCGAGCGCAAGTGCCACAGTGTCAAGCTAAAGAAACGCAGTTGCGGGTTTTCTGCAGAGCGAAATGGTTCTGAAATGTCACTGAATAGCTCACAAAGGACGCCAATCTCCGACAACAGAGACATAAGCATGTAGGAGAAAGGGCCCACACTACCCTCCCCTTCACAGGTATGTTGTTTACATGCATGCGATTTGGGAGAGCCGCAGCTGCTGAATGCACGATTTTCACAGAAGTCTCAAGCAACATCTCTTTAGAAAGCCATGGCCAGACCCTCCCAAGTCTTCACGGGTCTTCAGGTTCCCGCTTCGTCTATTGTAATTGTCACTGGCTGATTGTAGTTCAGCATCCCGTTTCCGTGTGATCTGATACATACGCTTTCAAAAGCACCCCCAAAGGTGCACATGCCAATAGGCAGAAACGACAGCATCTCTGGGAGGAAATCATGGAAGGCTGATGCTGTGATGTCTTTCTAGGGATGTTTCTATGGCTTGCTCCTCTGTCACTCAAGGGTATGAGATGCTATGTGTGCCAGATAAAAAGATCCAACATGATTAAGGCCTCGCCTGTACCAAACTAAAATGCGTTTCCATACTGCCCCCCCCTTTTTTTGTTTTACCCTCTTGCAACATCAATGTGTGTTTTTAAAGGTTAGAATGGCTAACAGACCCCATGGTTTTAGGACCTTCGTAGGCCACTACACAGAAGTCCAAAGGGAGTCGGGAACAACTTGTAGAAAGTGCTCTCGAGGTTCCCCGGTGGTCACTGCATCTCGCCAGGACCAGCAGGGTGAGGGAAAAGCCCAGCAACCAGAGAACAGCACAGTCAAGTTCAGCACTGCTTTCTGAGTCCACCATCTGGCCATGGCGGGGAGACTTTATGTTGAAGGAGGAAGCAAACGTTACATCCCGAACAAGAGATTAGATAATGTGTACGAAAGTTACTGCGGGTTTCTCCTCTTTATTTTCAACAAGGATCTAAAGTGTGGTGAAAACAAACCAAAAGAGAAAAAGCAATCCACTGAAAAACACAGAGGGAAGACCATGACATCGTAGGGGAGTGGCCGAGCAAAGTTTTCATCTACGATAAACTCACTGTTCGACTCTGGTCATAAAAAGTTTGCTGTGGTCAGGAAATGTCTTCTGCGTCCAAAGTGCCTGACAGGGGTGAGTCATTTCCTAGTCTATGGATAAAGAGTTCTTTAGTGGACTAGGGTTCATACTTTTTGAGTCCAGATTTATTCCTAAAGACTTAGCCTACTGTCCTATCTCAGATTCACCTGTAGACTTAAACTTGCTGCTCTCCTTCTATATCCTATTTAAAGATGCCACAGGGAGAAAGTCCGCTTTTTTCTTCTTCTTCTTTTAATTCAGAGCAATAGGAAAATGGGTGAAGAACATGTGTGTGTGTCTGTCTGTACTACTTATCTACATACTATAGACGTACAGAAAAGGTTCGTTCAAATTAAGATTATTAAAATCGAGCCTGGGAACACAATAACACCTTTTGCAGGCATGCATCCCCCCCACAGAAACGGAGGAAGAAGGATGGCGTGAGGGAGACACGCACATTCAGATGAGCCTTCAGGGATTACATGAACTTTTGAACCAGAGACGGAGAGCCAGAACCCAGCCTGTTCCCACTTTAATAAACATTTTTTTCTTCAATTAATTAAGGTTTGGGAAGAAAAAAAAACCCAACCACAGAAGAGAAGTAATTTAGCATGCAATGCATCCTTTACAGATGGATCCTACCTTCGGATGCTTATTAAATCTATGCATGATTGCGCTGGGGAAAATTAATTGCATTGTTTCTCGGTTCTCAAAAAGGGGCTGCAAACAGCTGAAAACAGAAAAGAAAATGAAGCAACGTTGTTGTTTGGAAGAGGCATACTTTCCAAGTTCTAAAACAAGTAACACCAAAACCAGCATAAAAGCATAGAAATATCTGTGTCTTATTATTTTGAGATTTTTAAAATACAGCCCGCATGATCAGTGCATGTCCATAGACATATGCTAAGTTCATGATATTCTGGTCTAACTAAAATTTCCTGCTCAGTGGCATTTGAACTATTTGATTAGGCAGGGGAGTTCTGTTCAAGTCCTATGGTGAGCAAAGAGTTACATGAACACCTACACGTGCATGCATGTGCGGTACCATGGTTGCCTGGTGTTTGCTCCATTCAAGTTTTTTGGGGAAAAAAACCCAATAACTTCCTGGTTGTATTTTGGAGAATACTATAAAATATCATCATAAAACATCCAGGATACAGGTAATCATTAGCATTGTGTTGACTTTAATTAAAAAAAATAAAAAGGCACAGTGGCTTGAAGTAACTCAAGTTACTTGAAGTAACTTTGCTTTCTGAAGGCTGCTGCTCTGTAGACCAGGCTGACCTCGAACTCACAGAAATCTGTCTGTCTCTGCCTGCCTCCTGAGTGCTGGGATTAAAGGCGTGCGCCACCACCGCCTGGCATGTTTTATATATATATATATATATATATATATATATATATATATATATATATACACACACACACACATATATATATAATGATATGACCTACCCTTGCTGTTGACTGACTAAAAAACTTCACTTAAGAATTTTCAAACTTACCTGACTCCTGTCCCAAGTACAGCGCCATCTTTTTTTGTTTGCTTCCAGCACTGATAATTGAACCCAGGACCTTGTCCACCCGAGGCAAGCACACTGCCACTAAGCCATATCCTCAGGCCTTCCTGCATATTTTATTTTGAGACACGGTCTCACTAAGTTGCCTAGGCTAACCTTGAACTCTCTCTATAGTGCTTGTAGCTGACGCAGGCCTTGAATTTGTGATCCTTCAGCCCAGCCTCCTTCCTGAGTATCCGGTACTACAGGCCTGTGCAGCCAGGCCCAGCAAGATGGTGGTTTCATTCCTCTTCCTTCAAGTCTATAAATCAGTTTCACTAATCCTTGGTTAACATGTAAAGTTATTTTAAAGTATTTATCATGACACAAATTTTGCTAAGAGTAACAAACTGAGTTTATATAAGTAAATAAATCTGTCGGGTATTCAACAGATTCCATAAGATATGGGCTAAAAATATGGAGCGGTTAACACTGGGATTTATTTATGTCATGCCTTTCACTAGCATATCTCAAAGAACAATATAAATTACCTCTTAGTTATAGACACAGTCATTTCTCGTTAGAAATGGGCAAAAGCAAGATCAAATAGGGAGACGGGGGACATGAAACTTCTGTCACATTGTTAGACACTTAACGACCTCACTTGACCTCTTAGACTTATCTCCTATTTAGGACAACAACCAATGAAAAGTAGGTTTTCATCCATGATCAAAACCATATATAACTACTCAAAAAAAAAAAATTCTACTTCCAAGGGAAAACTCAAGTCATCAGAGCTGGTGTCTGTGCTCTTGGCTATCTGTAAGTGAGACATAAACATATCCAGTCTCAGGCTGGGGCGATAGTCCAGTGGATAAAATGCTTGATTCATGAGTGAAGGCTGGAATTAGGATCACTATAACCCACATAAATGCTGGGTAAGCGTAGTGGTTGCCTCTAATCCCGGTGCTTAAGAAGCAGGGGCGGGGGGGCTTTCCCAAAGCAAGCTGCCTCGATAGTCTAGTGGGAGCCAGCGAGCTCTAGATTCAGTGAAAGGTCCTGCTCAATAAACGAAGTGGAGAGCATTTGAGGAAGACAACCATGGTCAGCTTTGGGCCTCCATACATACAAGTGTGTGCGTGTGCACACACACACAATTGCAAACACATGTATGCCTACCCACCTGAGAACATGAATACAAACATGCACACACACCACACAGAAATGTACATGCAAGGAAAAGAGCACAGTCAGTTTTTTTCTTGGTTAATAAGAGCAGACACGCCGGGCGGTGGTGGCGCATGCCTTTAATCCCAGCACTCGGGAGGCAGAGCCAGGCAGATCTCTGTGAGTTCAAGGCCAGCCTGGGCTACCAAGTGAGTCCCAGGAAAGGCGCAAAGCTACACAGAGAAACACTGTCTCAAAAAACCAAAAAAAAAAAAAAAAAAAAAAAAAAAAAAAAAAAAAAAAAAGAGCAGACAGGAAAGTTTGGGGCTGGAGTGATGAAACTTTCCCATTACAAAGGGTAGTTTGTCTGAAGGAGAACAGGTCAAGCTTTAGAAACGTAAATGGATTTCATACAGCACAGATAGGGATGAAATAACTGATGGTATCGGTGGCAAAGGTTCAGGAAGGCCGACATCTTAGTTCAGGGCACGTGGACCTGGTTCTCTACGCCAGAGTTCTTCCGCCTGCCGCGCTCCACCTTAAGCAGAAACCTGCACCAGGCCGACTGCGGCCTCTTCCTGAGCACCCGCGCTCATATCCCGCAACTTCTTTTTTTAGTGGACATGCTGGAGAGTCAAATTCAGGGCCTCATACGAGCACCCTGTTGCCCAGTGTCCTCCTTTATCCTAGATTCTTTCATGATGTCCCGAGTTTCACCTTGCAAGTTTCTCTTGAACTTGACACCCTCCACCTTAACTATGTACCGGGAATGACTGGCCTGCCGGTCGTCCTTAGTTACTGGTCACCTACTGCTCAAGGAGTTCGGTCACTTTTTCATCGATCTGGGTAAGTCAGAATCACCACCAGATAAGCAACAAGTCAGAAGCCGCTAGCAATGCAGTTTTGAAGTCATGGCTAACGCCGAGTCTACGCGGACCGGTTGTGATGGGTATGTGGAAGTGGTCACCAAAATCCAGATCGGCACAAAAGGATTCCAGGAGAGTAAGCTATTATATTCACTTTCAGGAACCCCAGAATAAGAACTAGAATAACCCTTTCTAGCCTCCCCTTGCCGGCCAGTTTGTACGTTGTAATCCCCCGAGGCCATGTCAGGAGCCGCAGCGGCAGAGCAGATTGGTGCCATGTCTGTGCCTGTTACCCATGGAGGCCTGAAGAGGGCATAGGATCCCCTGGAACTGGAGTTAGAGATGGTTGGGAACCACCATGCAGCTGAGTATGTACCAGAGAAGGTGAAGAAAGCGGAAAAGAAATTAGAAGAAAATCCATATGACCTTGATGCTTGGAGCATTCTCATTCGAGAGGCACAGGTTTAGTGATATAGGATTACATTTCCTTCTCTATGGGTCCAATCACACTACTTGATTCTGCAGTAATATTTTTATAGTCCTAACATTGTAAACGCTGTTTATTGGTTTTCAATTTTAGAATCAACCTATAGACAAAGCACGGAAGACTTACGAGCTCCTTGTTGCCCAGTTCCCCAGTTCTGGCAGATTCTGGAAACTGTACATTGAAGCAGAGGTTAATATTTTACTTATTTTTTCTTATATAGCATCTGGTGGGACTTACAACTTACACTATAGTTTTAGAAAAGAAGTTAGGAGTGTAGTATAATCAGGACAAGGAGGATTTAAATGTCTCTGCCTTTATTTTGTAAAATAGGTATGAAGGAGTAATTAAAATGACTTTGAAATTTGGGTCGTTCACAAGCTGATGATTGTTGCATTTTGGAGTTGCAACAACATTAAAACAGTTTCAATGGTGTTGGAGTGCTTTAGCCTTTTAAAAAAAAAGAACTAGAATAAGTTTCAGATTTTGATATATTTATATTTATACTACAAAATTAGAATTTTATACTTATATTTATACTATTAAATAAGAACAGTCAAATCTTAAAATATTAAGGCTCTTGATGTTTCTAATCATTATTTTCTACTTCTTATCACTTACAAAGAACACTCAGCCATCTTGGAGCAAATTGCTGGGGAACGGACTGGAAGCTTAGCATCATGACACTCCACTGTGATTCAGCAAATCTGTGTGTTCATTTATGCCGGGGAATCTCATTTTCATGAAGGAGTTAAACTCCTATGCAGTACTGGAGCTTAATCACTCTGGGATGAGATAGTTTTCTTCTGTTTTCCAACGCAATTACTCTTTGTCTTGGGTCTAATTGAATTCACTTTCCATGTTAGTGGGGGAAGAGGAGTGGGCGGAGGGCTGTAGCATCTGCTACAAGACAAACTGTGTACACCGTAGACCTCACAGCACCCAAAACCAAACCAAACCCAAAACCAACTCGAATCTGATAAAAGGTTTAGTAGTCGGCGGTGTGGCAGGGGAGGGGGAGTTGAGCCACCAGAAACAGGATTTCGAATATGGAAGACACCAAAGATCCTGCAGGAGAAACATTCCTATTTTAATTTATAAGGCACCTTGGGATTCTTTGGCTGGAAAGCACCATATAAATACCAGCATTTTCATTTCACGTGGGAGATCACAGATTGTTGACGTTTCAGCATGAACACTATTTCAGCAGTCAACGGGATCTAAAGTCTTACGTGGATCTGGTGCGGCTGCCTCTGGCTTGCAGCCTCCACAGCAGAGCGTGCCGTGCTGTGTGCCTCCCTTCCCTCTTCGAAAGTTCCGGCCTCTTCCATCTGCCTTTGTTCTCACAGGCTACAGTATGGAAGGCAGGGAACATTCATCTTGGTATTTTTGGGGTGGACAGAGCTCTCTACCCTCAGGATTTCTGGCACCAAAGGGAAGAAAGTCTCTGAATGTCATAGGAGGGGGAAGAGGGAGGCTGTCGCTCTGTGGCACATTAATACTCACCACAAAGAAGAGACTGCTATTAACTAAAGGTTCTTTGAAGGTTCTTTAGGCTATGACAGATAAATAGGGATTATTTGGAAATCTGGACCATGCAACCACATGTTTGGATCAATTTGACAAACATTTGTTGGATATCTAATATATGCTGCAACCTGTGAGGGACATTAAAAAAAAAAAATTAAAGACCCAATTCTTGTCCTCTGGGAGGCCCTAACCCATTGGAGAAGCCCGTCAGTGTACACTGTAATATAATGCAAGGCAAATCGTGGTAGCAGCTTCCATAGATGGGACGTGGGGTCGAGCCCATCCAGGTGCAAAGAGGAAGTCATTTAGAGAAGATGGAGTCTGAATGTGCCTTGAAGGACGAGTGTGTGGGTAGAAAGGCTGGAAAAGGCATTTCAGGTAGAAGGTGTAGGACCGGGTTTGGGTACTGATGACTAATTGGGGGTCTGGAGTTTAGGACAGGCATGTCAAGCCTGGGAGGGGACTTGAAAGGGTAGAGTCAGAAATAACATGACCATGGCTTCCAATCTGTTCAAAAAAAAAAAAAAATTGAGCTCCTGAACTGTAGCAGGTGAGAGGACAGATCTGTACTATCATGTACCCTGTGCACTCCAGAGGCTCTGGTTTGATCCTTCAACACCTTCCCATGCCCGCCGCCATCTTTTTTTTTTTTTTTTTGGTGGATGTTTTGTCTTCATGTATGTCTATGCACTGTGTGTGAGGCCAGAAGGAGTGTTGGATCCCCTGGGACTGGAGTTACAGACAGTTATGATCCCGGAATTGAACCTGGGTCCTCTGGAAGAGCAGCCTGTGCTCTTAACTACTGAGTCATATGTAGATCCAGCTTGGCGTAATCTAAGGCTCTGCTGCCCTTAGACAAGTGTGTGATGGAGCAAAGGAGGAAGAGGAGCAGACTGGAGTTTGAAAGGTTGATAGAAGAGGCACTTGCTACCCTGAACCTTTGAGGCAAGGATTAAGATGGGCAGAATGGCTGTGAGTGAGGACTCTGGGTCAGGAGGGCAGAAGGCCCAGGGGAATTGTGGGGATTCTGGAACCAGGAAGAGAAAGTTGACTTGTAAACTGTGTGGGAGCATTGAGGACAGAAATGTCTGCCCTGACTGTGACTGTCATATCTCTTGAGGACAGGGCTTGGTGTCGACGGGAAAGTAATCAAAGATTGAGGGTGATTAGCATGCAACTGTGGGTGCTTGTCCATGGACCGGAAGTTGTACCTCCTATCACAGCGAGACAGTGATGAGAGCTGAGCCTACAAATGAAATGGATCAGAGTCTTCAAGCATTTTCTTCCTTCGTGAATCCTCCATCTAATGTCCATGGAACAGACTGAGATAGTTTCTAGGAACTCGGTGTTACATCCTTTTTTTTTTCTCCCTAACCCTGCTGTATTTCTTGAGTGGCTTCCCAAAACTTTCCTTCTCCCTAAGCCCTGGGCGTCCTGCTCCATGCTCTTGACTCTTGGCATTTGGCTCCCCGCTCCCCTCCCTTCAGATAAAACATCTTTACATCATTACTTCCTCCTGAAACTTAACTGCTTTCCCTAGGGAGTCAATGACCCGCCTGTTTGCCGAGACTGATTCTTGAGTGGAGCTGAATGACTCATTTCTACCTTTTCCAGATCCCATCCTCCCCTCCTCCTCCTCCTCCTCCTCCTCCTCCTCCTCCTCCTCCGCCCCTCCTCTTCTCTCTCCCTTTACCTTTTTCATTTTCTCCCTTTTTATTTTATTTGTTTGTTTGTTTTGTGAGACAAGGTCACTCTCGGGTTTCCGAAGCTGGCCTTTGTCTTCTTGTGAAGCTGATGATGACCTTGAACTTCTGAACTTGTCTGTACCTCCCAATCGCTGGGGTCACAGGCGCACACCACTGTACTCGGTTTATGAGGTGCTGGGGGTCAAACTAAGAGTTCTGTGTGTGCTGGGAAGGCATTCCGTCAACCGGGCTGTGTCCTCAAGGCCTGCCTTTTCTCATTAAACAGTTCAAATCTACCCTTTCCTAAAACAAAACCAAAACCAAAAAAGTCCCTTCTGTTCCTTTCTTTTTAAAAATTGTTTTTATTAGTGTATGTCAATTGTACAAATAATAGATTTCAGCATTGCATTCTCAGGTACTATGATCTGGGCTTGCAAATACCCCCAGTTTCTAGTTCTTTACTATGCACTCAGTCTGAACCCCTAAAATCAGGCTTCCACTTTTTCTAAGCCACTGAAATTTCTCTTACCATATTAACAAAGGCTTTCTTGTTTTGTTCCCTTCTGCCCTCACCATCCCCCCACCAGCCCTACATCCAGAACCTTATAAGTACAGGGCAAGGATGGACAGTTTCTAACCTTCCCCAGAACACTTCGCCTTATGCCTTGCACATGGAAGAGACTCAGAATTTCAGTCGGCTCTGGATCCCTCTTTTTTTTTAAATTAAAAAACCATTACATTTATGGGTGTTTTGCCAGTATGAATGCCTGCACCACGTGAGTTCCCAATGCCCAAGGAGGAGCTCCCAGAACTGGAGTTACAGATGGTTGTGAGCCACTGTGTGGGTGCTGGGAACTAAACCAGGCTCTTCTGGAAGAGTAGCCAGTGATCTTAGCTACTGAGCCACCTCTCCAGCCTCTGAATTTGGATTTCTTCAACCTTCCTTATGGTCTTCATGGCTACTGGCCTTCTTCCAGTGTGAGAGGCAGCCAGCAATGGTCTCACATTGGGCCATGCAGCTTCCTCTAATGAGAGTATAAACTCAGGGAACATCTCATCCTTAGTTGCAAATGACAAGATTCTTTTTTTTTTTTTCTGAATTCCCATTTACCAGGAAATACGATGATTTGTTTTAAGTGTGTGCTAAAACGACAGGACACCAACAGTAAAGAGCTGATATGAGATGCGGATTACAACGACCAATGGGGAGACGGGCAGCTCAAGACAGAGACTCCGAGATACACAGTTGCTTCCCAATGACCCAAACAGAAATCACATCGGAATGTCTTGTATTGTCCAAACACTGTGCTTCTTGTGTATTTTCCCAGGAAGTTCTACAGGTAGCAAAGATATGATATATACCAAATGCTATCCGGGAACCGAGCCAGACACTACCAATATATTGACATGACAACTTTAATACATCAGCTCCTTTTCTGCAGAGGACAGAAGAACACATATCCTGACTTCAAATCCAAAGGCGTAAGGATAATCAATGGGACGGAGGGACGCTTTTTTACTACTATGTTGCCCTTGGGTGTCTTATAGTGCTATGGAATCCCACTAACAGGAAGTGGAGGTCCCTTCTCCCATCTCTCACAGTTTCACTGAGATTCTTAGTGAGGAGCAGCCACGCTCCCACTCAACCTTTCCTGCATGTGCACTCTGAGGATATCCTGTCAATTCTCTCCATGATGCCACTGGTCAAGAAAGCCAGCCATACTAGTAACCTAGACTTTATGGACGTGTGTCTCTAGAGTGAGCCTGGCCCTGCAAAAATGCAAGGGATCCACGAGTTTCTGGGTTTTTTTTTTTTTTTTTTTTTTTTTTTTTGGTTTTTCGAGACAGGGTTTCTCTGTGTAGTTTGGTGCCTGTCCTGGAACTCACTCTGCAGACCAGGCTGACCTCGAACTCACAGAGATCCGCCTGGCTCTGCCTCCCGAGTGCTGGGACTAAAGGCGTGCGCCACCACCGCCCGGCTCAGAGTTTCCGTCTACTACTCAACTACTATCCATTCTGTCACTCTTTTTTTGATTTTTCGAGACAAGGCATTCCGTCACTCTTTGATTCAACAGTTGGGGCAGTGAGTGGAGCGCATGCATGGTGACCAGCACGGGGCTGAGAGCTCAGGTCTGGAGGAGGCAGGGGGTAAACAGTTTCAACACAAGGTCGGCAGTGATTGGAGGAAATCACATCACAGGAAGTTTGTCTTCTTTTAAAAAAGAGAGTGAACCAGAACAGGGGAGACAGTTTAGTCGGCAAAGTGTTTGCCATCAAGTGGGAGGACCTGAGTTCGGATGCCCGGCACCCGTTGTAAGAGTTGGGGTGCGCTGCCAGCCAGTCTAGCCAATCCGTGAGCTCCAAACTCAGTGAGAATCCTGTGTCAAAAGGTACGGTAGAGAGTGGTTGAAGAAGATGCCTGGCATCAACCTCTGGCCTCCACACACACGTACACACACACACACACACACACACGTACACACACGTGTACACACACACGTACATACACACGTACACACACACACACACACACACACACACACACACACACGTGTACACACAGAGACAAAGTGATCTGTATTTTGAGCAATTCTATATATATTTGTAATTCTATACTTTAAGACCCAATTTTGAAGCTTAAAACTTAAGCTGTCAAGAGTGTTTAGATAATAAAAACGACAATAAAACCAATGCATTGGCCAGCTGAGAACAGGCGGATCTCAGAGCAGAAAACGTCTCAACACAGCAACAGTAGAGCCAGAAACACTAGCATTTCACTTCACAAGCAGCTCTGTCCTAGATGATGTCATACATTAGTGGATGACAGACGGACGGTCTGAGGCCACTGTCCTAAGATCCAGGAAACAGGAGTGCTTTGTTGTTGTATTGTTTTTTGTTTTTGAGTCAGGGTTTCTCTGTGTAGCCCTGGCTGTCCTGGAACTCACTCTGCAGACCAGGCTGACCTCAAACTCACAGAGATCCGCCTGCCTCTGCCTCCCGAGTGCTGGGACTAAAGGCGTGCGCCACCACTACCGGCTTCTCTTCCTTCCTTCTTCTTTTCTTTTCTCTTTTTTTTTTGGGGGGGGGGAGAGCTCCTTAAAGCAGTATTGCTATTTTCTTTTATCCTCTGATTAGATGGGTCTGAAGAGGTAGCTCATCGGTTAAGAGCACTGGCTGCTTTTGCAGAGGACCTGGGTGTGACTCCCAGCACATACACAGGATAGCTTACAGCCACCTATAATTCCAGTTCCAGAGAATCTGACACCCTTTTCTGGGCACCGGGCACACATGTGACGTACACGCATACACGCAGACAAATACTCATGGACATGTAACAAAAATAAACAGATCTTTTAGAAGTATTTAAAGTTTTTCTCTGGCTAGGGATATAAGTCTGGTGGAGCACTTGCCTGGCGTATACAAGGCCCTGGATTCTATCTCCACACTACGACAGGGGGAAAAAATCTCCCCTTACACACTCTTGGTCAGATCACACCTTTCCCCAACATCTTCCACGATCTGCCAATCATCTTTTAACTAAACATCTATGTAGTTTTCGAAGCCATACCCAGAGTTTCAGAAACACAAACAGATGAACATTTCACTCTCAGGGCGGGATATTCACCCGGTCTCATCACAGCCTTATGGTCAGGGTTGCTGAGGAACATTCTGGATCACTCTAAGACCAAACGAGCCCACACAAAAGAGGCAGGCATTGAAACGGCCACTCTCTTCCTCGTTCACCCAATTTTATGGCTCTCGAATCATCTTGTATGAAAAACTTGGTGCTAATAAAAGCTTCTTGGGTGTGGGGTGGGGGAATGTCTGTAAATTACACAGGCTTGGAGGGGGTGGGGGAAGCGCCTTCCAAAATTGAACTTTAATGGCTTTTTCTGAGAATTCACTCTTCTGAATATATTATACCTAGACCACGTAGGAGGCTGTTGACTATAACCAGAAAACAAACCTCCAGCGCTCAGGAAGCCGTAAGGCATGTACAGAGGACCATTCTAGAATTTGAACAGCAAGGTTATAGAACTGGGGATCACAGAGAGGAACATCACACTGTGTGACAGTTTCCATAGTCGGCTTTTATCACTTCAGCAGACACCAGGGAGACAGAAATAAAGTCTGCAATGGCTGTGAGTTTTAAAGCTAGCGGGGGAGGGGGGGAGTTCTAAATCCACACTTGGCTATCTCGTGTGAGCTTAAAGGAAAAGCTGATTTACCATGTCTACCATCCCATCCAAGAACCACGCACCCAAAGCAGTTAAGAGCTAAACATACGGACCCCTGAGGGACAGTTATTTTTAGGTAACAGTTTATAGAAATGTTTGTATAAGCATTTGGGGGGGGGAAATCACACTTTTAAATACGAAAATGAAAAGAGGCCTATAACCCACCTGATTCCTGGTTCTAGCCTGTGAGAGGCGTGAGGATATTTGGGGAAGCGTCTCTCTGAAAGTTACGGCAATGGCTCGAAGAGAAACTCTAGATGAGTAGAGAGCGAAGGCGAGGGGCTGGGAGATGATTCAAGGGGGTCAAGTTCTTGCCGTGCAAACAAGGATTCAAGTGAGGGAGGTCAGTGTATTAGGTGGACAGCAGTCAAGAAGGACGCCTTACATCAGCCACTGGACTCCACATGCATATGTACACACATGCAACCCACGCATGTGCACTTAAACATGCATACTACACGCAACACAAATGCAAAAAGACGAGAACTAAGGCTGTGGAGAAGGGTGAGAAGTTCTTATCTGCAGCTATGGACGTCAGCACAGCGATTGTTCTAGATGCTGCAGAATCAGGCAGAAGACAGACATCTCCATTTCTAGGAAGTGGATGACCAGAACCTAACAGGAACAGCCGCCGTGGCCAAGCTCTCGTGAAAGGAGATAGCAGAGCTCCCTGAACACGTCACTTAAACAGTGGTGGTTCTTTGTCTTCTTAGGAGAGCTGAAATGGTCCTTTCCAAAATGAACTAAGTTTTCCCAAGAAGCTTTCAGGTTTTTGTTTTTGTTTTTTTGTTTTTTCACTACAATTTTGAATCCAAAATGGTTACCCTACTTTTGGTGCGAGACAGTTACCTAACTAACTTATTTTTGAGATCGGATCTCAGATAGCTAAGGCTGGCCTTAAACCCGATCCTCCCGCCTCTACCTCCCAAGTGCAGTGACCTGAAACCATCTAATCAACTCCTCATGCTGTCCACCGAGAAGCAACATAGTGTTGTATAAAGGTTGACAAATTACGACCCAGAGGCCAAATCTACGCCTACTTGTTTTGTTTGTTTGTTTGCTTGTTTGTTTTTTTGGGTAGATCTCACAAACTTAGATTTTGTAGATCTCACAAACTTTTATATCTTTAGCAGCATGGGGGTATCTAATTATATGGAATTCATATTTCTGTGACTAGTCAAAAGTTTTAGGGGAACAAGCTATAATCCTTCATCATATGGTATCTAAGTCAGTCATTTCTGTACTGCTGTGGCCTAATTGCCAGTTTGGGGGATCTGTATGGGCCACAGAGCCTAAAATAGACTCACTATATGGCTCTCTATTTAAATGTTGCTGACTCCTGAGTGTGATCCTGGAGAAGAGAGTGTCTCTGTTTCATGGTCTTGGGAGAACAGTAAGGCTGTTGGGAGAATTAAAGAAAGCAGGTAGGATATTAGTGTCTGGAAGCACAGCATTGCGGCATGCACCTATAACCCTGACTTCTTTGGGGTTCTTAAGGGAAGCTTATGAGTTCAAAGCCAGTCCTGGGCTGCATGGTGAGACCTTGTGTCAACCCATGTACCCCACTGTTTCCCTCGAAAAGAACATGCTTCTGGTATAGAGTAAGTGACTAGGAGATGTTAGGTATTTCTATTATTCTATTCTATTATTACACACAGAAAAACTCTTGCCTAGAGATAAAGAGACTTTACAGTGTCAGGGCTTGGTGGAAGGGACTCTACTAAGAGGAAACATTTCCTGGTTCTCCTTGCCCACACTCCGCTGTTTTTAAAAATTATCTTCAATATCACTGGGAAAAGAGAAACCGTCTTGAAGCATCTGTTGCTGTTTTAAACAGCTGCATGGCCACTCTAAACAAGAACTTCACCCCTCTGTGCCCTGACCAAACAGCCACCTAGGGTTGCCCAAAGGCAACTGGTGAACTGTTAGAGATTTCCAGGTTTGTAGCTCAAACTCCTAGAAAGTAAGACTTTCTTCATCCTTTCTTTTTTAAAAGACAACAAGACTCAACCCTCAAAAGATCAGATTAGTTCATAAATATTCAAGGATGTTTGTTATCTCTGGCATATCACAGCCCATGTATCTAGTATCTGGTCACCCCCAACACATTTAACCCTTGCATGTTACCAATACCATCTTGGGTTTTGCTTATTCCTTGAAACCTCTTAAATCTGGATTGTCTGCTCACTGGCCACCTTCTCCAAGGCTTTCCTCCTAAGAGGTCTTTTTTCCATTCATGCCACGGCCAACTGGTCACTCCATTAAGCCATGTTTCATTGCCAGCTGGGACACAATGTCGATCTCTATTGGTCACTACTGTCTAATTGTGCACCACTTTTCCTCCGAGGGTGCTGTCTTGTAAAAACTGGGACTCCTTGAGACCAGTCAGCCTTCTTTTTGTTGTGGTTACCTCACCGTTGGAGTTTATACGAGAAACAAACCTTCCACAAATGCTTCTGACATGAGTAAATGACCAGCCACAAACATATGGCATGGGATTGAATAAGTGACACCCCTGGATGGCCACCATGATTGTGAAATGGGAACTTCTGGAAAATGTGGGATTTAGGGGCAAGGAAAGGACACCAAAGTCCGAGGGGCCTTCCAGAGATGTGGAAGGGAGAAGAGGGCAAGAGATGGCTATGAAAGGGAGACGTGAGGGAGGGGAAGATCCACCTGTATCACACGCAACTATGGGAACGTCACGATTCCGGGCAGTGAGTTATACAGTTAATGTAAACTGATAAAAATCAAATCAAAAGTATAAACACACCCTAATCAAAATAGACTCTACATCCTCTAGGTGGAAGATGAACTCTTTCAGTCCATTTCAGACAGACTAGCTTTATGGTGCTGCAGAATGTTCAGTAGGGCATGGATGTTAGGTGCAGGGGCAAGGATTTACCCAAGCCTTTTTTTATTTCAATCTACCTAGGAAGGATTATGTTAAAATCCCACACAAGTGTAATTTTCATCTGCATGTATGACTTACCTACAGCAACACAGCCTAATATATGAGCATGTGAAGTATATTTTATTTTAATGGCAGACAAGCACACTGAATGTGTCCCAGGAAGGGGTCTTTTCCATTAACTTTTATAAAGGCTTTCATTTCAAACTTTCATTAACATCTGACAAGCAAGCTTAAAAAGCTTTGCTCAGAGCTTAGGTTCGGGGCAAAATGCGTTTCGGCAGAACTACTCCGAGATTACACTGACGGGCTGTGCGAGAGTACACTAATTTGTTTTGTTTTGTTTGGAGTGTGGAGAAAAGAAAGAGAAAAGGAGAGAGGAGTCATGGACCCTGCTTTACGGTTGCCATGGATGCAAGGTCAGTCTTCCACACTTGGATCTACCAGCAGAGTTCAGACAGGTCAACGTGTGACCGGCCCAGGCCCTGGGGTTAAAAGTTCAAGCCGCGATGGAAAAACCAATATGTCCACGCAGAGTATGCTGTACAATTTATTTCAATTTACATCAAGCCATGCATATAAAATTTAGATAAATTCCATTCAAATCTGATGTTGCCTGACACACAATGTATGCAAACAGATGTCTGTGGGGCTTTTTCTGTGCTATAGAAAACAACATTAAATTTAAAAATATGTCTCTGGGAATTCTTTATTGAATTACAAAATGAACATAATTTTAACTTAAATGTTTTCATTCTTTCTTCCAATTTTTTTTGGTGAGATCTTAATAATTTCTCAGTTCTCAATCTATTCTGTGTCATATTAAAGAGGATAATGTATATTTACAACTACAGCTTTGGTGTTATTGTAGTTATGGATCCTATTTATACCTCTTACCACTTTCCACAAATATTTAGTGATTGATATTTCTGATTTATCTCTGGCTGCTCTGCTCATCCCCTCCCCTTCCTCCTGAGAACCAGCCAGGGGCGTGGAGGCTGCTGGTCGTCTTCTAGCCACAAGGTGGCTCCCCCCACCCCTTCTCCCAAATCAGCAGGGCATAAACACACCTTTGCTGAGTGCTTAGGCAGACTAGCAGGAAGAATCTAATTATGACCTGCCAACGCCATTATTTTCATTGCGAATTCAATGGGTCACAAGCCAGTCTTTGGCCCACTCAGTTATGATTCAAAATGGTTATTTAAAAAGAAGAGGAAGAAAAGGACCCTTATGTTCTGCTTAATTCCTTTTCACCCATCTTTCCAAAGGTATGGCCAGCCGAGCTAACATGAGCATAAATAAGGAAAATAACGAAGTGCTCCGGAGGGACCTAATTTTGTTGCCTAGGAATAGAGGGATGGGCTGGAACAAGGTCAAATTTAAGATGAATGCACTCTGTGCTCTGTTTCTGAAACCTGCTTCATGGGGGAGTTTTCATAAGGATTTGGGGCACAATCTCAGGAGCCCCCCCCCCCCATCGTGCCATGGACCAAGAGCAGCGATCTGATCTCCTTCCTAGTTCACCAGCTTCAAACGGAACACCAACTCTTACTCGCTTTCCCCGTAAGCTGTACAGCTTCCTTCTGATGGCCTATCAAACAGGTTGCACAGCTCCTCCATGGGGCTTTTTACAGACTCCAGCCACAGCCAAAATGGGCACAGAGAGAACCACTCATCTAATTACGTAGAAGGTCTTTCCAGAAGTGCAGGTCCTCAGTCTCACATGCACTACTCTCCGCTCTCAGGAGGGAGCACCATTTGAGCCAAGTTACATTTTCCTCATCTGTAAGACGGAGATACAAATGGGGCATGCTCCTTTTAGTCAAGATCGGATGAGGTAATACACATAACGTACTTACAAGAGTTTTTGGCGCCTAAGAGCCAAATAAGCAGTTGATTATTGGTGAGCTTAGTCCCTCCTTGTTTACAATGAGTACTTTGAGCCCCAGTTGTTCAAGCTAATAGAACATCCATGTATTTCATAAAGACAGGAAGTGCATCATTTTCTGGATGCCTGCGAGCTGTCAAGAGGCTGACTGATGGTGTCTGGGAATTTTTCCTTCCTCAAAAAAATTCTAAAATGTAAGCATTTTCTGTCCATTCACGGCATTTCTTTTAGTGAGTTACTTACAAAAGAAACTGCTGATTTCCACATCCGAAGTTCGTTTCAGATAATAGTTTAGAAAAATGTGCCATGTTACTAAACAGCCACACGTTATGTGTTGAACGATTCGGTTACAGCACTTACATTGTCAACATTTTCATTTTCCTGCTTTTAAACAAAGTCTCTGGGATCTTATTCATGCCAGATGATGACTTGCTAAGCTTCTTGCTAAACTCGCAGCATGTGAGTTCCTTGCTTCTAATGTAAATAAACATTTTGAATGCCCTGATAAGCACTGACTTGACAATTCTCCAGTAAATTTTCAAAAGGTATAAACGATATCCTTAACTTAAACTGGCCTCTCATAACTCAACCACTAGCTAAGGTTTACATGGACACAAAATCCCGCATTCACATAAATCTTTGTTTGTATAAGGAAGGATCTAGATATAGAGATATAAATACCTATGTGTCGGTATGTATATATACATGTATGTCCACATATATGATATCTTAAAACCTCCCATCTATTTTGAAATACATATTCAGAGACCAGGCAAGATAATTGCATCAGTTTTCTACAGCCAAGGAGAGCAGTATGACATTTTTTAATACTTGCTACACTGGCATGCAGCTCCTTATTCTTTATTATCTCTGTCAGCTTCTCCGAGTGCCCAGCAGACAAATGCTAGCCCAAGTCCTGACCATTCATTTCTATTTGGAATTATTTCAAGCCTAACTCTCCAGAACTGCTTCTAGATGCTGTCCCGATGTGATCAGAATAAGTGGAGAGGAATCCTTACACAGAGGCAATGTGGCACCTGCTGTTTGAAGGATGCCCACCTTGGTTTTACCTGCACTAGCACAAGTGTGATTTCAGAAGATGTGCTGCTTTTTCTATTCTGGCAATGTGTGTGTGTGTGTGTGTGTGTGTGTGTGTGTGTGTATGTGTGTGTGTAGAAGCAACGTCTTTTTGGTTGCCAAAACAGTTTTTTTGTGGTACGCACCAACTTTCTTTATAATCTTAGTAACTCCTCCCCCCCCCCCGCCACCCCCACAACGCCAATTCCAAGCATCAGTTCACAGAGTCCCTTCACGAACAGCTGTACTGAAGAAATGCAGCCATTTGTTATTTGCCACACTTTGGGGGTATCTGTCCTATGGGTTTTCTAGCCAAAGGCTTATATGTTTCCCAAGAGAAATTTACTTTCATGAGAGAAGAAAATAGAGGCAAATCACTGCTGTTAGATCCTGAAGTCAGAGACACTGGTTTGTTATCCTGGATATGGGAAGTTTAAAAAGCCCACAGTTATAAAGGCAATCATG
This sequence comes from Peromyscus maniculatus bairdii, assembly GCF_049852395.1. Lineage (NCBI taxonomy): Eukaryota > Metazoa > Chordata > Mammalia > Rodentia > Cricetidae > Peromyscus > Peromyscus maniculatus. The sequence continues at coordinate 83,508,041 of NC_134859.1, read as the reverse complement.
GTCCAATCCGTCTCTCATTCTTTCCCAATGTGAAAAATTACAAATGGAACTCAATTTTTCTCTGTCAATAGAATGTGTATGATTACAGCTGTTCATATTTCCACTCTAATGAAGGGCTGCACATTTAATTGTAAGATTTATTAGGGACCGTACATTGCTGTGTACATGCAAAACAGTTAATCGACATCTAAAATGCTGGTTGTTTATTCTGACATTAATGATCATATTTCTTCATTTGAAACGAAGAGCATTTTGGGGGGAATGTATTTTGTTTTCTCCAAATAAGAAATTAATAAAGTCAATGTAAGAAATAAAAAGAGCCAGAAGGAAAAGAATATTGATTTATGTACGCGAGGCTGGGGAAAATACAAGGATGCTTTATTTATTTATTTATTTATTTTTAAAGTCCATAATCCCCCGTTCTGCTGGAAACAAGAGGCTTGATTGCCAGCTTTGTTTGATTTCACAGAGATCTCATACGAGGCCGGGTTCATAAACAGGTGAAATGATGGAGTTTATTGCAACGCACATCAACACTGAAACTAAATAACTGTGTTGCCATCTCAGTGCCGCCGAAAGACGGATGGTAAACTTGACCTGCCGCTGGTACTATCCGATTGCCATTTTTTATTCCCCCTTCGCTGCCCCCCCAGGCTGAGCCACGTTGAGTAAATGCATGTGCACGGTCAGGTCAGACCCCTGGATCGGGTGAAACTCCGTTCACATTTGCATACAGGCGGAGTCTCACAATGAAAGCCCATCTGTTCCCGTCTCGGAGTACAAATCGAGTGTCACCCAACTCACTGCAAACGACAGCAGCATGGCCATTAGATGGAGGAACACTCGGCTCAGGTTACGGATATGGAACTGCTGATTTGGGTTTAAATACCTGATAACTGAAGACTCTTCATTCTATACGAACAAAGAGTGAACTTTGAACTGTTCAGGGGATACCTTCTCCTAAGATTGGGCTCCCCGGTTTTATCCATTTCTAACACTTTACTGTTATATTCCCCACTGTCTCGGTTTTTGTATAAAAATTAGCCAGGGTGACTGTCACGATATTCTAAATAATTGCCCCCCTTTAAAGGGGGCGGGGGAGTGGGAGGCGGAACGGCAGCCGAGTGTGCTGTAAATAGAAAATGAACTCTGAACTCTGTGTGCCCTCAGAGGTCATTAATATCGTGGCAATGTTGTTCCTTGAACTTCTAAATTTTACCAGGGTGAAAATTTCAGTTGTGAGAGTTTAACCAAAGTGTGAACTGCCCCAGCCCGTGAGCCCTCCCTCCCGGGCCCCTTCAGGCACCTGTCTCTTAGTTCTTCCCCACTCACAGGCCTCCTGTTTATTCCAAAGTAGTTTATCAATCACAATCTGAATCCGGGAGGATTCTTCCCCCTTCCTTGTTTTCTCTCTCCTCTTCTCTTTAAAATTCAGCAAGTACCTTAGAGCTTACAGACAGAAAGCACATAGAGCCCGACAAAAAGACAGAGTTGTTCTCGAAGAAACCCCAGGATAATAAGCCCGTCCAAGCAGCAGACATGATAAATACAAGGAAATTCATGAGTAAAAATATGGGCAGGCTTTCATGAAATGCCTTCTTGTCCTGTTTTATAGCAGGAGTTTATGTCTATGAAAATCTTTCGAAGGAAGACACCAGCAACTGAGGTTTGATTGCCTGTGTGTATGTGTGAAATATCTCTGTATTGTACTTCATGAATCACACTTAACGTTCAAGTACTGTTTGGGCCATTATCCCAGTTTGGTTAGGTTGGATCCTTGTTCGTGTGTGCCTGTCCACACACACAAGCCCCAGTGTAGAGGGGAGAAAGCGTCTCTTACTTAGTTACACCCCTTGGTATCCAACCAGCAACCACATCATTATATGACCTGCAACTTATTACGCCACAGTGAAAAAGGAAAGAACATCTGTAAGAACTTTCTTGGTTTGCTTAAAGCAACCATGTAATTTTTTCTTGTACATATTTCTTTCATAAAACACTTCCTACAACTATTCTATGGAATACTGTGTGTTGAGAAGACACATGGAATCCAGAATGTTTAAAGTCCACGTCACCTCAGCCAGGACTCGTACCACTATGTGGAACTGTGCTCTTATTGTTTGCCTTTGAAGATTACACCAGGGTAAAGAAAAGATTGTGGGGGGTGGGGGTAGATTTTTCTTTCTTTCTTTCTTTTTTAAATCCCATGCAAAAGCTTACGGTCAACCTTAACGGAAGTTCTACAAGCATTAAAAGGGAGAATAGGCTCTTTGTTTCAGAAGAATGTCCAAGACTAGGGTGAATTTTGGTTCCACTTTGTCAAGTTTAAGGGGAAATTGAATGAGAGAGAGAGAGAGAGAGAGAGAGAGAGAGAGAGAGAGAGAGAGAGCGAGCCCAAACAACTTTCATGGCTGCCTTGCCGTTGCCTCTAGCTTACATTAGATTGTTTCTTGTAAACAAGTCAGGCATTTGCAGCAGGGTCGTGTGGCCATGTGATGTCCCGGAGACGGCCTGTTTGCTTGCATCCCATGCTGCAGGGTGTCTGGGGTGTGATCGGTGACAAAGCCGCAGACAGGCGCTCACAGCTTTCCTTCTGTCCACATCGGGAGAAAATGTCCCAGAGAGGGGACACAGCTGCTTTCTCTCTCTGTCACTGGAGGGGTGTGACTGGGACAGAGTGGGCTTCCAAAAAGATGAGTCAACTTGTTTATAGAAATATTGGTCGCTCAGTCTCTTGTTATGCACTGTTGGTGAGGGTCTGTGAACAGGAACCGAACCTTGAACTTAGTTTCCCCTTTGAACTTGTGACCTTGGACAAGATTCCCCATGCGTTCCCCTTCAGACAAATTTCATCACAATTACAGTCCCTTCCACTTGAGTTAAAGATATATAATCATTGATTTGACCTAATTATCTGATACATCCCTTTCTTTGCAAGGTGAGAGCTAGATGTGTGAACAGAAGCTGACCCGTGAAGTTCTGATGTTCAATTTTTATTCTAATTATCATAAAACATGTTCGGTCTCAGTCTATTTTTCTCTTGTTTTCTTCTGGCCCCTTCCCTGAACCCACTATTCCTTCAAATTCAACAATGCCCCCTAGGTTTCAAGCTGCTTGGCAACAGACCTTCCAATGCATTATGCACTACATGTTCAAAGCGTCATTTTTAAACACGACCACCACAAGAACCCTAAAGACGGAATCCACACTAGAAAGTCGCCGCCCACCCTTGTCTCTCATGGAAACAAATCTGAGGAGATGGAAGGTGGAGACCAGAAAGTTCCCACAAGGTTCTGAGATCATCTGGCTGCTTAGCATCAATCTACTACCATTCAGCTTTTTCCCCTAGTAATTTACAAACTTCGATTGTAAAGCCGTGGGCCACAGGCACTATAATCAACAGACTATAGGGATTCTCTTTTATTCAGCTGGAGTGTATGCAGAGGGGTCGCCGTGGAGGCCTGCCGAGTTTATTACAACATATCCCAAGCAAAGATCTGAGTAAGATAGTTTAAATCATAGGACACATCCTTCAAAATAAAACGCTTGATTTAGACGCAAACCCAGAGCCGATAACTACTTTAATTGACCTTTAAAGGCGATTTGTGTTTCTCTCTGCCTCAAGTGAAGTTTTTAGAGGAAAAAAACTGAAATCACGCTGGGTTTTCATCATCTTGTCGTAGGCTCCTGGAAAGTAAGATGACTCACACAAAAAAGTTAGAGTTAAGAAGAGACTCCTCACACTTCTGTCTCTCTCCACACACATGTTCTCTCCCAGGTGGAACGAGCTGCTTTTATTTATGCCATTTTTGTTTATGCCACGACTGTCTCCAAATATTAAGAGCTCTGAGAGGCAAAGGGTGACGAAAGACCGACAAGGTCACACTTGCAATGCCCAACTACCTTTCTTCTTGTTGGAACTATTTCTTTCTCCTATTCAAAATTAGAAACATTTTAAAAGTAACTTTTCATCTGACCACCATAGTGGACCACTATGCTGAATTTTATTCTTGCAAGATAATTTTGAGTGGACTTGAACTCCCAAGTCCCAAGAAATTGAGAAAGGGGTCGGGGGAGAATGTATGTGTGGCCAAACTTGCTAAGGTCGGAAATTTTCAGTGTGCACTGAGGTAAGCCTTCAGAAGATGAACGTCTGTGATGTCAGCTGTGACTAAGGTTGGCCAGGCATCCCAGAATGAGCAGGAAGAGTCCCGTGATACAGGGCCGATAGATTCTAAAGAAGGTATTCAAACTTGCTCTGTTCTTTCACTTAGGAAAGTACAAAACAAGTATAGAGCTTTCTGAGGAAGGGCTGAGAGAGCCTGGTCTTTGCTCTCGCTCTTGCCCAAGGGCCTGAGGTGCAATCAAGGACGTGCGTGATGAGAGAGCAACCATAGCCGGATGGTCGGGCTTCCTGTTAGAGGTACCTCATCCACTATGACAACAACGTTCTTAACTCCTGTTTGGTTGTCTTAAGGGCCTTCCTCCACATGCAGTACTGGTGGACAGACAGTGCTCCAGGAGAAGGAGGAATGGGGTGCCCAGTCTGTGAGAGAAATGTTGCCTTTGACATGGTTTATTCTGAGCCTCCAGATGACTTAGTGACAAATAAAAGGAGAATCAAATTCGACTGAGAGAAACTTTGCTCACTTGCCATCCTGACTCTCAGGACTGGGGATTCACATAATGATTTTAGGATGGATACAAACAAATAGAAACGCTGGAGTGTATTCTTAAAAAACAAAAAGATAAGCCTTATATCCCTGGGGGGGGGCTGTGAAATGATCTCCTACGGTAGAGATTGTTAATGTGGTGTCTGTTAGTGCCCTGAAATTATATGCAAATGTGCATGTGTGCTTGCCTGTGCACGCTCATTTTTATGGCAAGAAGAACCACTGCTACCTAGTGATAAGAAAAGAAATAAAAGCACAAAAATAATTATTATAATTTCCAAGGAAAAGATTTCGCTGAAAGCCAACTAATGGCCACCATCACCTCTTACAGAGAACGTGATTTTCAAACTTTTAAAAAAGGATTGCTTCAATTATAAATCCTTCATCAGAGTCTCTCATACTTGTACATCTAAATTGACAAATCATGTCTATGATTACATATTTGTAGCATATATGCTAGTAATAATCCACTCTTATTATAGCAACTTATTTTTTTCCTCCTACATACATATGTTCTAATATTGTCTGGCCACGTGTCATGGATCATCTAGCATGCCTCACTTTAGTGTCGGAGCCCCTCTGTCACCCCAACCTTTAGTAAAGATGAGTTCTGTAAACCCGTAATAATAATAACTAGAGAAACATTTAGAAATATAAACTGCGACATGCTAGTTACTTACTAATGCTGCTCCCAACAATATTCAAAACAGAACCCCCAAACCCTACCGTGGCTTACAAGACGTTCCATGGTTTAGTCCTCTTTGTTTCTACAGCCTTGCTTTCCAACACCTTGTCTCAGTCACTTAACCCTAGCCCTCAACTGCACGCCTCTCCCAATCAAACCTAAGTTCCCTGAGTTGAGGGGTTTTTTGTCCATTTCTTCTCTACACTCTTAACAGCTAAGTCTCGGGTCTGGTACATTGTTGGGTCCTCAAGAAATAAATGACGAAAGAAGATTTAAAGTGACCACATTCTACTTGGTCACTGGAAAGTGAACCCCGAAAGAGCATTCCTGACAGGAGCCACTGCTCTGAGGGGCACTGTCCACCAAAGGCAGCCAGAATGCAGCATCCCCTTCCCTGAGCCCACTCCAGACCCTTTCCGTACACTCCGTCACTATTTCTTCTGGGTCACGCTCATTTGCACATCTCCCTTACTAGTCTTTCTGGGGAGAATCCCACTCTGATCTTTTCTCTTCTGCTCCATTGTATCTACCATGCAGCAGGTGCCCCAGCTCTGGACCACGGGCAGGGATGACAGTTACATTCTGGCCATGACAAACTGGGGCTGGCCTACTCATGCAGAATGCTAGCCCCTTGGAGCCATACTGACTGATGATCCCTGATTCTCCACTCAGATGGATGTTCATGGGGATTCATCTGTTGACAAGGCTGAATGAAGAAAAAAGACTCCCACTGGAAACAAATTTATGAAAAATTGCCAATTCCTCATACCCGCATAGAGGGAGAAACTCTCAATGTTGATATGATAAAGGAACGGACACCAAAGAGACTAAACATATTAGATTGACACTCATCTCTTTTTCAGAGGTCAACTCCCCCAAAGAAGTGGGACTATCACAAATGTGGCATCTACATAATAATGTTTATATATACATATAGACCATATTGAATTAGATTAAGAAATCACTATGCAGCATGAACACTTTTAGAGATGAGGAAAGAAAAGTATGCAGAGATTTGGATCAGCATAATTCTATACTTAGACTAGTTTACTGATCATATAAAATGTCTATTAAAAATCTTTGTAAAGAAACTCAATATATAGAGATATGAATAATTTTCACATATCAAAAATTAAAACTTGAAATAAAGATAATGGATAAGTCCTTTAGTGTTTCTGCATCTGAAAATCTGTGGCCATCCTGCGGCAGGAAATGAAGCCAAGAACTTCAGATCTCTTCACGATCTCAATAATTCACCCAAGAATCTAGTTGCCAGGCAGGGCTGATTGCCAGCACCCACAGGGTGACTCACAACGGTCTTTAACTCAAATCCCACAGATCTGACGCCCTCTTCTGGCTTCTGTGGGCACCACACATAGTGGTATGTAGACATATATGTAGGCAAAACACCCATACACATAGAAAATAAAAATGAATAAAACCAAAATTTTAAAAGAGGAATATAGTTGGATTGTTTTGGATTCTCATGTGTTTTGTTGGATATTAACAGCTAAGAAGAGAATAAATATTAAACTCTCGTGATACATGATAGAATGACTGAGGAAGTATCCTAGAAGGCAGCAAAACAGGGAAGCGATGAGAGTGGCCTAGAGGTGGGAACTGAAGTGCTTTGAGAGTGAAATAAAGCGGATTCAATCCGCGGGTCTCAGGTAGGCCAATCAACAAACAGGTCTGGGGGAAAATAATCCCAAATACGAGCATTTCTATAAGAAAAAGTTTGGTGGCAGAACACTAACCCAACATGTCCAAAAGCCTGAGTTTGATCTCCAGCAAAACACACACACACACACACACACACACACACACACACACACACACACACACACACACATACACACATGGAGAGACAGACAGACAGGCAGGCAGACATAGAGACAGAGACACAGACACAGAGACAGACAGACAGAGAAAGAAAGAAAGAGACAGACAGACAAACACAAAGCCCCCCCCCCCCGCCAGAGCATTATAAGCATAATGCTATAAAAGATACCACGGCAACAGAAAAAGGTCAAATAAGCACTGAAGACAGTGATTTTGGATTTTGCACACGACACTGTAATTCCAAAGGGGAAGGATCCATGTGGTTCTATATTCCTTATACGGGAACAGCCATGCTGAAACAGACCACTGGTCCATCCTTTCTGCCACGCTGCCCTGACAGTGAACAGATGTTTCAGAGAAAAGATCTACTCTCCCCAACCCAAATCCAATAACACACCTAATGGTGCAACACTATATCACGCGCATCATTTCTGCTCAACCTCAGATGGTAATTATCTTCTACCCAAAGCAAGAGGCTGGCTCACTTTGATTTCATGCTGGGTGGCCCACTTAAGAGGTCCCACTTAAAATGACATCAAGCTGCTATCTTCATTCGGTGGGCTTTTCTGACACACTAAACTCCTTACACAATATGCCGTCACCGTTACCAGTCTTAGATGCTCCCGAGTTTAGAATCCTGAAGGTACAGTACAAGTGGCTGGATTCGAACTGGTGACGGCTCTGATAAAAGTCTTTAGTTCCTTAAAAATTAAGGTTTTCATTTTTTACTTAATTTTTTTTCAGTACTAGGGCCTCACACAACAAGCCAAGAGTTCTACCACTGAGCTATGTCCTCACCATTGAAATTAAGGATGAATACTTTTAAATTCAATATGTAAGTTTAATAATAGTATCTGATACTATTAATAATAATCTGATACTATTAATAAATTTAATAGTATTTAATACTATTAAATACTATTTCAATGTAGTCAAAGTCTTGAGCACTCTTAATTTAATGTCAATGTAACACTTTAAAGTGGAGAAAAAAAGGGGAAATGAATGTTTTATTTTCAAAATATTTTCTTTAAAGAATTTTTAAACTACAATTATTTGCTTGTTTTTGGGGGTGGGCACCGCAGTGCACACCTAGAGATCAGAGGACAACTTGTGGGAATTAGTTCTCTCCCTACGTTGTGTGGGTGTGGGGAGATTGAACTTAGGTTGTCAGGTTCGGTGGCAAGCACCTCTAACCACTGAACCATCTCACTGGCCCAAAAAATGAACCTTTAAAGTTTGAATGAGGGCCAGGTAGTGATGATGCTCACCTTTAATCTCAGCACTCAGGAGGAGAGGCAGGAGGATCTCTATGAGTTTGAGGCCAGCCTGGTCTACAGAGTGAGTTCCAGGACAGCCAAGGCTACACAGAGAAACTGTCTTAGGTGGAAAAAAGTTTGAATGAGGAAATAAGGAAGTATTCTAATGGACTTTGTTGTTGATGGTTCCTAGAGAAATCAAAATAAAAGAAACAGCCCAAAATGGCAAAGGAAGCTTGCCAGAGCCGTATCTCGCCACGTTTTAGTTCCCAGGCGGACAGATGTCCACTGCAGACGCACTTCAACCACAGATTTCCAAGTCCTCCCACCTGCACAGGAAAGCGACCAGAGTATCTTCACCTTTAACCCCTTCCCACTGTCCTGGAGCGGATAACTTAGGAATCACATTTAGTGTAGTCTGAAAGAGTCAGGCAGCCTCCTCCCAACTGACCAATAATGACAGGCTTGGAGAAGCCAGCCACGTCCCCATCAGAGTATTTCGGACAACAGTATGTCACACTCTTCCCCGACTTGATTGGGATAACAATAAGAAAATTACAAAGACTGATTTTGAGATGATTCTGCCTTTTATTTTTTTCTGAGATAGGGTTTCTGTGTGTAGCCCTGGCTGTCCTGGAACTCACTCTGTAGACCAAGCTGGCCTTGAACTCAGAGATCCACCTGCCTCTGGCTCCTGAGTGCTGGCATTAAAGGTGTGCACCATCCCCTGGCGATTCTGCTTTTTGAATAAAAGTCTGGAAGGCATGGTAAGAAAGCTGATGGCCGCGTCCCTAAAATATCTCTTCATGAAAATCACCTGCCAATAAACAAACGAGCCCATGGTTCTTGAGTCGGCTAGCTTTCTGTTACTGTAACAGGTGTTAGAGACAACCAGTTTATAAAGAGAAAGGGTCAGTAAGGCATGGTGGCTCAGGCCTGAAGCGAAGTGGAAGGATTGCTATAGGCTAGAAACCAACCTGGACTACACAGTCAATTCCAGGTCAGCTTTGGGGAGAGAGAGGCTGTCAAACAGGAAGAGGGATGGGTGCCACATCCTGTGGGACTGGGTCCTGGAAACCTAACTGGGAGAGACAGGAGATTAAGAAAGACAGGAAGGGCTGGAGAGATGGCTCAGTGGTTAGAGCACTTGTTGCTCTGGCAGAGGACCTGGGTTTGAGTCCCAGAACCCACATGCTTGCTCAAACTGTCTGTTACTCCAGTTTCAGGGCACTAAAAGCCCCCTTCTCGCCTCTGTGGGCACCAGGTACACACGTGGTACACCATGCATGCATGCAGGCAGGCAAAATGCTGATATGCACAAAATAATAACATCAATACATCTTTAAAAAAATAATAATAGTAAAAAAGACAGACACAAGTAACTTAAACCTGGGCTTGGGTGGGCCGCTGTTCACGCAGATGGAGGTACACCAGCAACCTGGATCCTCAGTCCGTTTGTTATATATGAGGAATTGGGTTGCGTACTGATCTGGGAGGGCGGGGGTGGGTGGGGGAGACACGATCATGGGTCAAATAAAGAAGCTGCAGTCAGTAGTTTTTTCACATCCCATTTTTAGTTTAAAGGCCAACTCAGTTAACATCCAGACTCAGACCAGAGGAAGGCCTTGCCAGTCCCATGAGTCGGAAGCACTGGCTTCCTTCATACAGCTGTACTCACACGGGGGGACACTCGCTCTCCTTGGTGGAGGGGACCTTAGGCTCACGGCGTTGGAGGGTTCAGTCCAAGGCCGGTTGGCTCCACTGCCATGGCTGCAGTATGAAGCAGAGCAGAGAGCCTCACCTCACGGCTAAGGTCCCATTGTGCCCTTTACGCTTCCAGTGACCCAGAGGCCTCCTCACTACCAGGAGTTGCACTGCTCTCAACTGCGCCCACGCTGGGGCACAAGCCTTTATTGGGCAAAGCTTGCGGGGGACACTTAAGATCGAAATGATGGTGGTTCTTTTAGTAATCACCAGACAGGGCGAACAACAGAGGCGCAGGACAACTAGGGTATTCTTAAAATGAGACACCTGCCAACCCAGGAACGATAATAAAGCCAAATGGAACAGAGCGTGCACTTCCTGTCAGGGGTGTCTATTACAGCAAGAAACACTCTCCCGTGAAGCACAAATAACCAGGAAATAATTCAAGAGCATGTCACCCGGAAAACCCCAAAGTGTAAATAAATGATCTTATTGGTTCTCTGTGTACTTTAAGGAGCCTCTAAGTCAATTCTGGAAGCTACAATAAATCAATAATATTTTCTTTAAATTAAACTGATATTTATAAGCACGGCAGCCTCTTGAAAGTCCAAGTGTTTACTATTCTAGAGACAAGGCTGCCAGGAACACCTGTAACCGGGTAAATACTTAATTGTTCAGCAAACTTAGAATGTTTGGTTAGCTGGCCTGAATTCTGTAACTCTTTACAGTAGTTATAATTATTGCAGTACAGTAAGGTTCTCTTAAAAATCTGAGGCAGGCAAAGGGAACACATGGATTTTTAAACAAATGCAAGCCTTTATTGGGGCAGAGCAGTTCTTGTTATCAGCAGTAACAGTGGGTAAAGGGCAATGGTGGGTGAAATTCACACGGACATCAAAATTCTCATTAGCTGTTATCATTCTGGCCAGGGACAGAGATTATGGAAGTCATTAATTGTTTTCTTTCTCTAGTGGAAATCGGGGTCTCCAGCACAGCCACCTGCTCCCCCCCCCCCCCCCCCCGAGGACAACATCCACACAGAGAAGAGTTGGGCTTCTGAGGTTTTAGAAGTTCTTAGTCTGTTTGTTCATCCTTTTTGAGGGTGTGTGGTTCTACCAGGCAACACAGCCATCTACAGCAGAATGTGGAACAGGAAAAACAAGGCACTTGGGGGACCAAGAACCCAGACGGAGCACAGAAGCAGCTGTTTCCTGAAAGGCAGAGAGGATGATCCCTCAAGACATCACTTGGGCCAATAGTTTATGCCCCTAAATATAAATATGTGACCATGGAAGACGGAGATGGCATACCTATTTTAAAGGACCCTTAAGGGATAACAACCCACGATGGTCTTTGGTATCTAGGCTGTCTTTCTGGTTCATCGTTTTCAAAGGTAAAATTCTCTCCCTGGTCCTCTTTCATCTCGCTTGCTAAGGACACAGGAAGAAGGTCTTATTATCACTGTTCATCAACACCATGGCAATGGCCCTTACGCTAGTCTCTAAGGCCATCTTCAGCCCCAAACACAGACCTGACCATGTCAATCCATGACTAAAACCAAAGAAATTCACAGTTGCCTACCATCTATATGATGATGGTTATTATTATTATTATTATTATTATTATTATTATTGAGACAGGGTTTCTCTATGTAGCCCTGGCTGTCTTGGAACTCACTCTGTAGATCAGGCTGGTCTCGAACTCACAGAGATCTGCCTGCCTTGCTTTCCAAGTGCTGGGATTAGAGGTGTGCGCTGCCACCACCGGGCTATAATAAAGGTTAAACCGTCTTCACACTCCATTCCCGACCTTTGTCATAGCCCTGTCTCCTGTCCCTATCTCTCTTACACTCCAGCCACACTCAAACCTCTAACTCCACCCAAGAAAGCCCTTCAATGTCTCCTCAGCTTTCCTGTTTTGCAAAGTATAATTTTCTCCAGTGATGTCACCCGACGCAGCTGGGTGGCCGGACCTGGGCTTTGCGACCACTTTTGCGTACACTTGTCTAAGGAGGAAACCATTGTTAGCTGTACACAGAATCAGGGTCCTGTGTGTAAGAAGCATGGGAGAATGGGTTCTGGGGAAAGTTGGCAGAGCCTGCCAGGACCTGGGAGAGGAGAGACAGTGGGCCAGCAAAGTTTTCAGGTGATGATAAAACACCTGAAAAAAAGAAGAAGAAAAAAAAGAAGAAGCCACGTCAATTGGGACAAACTGCAATAATGCCTCAGGAAACAGCATCAAAGATTTGGACTGGAGAGACGGCTCAGTGGTTAAGAGCACTGGCTGCTCTTCCAGAGGTCCTGAGTTCAATTCCCAGCAACCACATGGTGGCTCACAACCATCTATAATGAGATCTGGTGCCCTCTTCTGGCCTGCAGGCATCCATGTAAGCAGAACACTGTATACATAATAAATAAATAAATATTAAAAAAAAAAAAGATTTGGTGGAGAATGACGATGAACTCCAGCAGAGCTAATGTGTTTTCAGTAAATGTGTGTAAAATATTTTATTTACAGAATCCGTGTTATACTTAGTGGATTCTGGACACTCAACTGAGGGAACAAAATTAGTTTCCCTCTTAGGTGACGGGAAAGTGATCTTCAAAGACATTAGCTTAATAGCTTGGGACTAATAGAGCACAAAATTCAAGGCTTTATGACAGAGAACCGAGTATCTTTACCTTTAAACCTATTTATTTTAGATGTTGTGTGCATATGTGTAGGTGCACGTGACTGTGTGAGGGCATGTGTGCTGTGTACGTGTATGCAGAGGCTGGAGGACAACTTGGAGTCATTGCTTAGGAATGCCATTCACTTCGAGAATACCAGGGCTTCTCCTGGGCTTGGAGCTCACTGATGCGGCTAGGAAAGGCTGATTGGCCACCAAGCCCCAGGGTCTACCTGTCTCTGTCTCCCCCACACTAGGACACAATCAGACACCTCCACACCCAGCTTTTTTTTTTTGTTTTGTTTTGTTTTTCAAGACAGGGTTTCTCTTCTGTGTAGCTTTGTGCCTCTCCTGGAACTCACTTGGTAGCCCAGGCTGGCCTCGAACTCACAGAGATCCGCCTGGCTCTGCCTCCCAAGTGCTGGGATTAAAGGTGTGAGCCACCACTGCCTGGCTAGCCACACCCAGCTTTTTAACATGGACTCTGGACACGGAACTCAAGTCCTTGCACTTGCAAAGCAAGAACTTCACCAACTGACCCGGCTCCCCAACCCCTCATTCCCAAATTTATTTAGTGAATTTAATTGTTGATAATAATATGCACTTGTAATAATGACGATGATAACAAATAACATTACTGAGTATTTCTAGGTGAAAGTACCATGCCGTATGCTGGAGGCTGAAAGAGGGGGAACATAAAGTTGAATCGGACATAAAGATACAATGTCTGGGGGTGTAGCTCAGGGGTAGAGCACTTGACTAGCATGCTCAAGGCCCTGAGTTCAGTCCTCAGCACTGCAAACAAAACCAAACAGAGGCAGGCATGAAGGCCCTCCCAAAAGAGAGGGACGTCGAAAAAGGAGAAATCTAGGGTACAACACGAAACGGGCAGATTCCAAACAGACCTACCCTGCTAGGTGGTCTCACCCCCGATTCTACATCACAGACAGGGCAAGGAAGCCTGCCTGCTGGGCTGGTACATTTTAGGAGCATCTGGGTCTTTCCTAAGCATGCACTGCCTGTTGTCTGCTTCTCACGGATCCTCATGTGCTGTAGACCCGGCTCTGCAGGAATCGGTCAACACTGACTGTCATTATTGTAGTACACTCATTTAAAAGAGAAAGCTACCAGTGACCCCTCTCCTGGTTTCTGCTATTATTGTTGGTTTGATTTTGTTTTTGAGACAGAATCTCCCTGCTGTGTTCCCGGCTGACCTGGAACTTGCTTTGTAGTCCAAGATGGTCTCAAACTCACAGAGACCTGCCAGTCTCTACCTCTGAATCCTGGGATTAAAGGCATGCACCACCATGGTCCATGGCCAGCATGACCTCTTTTTTTTTTTTTTTTTTTTTTTTAAATTAGCACATTGAAAACATCAAACTTAAGAAAATACAGAAAAACAACCGGGCGGTGGTGGCGCACGCCTTTAATCCCAGCACTCGGGAGGCAGAGCCAGGCGGATCTCTGTGAGTTCGAGGCCAGCCTGGGCTACCAAGTGAGTTCCAGGAAAGGCGCAAAGCTACACAGAGAAACCCTGTCTCGAAAAACCAGAAAAAAAAAAAAAAAAAAAAGAAAGAAAATACAGAAAAACATACATTTAAAAATATTCCATAATCCTATAAGCCAGAACCCCCACCCATGACCATTTTGGCACAGTCCTGCTCTGTACTGCTCTGCAGCCTGCCTTTGCCTTTCATATATCATGAACATTCTCCTATGACAATAATGAGTCCTCTACCGACAACGTGGATTTTAATGGCTGCACGGTATTCCATCACATGGCTTTCCTGTAATTTATTAAACCGACCCCACATAATTAAGCAGCTAGACTGTTGCCAGTTCCACAGTGCTCTAGGAGCGGCACTAGAGTATTTCCCTAGAATATATCCCCAACCCCAAACTTCTGACTTGAAAGATGTGCGCATTTCTAAGATTTCCAAAAGAAATAACTTTCAGTTTTTGAATCATAAGATAATACAAAACTCATATTTGAAATAAAAGTATGTCCAATATTTAAGTGGCTTTTTGTGTAATGTTTTTTTTTTAAATATTTATAGGATTTTTTGTACCCATACACAGACATATATTTCAAGAACTGATGCTCACCTTATGTGCTTTCTTACAACATATTTACACTTAATAAAGTGAACAGGAAGAATATGGCGGCATATGCTCACAATCTCAGCGCTAGAGGTGGAGGCAGGAGGGTCATGAGTTCCAGGCTACACAGCAAGACTCCATACCCAAAAACATACCCTCCCTCCCTCTCTCTCTCCCTCCTTCCCTCCCTCCCTCCCTCCTGTAATTTTAAAGTAATGTTCTTCTACAAACACCACTTCTGGTGGTTACAAATTCTTCCCTGTATGGTAGTGCCTCAGCTATTTTCCTTTTCCCATTTTTTGTAAGCATGTCTGAAGTGCACACCCTTAAGATCCTTGTGTATATTTATTCTCATATATGCAAAACACATTCCTCGGTCTGGAGAGATGGCTCAGCATTAAGAGTGCGTGCCGTTTGTTCTTCTAGTGGACCAAAGCTAGGTGCTCAGCACTCATCTTAAGAGGCTGCCTGTGTAACTCCCAACTCTGGGGCAGGGGAGATCCGATGCTCCCTTCTAGCCTCTAAGTGTGTGTGCATGTAGTTGTGCACACTTGCACACACACACAAACCTTAAAACACATCACTAAGAAGCAACTTATGAAGTCTAAAGGGCATCAGCATTTGAGCTCTTTCTGCGTTTTCTCCATTTCCCCCTGGAAAGGCCACACCACATCCGTGTGTGGTCTGAGACCACTTCCTGCGCTTTTCCCTGACACTGAGCCTGAGGCAGTCCTGGCCAGCCCAATATATCTCCATTTCTCCTTCCAGGAGTAAGTCAAAGCATCCTCACATTCTTGGGGTTCCCTCCAGTGTGGTTACCCCACTCTGCTTTCACAGCATGATTTATTCATCTCACGTTGAGCCCCATGAGTCAGTAGTCAGCTAACTCACACGCTGTCTTTCCAACTGTACTCTGTGCTTCACGGAAGAATCATGCCTTGGCGATGCTATTGCCCCAGCATGCCCATGTCAGACGCATTTTAGGTCTCAATTGCTGTTTGCTGGATACCTGCACGGGCTAGTACTGGAACTTCTGAACTGTTTCAAAAGAAAATGCTGCATGCTTGACTTTAGATTTCAATTCTTTTTTTTTTTTTTAAAAGGAATTTATTTTAATTATGTGTATTTGGGGGTGGGGATATGCCCACATGTGAGTTCAGAAGCCCACAAGAGTTCAGAAAAGGGCACCAGATCCCCTAGAGTTGGAATTTCAGGAGGTTGTGAGCTGCCTGACTATGTACTGGGGATCAAATCCAGGTCCTCTGCAAGGACAGTAAATGCTCTCAACAGCTGTGACATCTCTCCAGACTGGATTTTAATTCTTAATA